>NC_133541.1:111611001-111914032 GCF_048773025.1 Camelus bactrianus
ATTCAGCAAGGAGTCTTTTGTTACAAAAGGAAACAGAATAGCCCAAACAAAACAAAACAAAACTCAAACAAACTAACAAAAACAAAACCTGGAAACAGCCTCGTTTTGCCCAACATTTGGGGAATGGTAAAGTAAATTATAGAATATCCATTCAACAAAATGTTAGGAAGTCATTTAAAAAGGCTGTTTACAAAGGGTTTGTGAAGAGGTGGGAATTATAATGTCAAGTAAAAAAAGCCTGATACAAAATTGCATATGTAGTATGAACTCAGCTATATTAAAACCTCCCTAAGGTTATGCATTGAAAAGTAGAAAAAATTGTGAGGAAGTTACCAAAATATTAACAGTGGTTGCTCTTCTGTTTAGTTCTTTTGCTCTAGTTACACATTTCTGTAATAAGATGTAATGGAAAAAATTGACTTTATTTAAAAATAAAGCAGTTTTTAGAATGATGCGTGTTACACATTATCAGTCAAACCAAAAATTTAGAATTTCATAGATTCATAAGATTATAGAATGCTAATGCTGCAAAGGGACCTTAAAGATTTTACTAGTTTAAGGATTTAAAATTTTGGAGGAGGGGTCACAGATCTTTTTGAAGATCTCCTGGAAACTATGGTTTCTCTCCTTAGAGCATTTCACATATAAATATACTATCATTTAAGTTGCTTTAGTTTCAAGGTACAGAAGCCATAATCAGAGCAGCTTAAACAGTGGAGGACATTTACTGGTTTCTGTAATATAAAACTTCAGGGATATCAGGTGAAGCTTGATCCAGCACTCCAACAATTTCACCAGGACTCACTTCTTCTGTCTCTGCTCTGCCTTCTGCAGTGTCCGCTTTCTCCCAAGGCTGGCTCCCTGTGGGTTCCCAGACTGCTGGTGGAAGCTCCTGGCACTTGATTCTGACTTGCATATGTCCAGCTGGAAAGAATGTCTCTGTCTTAGCATTCCCAGTAAAGGTCTCAAGATTTGATCTGATTGTAAGTTTTAGGCACATGCTCATCTCCAAACCAGTACCTTGGCCAGGAAAGAGAGAGCACTGATTGCCCTAGCTAGATCACTTGCTCTGCTGTGGCTCTGATACGGAGGTAGTGTCCCTCGACCACATCATTCACCAAATAGAAACTGGGGACATGAATGCTCCCTGTACACACAACTTACTGCAGATAGTTTATGGCTTATCCTTAAATCCCCCCAAAATTGCCCACATACCCCAGGTTAAAATTTTTTGGTCCAATCCAGTCTCATTTTAGAGATGGGGATTCAGAGACCCAGAAAGATGTCACGAATACTCCAAGCAATACAGTTTCCTCACCGTCAGTCTGCTGCTTGTCTCCCCACCAAATTCCCTCTGACTTCACATGCAATCAAAAGTCAGAGATGAAGAAGTAACAAGTTGGACCCTTGTCAAATCTCTAAGTTCCTCTGGGACCCAGGACACACGCGTTTTGAATGAGAGAAAGGGAGCATTTTATGTTGAGGGACAAAGAGTTCCACAGTGGGGGAGGTGGCTGTGTTGAGCCACTGGCTAGAAGTCTTCACCTAAGACAGTGTAGAAGGGAAATGATAAAAATGAGGGGGGATAATTAAGTTATTCATGCCTGTATCTTGAAGGTAAGAATTGTACTTCCCCTTCTAAATACCCTGCCTGCTCAGAGGAACGGTGTACCCTAATAAGTGCTGGTTTATGAAACGTGCAGTAATTGGATTGGAATGTGAATTATTAAACCGTATGTGGGGTAGCTTTTCTTGCTAGGTGTTTAATGATTATGCTCAAATGTGTGTGGCTGGTTTGTTGGCTGGGAAGAAAATTGTTTAACTCTGGGTCAGGGCCAGGGTGGCCTTCAAAGACATCCAAAACAGCTGGGCTGACGAGGTCCTTACAAGTCACTTAGGTCAGTTGCCTGACTTTAGAGATGGGGACACTGGAACTGAGTGTGTGAAAGCACTTGTTGAGGGCTGGACTGTGATCACACTGAGAATGAATTGCTCCTTTACCTGGTTTGTTATTGGAAGATGGGAGTTGTATTCCCCCAGAAGATGTGTTGAAGCCCTGACCTCCTGAACGGGATGTTATTTGGAAATAGTTTTGTTGTAGATACAATTAGTTATGATGAGGTTACATGGGATTAGGGTGGGCTATTAATCCTGTGTGACCAGATCCTTATAAGGGGAGGAGAGAGACACAGACTGGGTAGCTGGAACATAGAAGTTAATTTCTCAGTTCTGGAGGTTGACAGTCGTAGGTCAGGGTGTTGGCAGGTTTCTCCTGAGGCCTCCTTCCTTGGCTTGCAGACGGCCGCCTTCTTGCTGTGTCCTCACATCCCTGATGTCTTTTCCTCTTTCTTCTAAGGACACTGGTCCTGTTGGATTAGGGCCCTACCCTAATGGCCTCATTTTAACTTAACCACTTCTTTGAAGCTCATCTCCAAATATGGGTGTGTGGTTTAGGGCTCCCCTGATGACCTCACTGAAACTTTACTTTTTAAAAAGGCCTTATCTCCAAATATGGTTACGTTCTGAGGGCCTGGGGGTTCAGGCATCAATATTTGGATTTTGAGGTGGACATAGTTCAGTCCATAAGAGCACTTAAAACTTTCTATTTTATTGATACTTGTGTGTTATTTTAATTCACCTAAAAGATGGTAAGTTCCTTGAAGGCAGGAAGTATATCTTGTCTATATCCTTTTATCTCCTATAGTTTTTAATATACTTCTTGGATTTAGTAAATGCTCAGGATTTTTTTTGTTGAATGGATGAATGGTATGTAAAATAATTCTTGATTAGTAAGAATTTCTCATTTCTCAAACTTTTGGTATAAAATCTATATAGTGCAGGTAGCAGTGGACTTGATGTCAAAGACCCAGGCTCTTTTCCCAACTCTGTCACTTTCTAGCGGAGATCTTGAACAAGTCAATCTTTCTGGGCCTCAGTTTCTTCATCTGTAAAATGGGAATAATAATGCTTTCCTGTTTGTTTTACAAGGTTGACTATATTAATGAAATAGAATGATCATTCAGAAAATATTCTGGGGCGCCTACTTTATACCAGATACTGTTCTAGGCATGGAGGATACAGTGGTACACAGCTAGGCAGGGTTCCTGTCCTCATGGTTCTGGTAGGGGAACAGGTGATGAACAAGATCACTAGTGCAGAAAATAATTTCAGAAATTGCTAAGTACTATGTAGGCAATAAAGCAAGAGGTGTTACAGTGAAAGCTTACCTTCTAGAAAGCATAGCTAGCAAAGAGCTTTCTGGGGAGGTGACATTGAGCCAAGATGTGAATAATGAGTGGCTGTTCCCAGGGGGAGAGCATTGCAGGCTGAGGGAGGAGCAGGGGCCTTGCCAGGGAAGGTAGTGAGTGTTGTTGCCCCCGTGAGCTGAGCCAGCAGAGTAGTGACATTTAACATGTGAGGCTCAGTCACTGTGCAAGGTTTCCTGGGCATCAGAAAGATCCCTGCAGTCGGGATTTTGTCCCTGACTTAACCACACATGCAGTTGGGACATCACCTCCTACGTGTATGACCTTAGGCACGACACTGCCTCTAGTGGCCTTCTCCTCCTGCCTGCCCTGTGTGTCTGCCAGCACCCCGAGACCACGTGGGTGAAGGCCCAGTGGAAATATCATATGCTATACAATTTCCAGGTGGTATCATTATTTGAAACCATGTTACCCACGATTAAGGGATTTGGACATTGAATGCAGCAACTAGCTTGCTGATCAAATTTTCCGAGGAGGGCTGCAGTCACCCCTGTTAAGGGCTCAAAAATGCCTGTGTCAGGCTTTTCAAAGCAAATTGATAAGAATTAAGTAGATGCTGAAGCTGTGTTCTGTAAGCTGTCTTTTGTGGGGGTTGAATGCCAACTTTCTTTCCTACTGAGCCTGTGTACATTAGATTTGGTAGGGGCAGTCTCCTTGTTGGGGCTTTTGGGTGCCTCTGAAACTGTTGTGGAGTCAGGTCCCTTGATGTGTGTGTGTGTGTGTGTGTGTGTGTAGTGTTTTGCATTGCAATAGAATATTCCAGAAAAGAGCCTTCCGCTCACATATCTTAAGCATTCCACTGCCACCAGAACTGATGTGATTGAACACTGTACACGTATTTCCTGAGTAGTGAAGTTGTACCCAAGACACATATAAATGACCCAGCAACAGAGCATTCTTTTAAGAAGAGCTGATGACTTGAAAGTTCGTGGCAATTAAGTGTGTTTCCTTTGAACGCATTCCCAGGTTTCTCCCCCACACCCCATGAACCACCTCCCCGCGCTTCTTCTCCTAACCTCATCTGTTTACACTTAAACTTTTGTGGCTTATCCTTAAGTGCACAGAGAATCCCCATTGTTGCTGATTCTGAAGGCTGCCGGATGCTGAGGCCTTTAAGGTAATGGCTGCGCACACTGGAAGGTCACTCCTGCCCTTAGGGTCTTGGAACTTCAGGAAAAAGGAGCACCACTTCCCATTCTTATCTGTGATGAAGGAAGTAAGACGTGCCGGGGCCCTTTCACCAAGTCTGAATTTAGAAAACAACCAGGATTGTGCTGAAAACCTTCCTGGGCTCTGCTTTGGCCGTTGGGGTTTGAAGAACTCATCCTTTCTCTGTGTTTCTAGCTCCTCCCTCTCCATGTCGATTGGTTGGACTCCTGGTCTCTGTCTGTCTCTCTGTTTCCTTCTGTCTCTCTTTGTCTTGCTCCTCCTCGCCCCCTTCATCCCTATTGATTCTCCTTGTTGGAATAAAGTTCTGCTCAACTAATGGGGCTTCCATAATTGAAACTCTGGGACATAGCAAAATGGAACAGCTAATTCCCCAAATGAATTAGTGGATTTTAGAATGAGATGAAATGAAATGGCACTAATAGGCATTTTTTTTTTAAAAGACAAGGCTGAGGGATTTGGAGCGGGAGGTATGCAACTCAGGACTGTGAAGACTTTTTGCTTTGGTTTCAGAGTTTTGGACGGCTTGTGTGCAAAGCCGGGGGCCGGAATGACTGGGACGCTTAGGCAGAGGCAGGGGGAGCAAGCTGGCCTGTGTGAGCGGCCTGTGCCGTCCGTCCGTGGGGCTGGTGAGAACCTCGCACCTGCAGCTGGGCATGTGCTCTTTTGCAGCCTCCGCTCCTGTCAGTCCTGCTCCCTGAGCGGGGTTGGGTGGGTGTTGAGATTTCCGGAGGAGTGATGCCGGGAAGATTCTCTGGATATCCCCTAGAAGGAAACATTTTTCTCCAGGTGTTATCTTTGCCGCTTTCCTGGGTTTACTACAGGGAGATTGTGGTAGCCGTTGTGATTGTTCTCTGTCTCTGCCCCTGTCTGTCTGTCTGTCTGTCTCTGTCTCTCTCTCTCACACACACACCCTGCACGGTGGCTTCATTCTCCAGCATAACCAGAAACCTATGTTCTCAGCTACAGAGAAAGGAAGCACATGGGGCTAATTAATGACAAAAAGTGACTAGTGATTATAACTTTTATAACTTTTGTGAATTCACTAGGAGTGAATTATTTAGAAGTTACTAAATAATACATGTTTACTGTAAAAAAAATTAGAAAATAGATAAAAAATAAACAACAAGGTCCTACTGTATAGCACAGGGAACTGTATTCAATACCTTATAATAACCTATCATGAAAAAGAACGTATATATGTACAATTGACTCACTATGCTGTCCACCAGAAACTAAAATAATCAACTATATTTCAGTTAAAAGAGAAAGTAGATAAGCAAAAAAGAAAATACAATTCACTGAGTGTATAAGAAATTTCCTTTTTATTAAATACTGGCTTTTGAAATTGAAAAAGTAATCTATGAACAGTAAAAAACATAAAAAACATTCAAACACTAGAAGAGCATCAAATAGAGTAAAATGCCCTCTCAGTGGACCCCCAGAAAGAGAAAATTCCAGACAGAAAGTCCAGAAATGTACTATGATTGTACAAATTCATATCTCTCTGTATACGAACTTAAAAAAACCCACCTGGGTGGGAGCATAATGTACATACTCTACTGCACCCTATTTTTTTACTTAAGACATTTTGGCTGTCTTTTCGTGACAGTTCATACAGATGGATTGTTTAATATGGCAGAGACTCCTTAGCCACCATGTGCAGTCATGAATACCATGCTGATCTGTGAATAATATGTTGGGACACAAGAGAAGCCAAAAAAATGGACACTCAGCACTCCTGGGAAATTATACTTCATTATTCAAGAGTCTGTCGTGTTCATGCTATGTTTCTGGAAAGATGTGACAAGTTAATTAATCAGTCTTTTCTCTGACCTAAGCACTCCCACCACACAGACCCTGTTACACTCTGCATCTGTCTTTGATGTCAGCAGAGTCATGACCCACAAACCTTCATGGCATTCAGTCCCGGTTATCTGTTCAAGGATGGAGCAGAGCTGCTTCCCTGGTGTTGGTCTCCAGAGCAGGTGTGTAGGGGGTGGGCCATGCTTGCTAGTGTTGGACACTGATGGACAAAGAAAGATGCCCAAGTGTTCTTTAAGGAATTAATTTTTTTTCAGACATGTGAGCTCTTCTAAAATGCTGGAGCCAGAGCAGGGCCCCTTTTTGCTGGTCTCTGGGTGGTACTGTACACTGGTATGACCATATGTTTGTTAAAATACTGAGTTACATCCACACGGTTGGTAATTGATGCTGCCCTGAGACCTACCTGATCCCTCTCCAGGACTCCTGCTGTCCTGGCCCCCCTCGAAGACCACAGTCCCCATAACCCACAACTAAAAGGTTAATGCCAAACACAGTGAAGTCCTCCAGAACACTCCTCTAGAGCTGTTGCCTGTTCTTGTTCTGATTGGATGATAGATGTGCCAATCAGGTTGTTTAGACACCTTCTAATTTTTTTCCTTTTTTCCAATTTTATTGAGATATAATTGACATACAACACTGTGTAAGTTTAATGTATGCAGCATAATGATTTGATTTGTATACATCATGAAGTGACTATCACAGTAAATTTAGTGAACATTCATCGGCTCATATAGGTACAAAATTAAAGAAATAGAAAAAAATCTTTTTCTTATGATGAACACTCTTAAGATTTACTCTCTTAACAACTTTCATATATAACACATGCAGGGTTAATTATATTTATCATGTGCTTTGTATCCCTGGGACTTGTCTTATGACTGGAAGTTTGTGTCTTTTGACTGCCTCACACAAGTCCCCTTGCCCCAACTCCCCTCTGGTAACCACAAATCTGATCTCTTTTTCTTTGAGCTTGCTTGTTTGGTTTTGAAGTCTAAGTGACCTACAATACTATTTTGTTTCCTGTTATACAGCATAGTGATTTGCTATTTCTGTGCATTTCAGAATGTTCAGTAGACCACGGTAAGTCTGGCTATGATATGTCACCATAGAAAGATATTATTTAATCATTGATTGTATTCCCCACACTGTACATTTCATACCTGTGACTCATTTATTTTGCAACTGCAAGTTTGTACCTCAGTCTCCCTCACCTGTTTCTTTCCTTTCCCCAACCCCTTCCCCTGTATATATCTTCCTTGGAAAAATGTCTGTTCAGATCCTCTGCCCATTTTAAAATTGGGTTGTTTGTTCTTTTGATGTTCAGTATGAGTTCTTTGTATATTTTGAATGTTAACCCCTTATTAAACGTATTATTTGGAAATACCTTTTCCCATTCAGTAGGTGGCTTTTTCATTTTGTTGGGTTTCCTTGGCTGTACAAGGGCCTTTTCATTTGTTGTAGTCCCATTTGTTTATTTTTCCATATGTTCCCTTACCTGAGGAGACACATCCAAAAAAATATTACTAAGACTGATGTCAGAGAGCATATTCCCTATGTTTTTTTCTACTTTCTTCTACTAAATAACTTCTTGAATATTCTCTGAACTCGCAGAAGCTCTATAGAAATAATCTGTATGCTGATTAGCAGCTCTAGTCCTTGGGCACCTCTGACTCATGGATTTTTCAGACCTTGGGGCAAATAATGGCCATTGCCAGCCGCTCCTGGTACGAGTATCTAAAAGCGGATGGACAACACAAGGAATATAACCGATACTTTATAATAACTATAAATGGAATATAGTCTTTAAAAATTGTGAATCACTGTGTTGTATACCTGAGACTCATACGTCACTATGCCTGAATAAAAAATAATAACAAAAACTAACTTCAAAAGACCAACTTCTAACAAGGAAAAAGAAAGAATAAATAAATAAATGAAAGCAGATGGGATCTTTCTTCCCTCATCCCTCTCGCCTCCCCCCTCCTCTGCCTCATCCCCACTCTCCCCCTCACCCCTCCCTCAAGATCCATAAACTGTAGGCCAGGTGGTGTGGGCTATTTTGAACGGATATAGCAGCTCTGCTACCGCCCTGTGTGTAATGGGATGAAGGAGAAAGTCCTAGAAAACAGACAAGACGCCAGCCAAACAAAACAACAGGGCCCACACGAATTGGGTTTGCTAAGGCGGGGTTCTAACTCAGGCTCTGCTACTTGCTTACTACTTGAACTTGAGCCAGTCAATCCCTTTCTCCGGACCTCAGGGTGTTCATCTTTGAAATGAGGCAGTTGGCCTGATTGATTCCAAGAAGGCTTCTAGGTTTCGGCTTGTTAATGATAGAACAGAGGCCCTGAACCAGGACTTCTGTTTTATGCTGCATCTCCCCTGGCTGGCAGCCATCTCCAGTCCATGCTGTCCTTTACAGTGAGTTCCCTGACTTCCACCTCTGCTCCCCAGGGCCAGAATAAAGACATTAATCTTTGCAGTTAACTTCTGAGGACGACTACGTGTATGTTTCGTGGTTTATGTTATCAGTGAAATGTGAATCAATGGAATTCGGGGACTCTTTCTTCTTCCCCATTGACTTTGTGATTGTGTTGTGATTCCAGAATTGTTTTTTTCTTCAGAGAATTCAGAGAATGTGAGCTATTGGAAAGCCCTTAGAAGTCATTTTGTCCAGGAGTTCTTAATTCAGATTGTGTTAACTTCTGGGGTCTCGGAATACACAGAAATTAAAGAAAGAATGTTGTGTGCGTACATGTATGGATCTAAGGAGATAATTCATTTTTAAATTTGAAAGCCAGTTTATTTTAAAGTATACTTTACATTAACAACTACAGATTAAATATTCTAATTAATGAGTTTCTACAAATAAATAACTTGAGCAGCCACCATACAAAACAACATAGGAAATATTTCTATCACTTCAGAGGGGCATCCCTTGTTTCCTTTTCAGTTAATCTTCCCCCTGCCCCTTCCCTGGCCGCCACTTTCTGACTTCTGTCACCATAGATTATGTTTTCCTCTTTCAGAGTTTTACATGAATGGAATCACACAGTCTTTACTTTCTGATGTGGCATCTTTTGCTCTGTATAGTGTTTTTGAGATTTATCCATGCTGCTACATATATTAGAAGTTCTTTTATGTGGCTGAGTAACATTCAGTTGTATGAATATATAACAATTTGATTGTCATTTTCCTATTGGTGAGTATTTGGATTATTTCCATTTTCCATTTTTATGAATAAGGCTGCCATGACTGTTCTCGTATGAGTCTTTTTGTGGACTTATATTTTCTTTTCTCTTGGATAAATATCCAAGGATGGGATTGCTGGGTCATAGGTAGATGTATGTTTAATTTTAGAAGAAAGTGGCCAACAGATCTTCAAAGTACCTATACCATTTTACATTCCCATCAGCAACTTTTGAGAGTACCAGCTCGTCCGCATCCTAGCCAACATTCGTTGTTGTCAGTTCTTAAGATTTTAACCATTCTAGTGAATTCAAGTGGTATCTCATTGTGGTTTTAATTTGTACTTCTTTTTGGACTGTGATACTGAAGACATTTTCATGTGCTGATTGGTCACTTGTAAATCTTCTTTTGTAAAGTGCCTGTTCAGATTGTTCCATTTAAAGCCAGTTTGAATATTTTGTTAACTTAAAAATGAACGAATTATTATCAAATGAAATCCATATGTGAATATGCAGATACTCTAGAGTAATTGGCACTGGTGCAGGGTATTGATAAAAGGAAAAGTATTTATCATTTGGGCAAAATAGAGATGGTGGCTCTTGGCAGGTGGAGCCACATGAGCAAGGCTGCAGAAACAAAGAACAGTATACCCCATTCAGTGAATGAACCATAAATAGTGGAATATGACTGGGAATGGGACGTTGGCGACCAGCAGTAGAGCTTTAAAGCATAGCAAGGCATGGGCTGGAGCGACAGGCGTTGTTTGGCCTTAATGTATCATGCTAGGGCATTTCAACTTTCCCCCCAAGTCAATACAGAATGACTTGAATTTTACTCAGTGTAGTTGCATGATCAGAAATGTGTTAAAATTCACAGGGAAAAAAATGCACAAATGGACTGAGTTGTGGAAGACCCTTGGAAAGATACTCTGTGGAACCTGAAACACCTGTCACTGGAAGGTGATACTTTTTCCTTCCAGTGAGACCAGATGAGTTTGAGAGACTATGACAACTGTCATCAAGCAAAATGTGCTAAGGTCTTGGTGCCTCTCCTAAAAGATAGGCTACATTCTTGCAATAGGGAATAGATGCCATAGTTTATGAAAAATCGTTGTTTAGTGCCCCATTATTTAGAAATTACGCTTATTTGTGTTTATGTTTTTACGACATATGATGAAAAACATGTCTTTCAGTTTTGCTGGGAGAGGCCACCAGGGATTCTAAGTTGCTTTTAAGAGGCAAACGATGAAAGGGATCAGAGCAGTCCTGTCACCTGCATCCTCAGCTACGTGAGGCAGGTGTGCTCAAGTGCTTAGGACAGTCTCGATGGTGGAAAAAGGCTACTTTCAGGTAGAAGGTAGGAACGATACCAGAAATATCTTTTCAGTCAGGGTTCTTAGTTGCAAGCTCAGAATCCACTTTTGTTGGTTTACTCAAGGAAGGAATCGATTATTCAAGGACGTAGGAGGCTCACAGAATCTCAGAGAAGGCCGTAGATGAAGCTTGAGACTGTCTGTTTATTTAGAAACAGAGCCCAAATCACGCTGTAGGAGTACTACGATGAGAACAGCACTGCTCTCAGCGTAAGTACTGGCGCTTTCACTGATGATGTGAGGGGCAGAGGCTTGCCCCGAATGTCCCCTGATCTAGGTACCTTCCCTACTTCACTCACTAAAGTACGGATTTGGCATAGTGTCTGCGTTCCCATGTGCTTCCTTTCCAAACTGAAGGCTTCCTCGTATCTGATTGGCAAAGCTAGGTCACTCACTTACACTTGAGCTGCAAGGGAGGGTGGAGTGTTTTCTGGCTTCTTCCTTAGAGATGATGGACTTATGTTCACAAGATACTGAGTGGCCAAATTGTCCATTAAATCTTATATCACTGAACACTACAGTTAAGTGAGATTAAAAGAAGAGAGAAAACACGTTGAGCAGTTTCTGTCTCTGTTTCTTGAAAAGGTAAAAGCAAAACAAAGAATGATTTGACTAGGGAGGGAAGCCATCCCTAATTTTGGCAGGTTCTAAAAGAGATTTTATGAATCTTTTGGGCTTATTTGGGTGCAGTTTTGTACATTTACCTATTTATGTGCTGTTCTGTAACTGAGTTAGCATGCTAGTAGCATTGTAAAATTAAAGAGGTTTTATGGGGCTGCCCTGGGAACATAGCCACTGTGTGTAACATTGTGCAATGAACAGAGACAACAGCAACATCCAGCACAAGACTTCCCGTTTCATGATTGGCACCTTCCTGCAGCCCCATCCAGTCTGGCCACCAAAGCACCTTGGCAGGATAATGAAGTCATCTCTTCCTTTATGGAAATCTTTAGGTTGCAATAAACAGAACCCATTCATGCTAACTTACACCAAAGAGAGAAGTTTATTGCAGGGAAATATAAGTATCTCTTGGAGTTCAAGGGTGGGAGGTACAAACTGGTCCCATGAGGGACTGAGCCAGGGCTCTGAAACCAAGATGGAGTGTCCCTGTCTCTTTGTCTGTCCATCTCAGCATGTTTTGTCATCTCTGCTTCTCTCTAAAGATCTGCTTCATTCTTTTCCTCTCTGTAAACTGACTTTCTCTGTTTTATGTACTTGGAGGAACATGGCTATTTCAGCTCCTTATACGTCTTTTCTGTTCAAGAATCAACAAAGACAAATAGGTATTTCCAAGTCTTCATTCCAAATACCTTGGACAGAGAATCCCTGTGCTGGGTGGGATATTATCTCCCAAAATGCATGTTGACCTGGAACCTCAGAATGTGACCTTATTTGGAGCTACGGTTTTTGCATATGTAATTCATTAAAAAGGGGTCATACTCGATTAAGGTGCACCCTAATCCAATGACTGAGGTCCTTATGAGATGAAACAGAGGAGACATAGAAACAGGAGGGAATGCCATGTGGGAACAGAAGCAAAGACTGGAGTTATATTGCCACAAGCCAAGGGACACCAAGAATTGCCAGGAGCCACCAGAAGCTAGGAGAGAAGCATGGGACAAATTTTTCCTAGAATGTACAGTAGGAACCAATCCTGTTGATACTTTCATTTCGGACTTTAAGCCTCCAGACCTGTGAGAGAATAAATTTCTGTTGTTTCCAGCCACCCGGTTGTGGTGCTTTATGATAGCATCCCTAGGAAATGAATACGGTGTCTTTGGCTGGGCTGGGTGAAATGCTCACCTGGTCCATCCATCTGGGGAGCTATGGCAGGGTGAAGAGGCTGCACCAAAAGCCCTGAAGAAAACTCTAAGGAAGAGGTGTAGGGAGGGGCAGGAAAACTGATGAACAGATAAAAATTCTCTCCTTCCTTCCTCATGACCAGTGGCGTTTGTGGATACCTGGCAGTGACCAGAAAGGACAGTGAAACTCTGGGAACAATTCCTGATCATTAGTTGTTTGGGGGTAATGTATTTCTTTTTATTTGTGGGAATGGGATATTAGTCGATTGCAAACATGGCAATAATCCTTCATCCCTCCCTCCTTTCAGGGCCTTGCAATGTGTCTTTGTACCTCTTCCCATTAAGAGGTAAAATCTGTTTTTCTTCCCCTTGGTTCTGGCTGGGACTTGTTACTTTCTTTGGCCAATGGAATGCAGCAGAAGAGGTGGGTGACAGGTTTAAGTCTAGGTCTTAAGAAGCACTGCATGTTTCCACTTGCTCTCTTGGAGCCTTACTGGTACCCTGTAAAAAAGCCTCAACTAACCTATTGCTATGGCATGATATGATATGATATATGATATGATGAAAGATATGTGGCCCAGTCAATTCCTTTGCCCCAGCCACCAGTCAGCTTGTTGCTTGACATGTTCGTGAGACCAACTGGATCGCAGCTGACCAGCCAGGTGACTGCCGACACATGAGCAAGCCCAGTGAAGACTGGTTGAGTCTGGTCTAGATCAACAGAATCGCCCAGCTGTCCCATAGATTCCTGGGCAATATTAAGGGTTGTTTTTAACCTACTAAGTTTTGTTATGCTGAGATGGATAGCTGATACAGGGAGATTGGTAAGGTGGATATTGGTAAACCAATTTTGAAAATGGGGAAAATTTCTTCATAAGCTAAAGATAATTCCTAGGTTCCGTGTTAATAGCTGTGTCAACCTGGGCAAGTCAGTTTAACTACTGTTTGTCAGTTTCCTCATCTGATTACTGAAGTTCATAAAACTGTTTCCTCTGAGTGTGTTGTTGGGCAGAGCAAATGGGAGAATGTGTGGGGCAGCACATTAGAAAACGTGAAATATGTATCATTTATGTATATTTTGCCTTCTGTTTCTTCACCAAAAGATGAATAATTTGAAGGGCCAATAGAGTGAGTTCATTTTACAGAGTTGAAAGCAACTTGCTCCGTACCAGGGCCACAGAAGCCCTGTGTGACCTGGCTTCTGTGTTCTCTTCACTCTCCTCCGCTACCTCTTCCTCAGACCAGAACGGTGGTTCTCCCCGTTCTCGCACGTGCCAGGTAGCTTCCTGCTGGAGAACACCTGTTCGTGCTGTTCCTTCCACTTGGGACGATCTTCCCATCTCGTTCTGTCTCTCTGTCTCTCTTGCTCACTTTCTTGCTTGAACCAGAAGTCAGGAACAGTTTAACTGTTACAGTGCAGAGAGGATCAGATTAAGTACCACTCTTAGGAATTTATGTGTGTTCTCTGTTTTCAAAGCAACCAAAAAGGTGAGGAAGGAAGAAACCCTTTGTTTTCTTCTACAGAGTCCCTTTAATTCAGCGATCAGACCAAAACCAAACCAGGAAAAGCACTGTGAGAGTTTGGTGAGGGCTGGTCAGGAGCCCTCAGAAAAGACCGTTTCCTGGGCTTTAGTCTCTCAGTCTCTCTCTTTCTATCATCTATCTATCCGTGCATCTTTCCATCTCTCTGTTTCTTTTCCTTTCTTCTTTCTATCTATCTATCTATCTATCTATCTATCTATCTATCTATCTTATCTATCAACCATCCATTTTCTGTCTCTGATACTTTATTGAGATACTTTCATATCATAAAATTCACCTATTTAATATACCATTCAGTGATTTTCATATATTGACAGAGGTGTGTAACCACCAACAGCAATCTAATTTTAGACCATCCCCATCACCCCAAAAACAAACCTCGTGCTTGTTGACTCTCACTCCCCATTCACACCCCCAGCCCTAGGCAACCACTAGTCTGTAGGTTTGCCTTTCTGGACAGCTTCAAACTTTTCCGTGGTAGAGGTCATAAACCACAATAAACAACACTGATGAATTGTCAAAACTACTTAGAAGTGGCTTTCCTATTGGAATGTCTAGTGTGGCACACGTCTCTGTGCTAGATGATTTGGAAAACAGAACAAAGCCTGGGGACTGACTTGCAGGCAGCATTTTCCAGCCTCTGGTCTGTGGGACGCTTGGTTTGGGGCTTTGCTTATTTGGGGGCACGTGGGAGAGTTACGGCACCACCAACTGTTCACAGAATCCTGTTACTACTGTTGGGCTGTTGACTTGACCTGTGTTGGCTGTCAGGCTGCTCTCCTACGTCCGACCCTGGCTTATTTCTGCAGAGGTTTTAGTTTGAACAAAAAGCATTTCTTTTGTTCATACGCACACAGAGGATTTGCAGCACTGGAGTTTTTCATACACAAGCCGCCAGGAAAGACTGTCTAAAATGAATGAAGCTGCAGGACCCTGTAGGAGTTGACAGACTTTGAATTAAGCAGAGGCTGAGAGGAAGCCTTTCAGGGACTTTAAATGGGATTACAAGTGCCTCCTGTCTAGGGGAGCACCAGACTGTGAGCGTTGGAGTCTTAAAACCCCCTGGTTTGCTACATCAGTACTACATGAGGAAGTTTGAAGAATCCTTGCTTCCTTCTTGAAGCCTTTGCCATTTCTGTGGTTGTAAGGAGGTGGCCTGGACCTGAAGGCCCTCCATGGGAAATGCCAATGTTGTGCTGACTTCTATATGCAATTTCTCATCTAATCCTCCCAGCCTCCCTGGAGGTACAAACTATGATCTTCTTTTTGTAAGATGAAATATATGAAGAAACCCACCCAGGGTCCCTCCTGGTAAACGACAGGGTTGGGATTTGAACCCTCTGATTCCAAAGCTCCTTTCTATTAATAAATTATTTTGCTGCTGCTGCTGCTGCTGCTTCTCCTCCTCCTCCTTCTCCTCTTCTCCTCCTCCTCCTTCATCATCATCATCATTCTTTCAAATTTTTTGTAAGAACACTTAACATGAGATCTATCTAACCTCTTAACAATTTTTAAAGTGTACAACACAGTACTGTTGACTATAGGTACAGAGTTGTACAGCGATTTCTAGAATTTACTCATCTTGCTTGACTAAAACTTTATGCATGGTAATTAGTAACTCCCCATTTCCCCCTCTTCCCAGCCCCTGGCAACGACCACTCTACTTTCTGGTTTTATGAATTTGACTGTTTTATGTACCTCATATGAATGGAATCATACAGTGTTTGTCTTTTTGTAACTGGTTTATTTCATTTAGTATAATGTCTTCAAGTTTCATCCATGTTATAGCATGAGCCAGAACTTTCTTTCTAAGGCTTAATACTATTCCATGTATGTTTATAGTTCATCTCATCTTCTTTATCCATTCATCTGTCAGTGGACATTTTTCTGCATCTTGACTGTTGTGAATAGTGCTGCAGTGAACATGGGAGTGCTAATATTTCTTCGAGATCATGATTTCAATTCACTTGGATAAATATCCAGAAGTGGAATTGCTGGATCATATGATAGTTCTGTTTTTAATTTTTTGAAGAAACACCATAGTATTTTCCGTAATGGCAGCACCATTTTTGCATTCTGACTAATAGTGTACAAGGGTTCCAATTTTTCCACATCCTCACCACATTTTGTCTTTTGTGTTTTTTTAATAATCATCCTAACAGATGTGAGATGATACCTTATTGTGGCTTTGATTTGCATTCCCTGATGATTAGTGACATTGAGCATTTTTTCATAGACTTGTTGGCCATTTGTATGTTTTTTTCTCTGGAGAAATGTTTATTCAAGTCCTTAGCCTACTTTTAAATAGGATTATTAGTTTTTAAAAAAAATTTTACTATTGAGTTGTAAGAGTTCCATATATATTTGGAACATTGACTCCTTATCACATAAAAAATTTGTAGAATTTTCTCCCATGCCATACTTTGCCTTTTTTACTCTGTTGATTGTTTCCTTTGTATGCAGAAGACTTTTAGCCTCATCTTTTTTAGTCTATTTTCACTTTTGTTGCCTGTACTTTTGGTGTCATATCCATTAAATTATTGCCAAGACCAGTGTCATGAAACATTTCTCCTGTGTTTTCTTCTAGGAGTTTCACAGTTTCAGGTGTTATGTTTAAGTCTTCAGTATATTGAGTAGATTTTTGTTTATGATGTAGAATACAGATCCAATTCCTTTGTGAAGAAACAATCCATTCCAAATTGTATATTCCTGGCACCCTGTCAAAGATAATTTGCACATGTGTAGATTTATTTATGGGTTCTCTATTCTGTTCCATTGGTCTATATGTTTCTCATTATGCCAGTATATATGGGGTTTTTTTTAAGTTAAAGTATAGTCAGATTACAATGTTGTGTCAATTTCTGATGTACAACATAATGTGTCAGTCATACATATACAAACACATAAAGAAAAGATTGGCAAAACATTCTCTGACATAAATCTTAGCAATGTTCTCCTAGGGCAGTCTACCCAGGCAATAGAAATAAAAGCAAAAATTAACAATGGGACCTAACTAAACTTACAAGCTTTTGCACAGCAGAGGAAACCATAAGCAAAACAAAATGACAACCTATGGAATGGGAGAAAATATTTGCAAATGACGCAACTGACAAAGGCTTAATTTTCAGAATATATAAGCAGCTCGTACAACTTAATAACAGAAGAACAAACAACCCAATCCAAAAATGGGCAGAAGACGTAAACAAGCAATTCTCCAATGAAGACATACAAATGGCCAATAGGCACATGAAAAAAATGCTCAATAACACTAATTATCAGAGAGATGCAAATCAAAACTACAATGAGGTATCACCTCACACCAGTCAGAAGGGCCATCATTAAAAAGTCTACAAACAGTAAATGCTGGAGAGGGTGTGGAGAAAAAGGATCCCTCCTACACTGTTGATGGGAATGTAGTTTGGTGTAGCCATTGTGGAACAGTATGGAGATTCCTCAAAAAACTAAAAATAGACTTACCCTATGATCCAGCAATCCCACTCCTGGGCATATTTCCAGAGAGAACTCTAATTTGAAAAGATATATGCATCCCAATGTTCATAGCAACACTGTATACAATAGCCAAGTCATGGAAGCAACCTAAATGTCCATGGACAGATGACTGGATAAGGAAGTTGTGGTATATTTATACAATGGAATACTACTCAGTGATAAAAAAGAGTAAAATAATGCCATTTGCTGCAACATGGATAGACCTGGAGATCGTCATTCTAAGTGAAGTAAGCCAGAAAGAGAAAGAAAACGACCATATGATATCACTCTTATGTGGAATCTTAAAAAAAAAAAAAGAAAAGAAAAGGATACCATGAACTCATCTACAAAACAGAAACAGACTCACAGACATAATAAACAATCTTATGGTACCAGGGAAAGAGGGTGGGAAGGTATAAATTTGGGAGTTTGAGATTTACAAACGTTAGCCACTATATATAAAAATAGATTTAAAAGTAAAAGTTTCTTCTGTACAGCACAGGGAACTATTTTCAATATCTTGTAATAACCTTTAATGGAAAAGAATATGAAAACAAATATATGTACGTATATGCATGACTGGGACATTGTGCTGTGCACCAGAAACTGACACATTGTAACTGACTGTACTTCAATTAAAAAAAAAATTAAAAAAAAAAAAAAGTAGAGTGTTGTAGTTCCCTACTATTATTGTATTGCTGTCTATTTCACCCTTCAGTTTTGTCAATGTTTCCTTTACATATTTAGGTGCTCTGATGTTGGGTGCATATAATTGTTGTATCTTCCTGATGTATTGATACTTTTATCATTGTATGATGTCCTTCTTTTTCTCTTACGACAGTTTTTGACTTAAAGTCTATTTTGCCAATAATAATTTTTAATAATTAGATTTACTATGCCTCCTTAGGGTCCACACACTTTGACCAATTCTGTAAAGGGCTCAGACATGGAAAAAATGTGGTTCCAGTCTGCAAGAAACATAAAGTCACTAGAATAATTGTCAGAAGGTCAGGTTTTATTATGACCATCTATGTGACTTTGAAGATGTGACCTGGACTTTCTGAGTCTCAGTTCTCAGACCAGTAAAATGTATCAGTAATCTATACCCACTTCAAAGGGCCATTGAGAAATTTCAGAGAGAATATACATCATTCATTCATTCTACCTATAAGCATGGATCAAGTGCCAATCCTGTGTTGGGCTCAGGGCTAGATACTGACCTAATGGGCACACAAACGCCCCTGCCTCATCATGGAGCTTACAGTTTAGAGAGGGACACAGAAAATAAGTGCTTACAAAATATAACATAAGAAATACTACAATGAAAGCAGCGTACTACGGAAGTATCTAGCATGGATACCCAACTCCCAAGTGATTCCAAAACACTGTGAACTTTTCACCGTTACACACATTATAAGACATAACCACTATAGTCCATGACATTGTGTTGTCTAGTTTCACTCGAGAAACTAAATCATACTACAGTCGATCCAGACTGATCTGGCAATCAGAAATTTATCTCTCTGCCAAAGAGATGTAATTGAAGGAAAGCTTTGAAGGTCTGTTGAGCAAAGTGTGGGAAGAATAAACCTATCCATTACTATGATTCAGATTTTGAAGTGAACCAAGGTGTCTGGTCCCTGGGTGAAAAGGTCTAGTTCTGCCCCTGGCCTGAAGAGTTGTCTGGACACTCACTTCTCCCTGCCACAATGTGTGTCATGAGGGCAGGGGTTTCCTTTAGGGTTCTTTTGTTCATGAGGTATCCCAAGAACCTGGAGAGAGGCTGGCAAATATTATGTGTACTTATTATTAGTAATTACACAGCAGCTAATAGTTGACTGGCTGCCTGATTGTTTTTTTGCACACTCATTTTTCTCTCCTGCGTGTAGGGATTGGAACTGGAAGAGCATTCAACTGGTTCACCTCTAAGCACTGTTCTGATTCTGTAGTTGAATCACTAAAAATAATAAAATCTGTTGAGAGAGCATAGCCATATGGTGATGGAAATAGTCTCAATACCTGAGTGCCTGGTACGAGCAACTGAGTGTCTAATTGTGATACATGTGGTTTTAAATTCTTCAGTTTTGGCTCTAGCTTTTCCATAGGACATACCTCTCTCAGAGATGTTTTTATTTTTTCTCATTTGATCTTTGTGGCTTCTCATGACGAGCTACCTAAATTTACTAGAATTTATTTTGGAATAATAATGGGAAAGGTAAGGAGATAATAAATTTATTACTATTATTGCTGTTGGAATGAACAACACAAAAGATGTAAGATGACATTTTAATATAGTAGTTTTCAAGAAAGAGTTAAGACAAACATTTGAGTAGATTTTTTTTCACAGTAGGTGGCTAACATTGCATCTGCCTGGATGATGATCAAATTGTTCAAACAAGCTTACACTTTGTTCAGAATCACATAATATGATTTTAGAGTGTTGATAATCTGCAATGTTACTGCTACTGTATTATGGTGTGTTTCCATTTGTTTTTATTATAGATGTGGTAACTGAGGCTTAAATGATTTTCCCCAGAGGGAACTGTAGAGTGTTGAGTTTGTGACATATAGGCAATATTCAATGACTATTAACTATTATTATTATTCTAATCAATAAGGTAACATATTCAGTGCTTGGCAAAGCTGGGCTACAAACCCCAGTCTGTCTGACATTGAGTCCAACAGTGGCATAAAATACTGCTGCACCGTAACACTGTATAGTGAATAAGCATACTATGTATTTATTTTATTATATGTGTTTTATAGATACATTTAATTCTCTACTTTATATTTGATTTATAAAATTTTCTTGTTTCTGTTATTAGAGAATTTTTAAAAGTGTCTCTCACTCCCTGATTTCATGCAGCTCTGCCTTGTCAGAGGAATGTGCCTTTTTAAAAAATTGAAGAATTGATTTACAGTATTATATTATTATTATTTTTAAGTTGAAGTACAGTCAATTGCAGTGTGTCAATTTCTGGTGTACAGCACAGTATCCTAGTCATGCATATACATACATATATTCATTTTCATATTTTTTCATTAAAGGTTACTACAAGATATTGAACATAGTTCCCTGTGCTGTACAGAAGAAACTTTTTTTTAAAATCTATTTTTATATATAGTGGCTAATGTTTGTAAATCTCAAACTCCCAAATTTATCCCTTCCCACCCCCTTTCCCCGGGAACTGTAAGATTATTTACGAGTCTGTTTTGCAGCTGAGTTCGTAGTGTCCTTTTTTTTTTTTTTTCCTTTTTTCTTTAGATTCCACATATAAGTGATATCATAAGGTACTATATTATATTATTTTTAGGTGTATAAGATAGGGATTCAGTATTTTTGTAGAAGAATGTGCCTTTTGAAAGCTCATGTGGTTTAACTCCTTTTATGTGAAAGGGATGGGGATACTGAGGTCCCAGTTGAATGACTTCCTCAAGATCGGTTGGTAAGCAGTGCTGAGGCTAGGGATGAGAGCCCACCTTCCCATGGAGTCCCTCTAGGAGGAGGAAAGAGCTAGGTGGTGTGTGAGGGCTTGCTCCCTGGAGCCTGCCACACTGCAGTGCAAATGGGAGTAGGGAAGGACTGCTAGAGGAGGCTCGCCAGCCCTCAGCAGGGCTGAGATAACCGGGCTTTGTTTTTCAAGTGCAGAAGAACAGAGCAAGGTGTCAGAGAGCACTTACAGAAAATGGTTACAGTAGGCAAATTCTGTGCATTTATGAAATGCAGCCATTTTTTAGTGACATAAAATTATTAATGCAACAGGGTCCTCTTGAGGTGCTCATTTGTCAGTCCTAGAAGGCCCTGTAGGACAAAGTATTAGTGTCAGTTGAATCTCCTCCATTCCCTCTGCCTGAAACATCTGTTGTTCTCTCTCTCTGTCCTATTACAGCCGAACCTAGCAGAGTGGTGGAAGGAACTCTGGGTTAAATCCCAGTATAGTGAGAAGAGAGAAGGCTCTGGAGACAAACTTTCTAGGTTTGAGACCCCAGCTCTGCCACTTCTTGGGTGTGTCGACTTGGGTGAGTCACTTAACCTCTCTGAGCCTCTGTTTTCTCCTCTGTAAAATGGGATAATAATGGAATACATTGTGAGGATTAAATGAAATAGCATGTGTGAAATTCTGAGCAAGGTGCCAGGACATAATAAGCTTTCAGTGAATGTTAGCTGCAGAATGAAATAAATCTCAGCTCTGTTAGAATGTTGCTGTTAGAATGTGCTATGAGGAAATTGACTTCCTTTCTCTGGAGTTCAGATTTTTCAGATGTAAATAAGATAGTTACAATGAAGACACTTCCTGCATAACTGTTCTGTGATTTCAGGCTTGCCCTTGTCCCCCATAAGTAATTATCTCTTCCTCACTAACTCCTTATAACCCTGCATTTGGGCCTCTTTTATGACATATCTTCCATTCTGTTCATAATTATTTTTATCTGTGCCTATTTGAGAATATGTTTGTCCCATTGACTTGCTGATAAGTAAATGCTCAACAAATGTTTTTTTGAGTGGATGGACAAATATTAATCTTTTTGGTTCTAGTGCTTCTCAGAGTTAGCAGCCAGGTAGCTTTGTTCTGCCTGTTTTAGCCTTTTATTATGGAAAATTTTGAATATGTACATAAGAAGAAAGAATAACAAAATGGACTGCCATGGACTTACCACCCAGCAGCATTAATTATCCATTCAGGACAAATCTTGTTTGATCTAGTTCTCATCTTTCACTTCCTCCCTTCAGATTTGTTGAAGCAAATTGCAAACATCATATAAGATTATTTAAAAAAAAATTCAAAATATGCCTCTAAAAGAAAAGGAGTCTTTCTTTTTAGCATAACTACAATACCTTTATCACACCTAAAAATTAACAAGAATTCCTTAATGTCATTAAATATCTAGTCATTGTTCACATTTCCCTGATTTTCTTGCGTGTGTGTGTGTGTGTGTGTGTGTGTATTTATATGTTTATAATTTGTCTGAATCAGGACCCTAATGAGGTACATGCGTTGCATTTGGTTGATGTGTCTGCTAAGTATCTTTTGAATTGTTTATTTCTCTCTTCAATTCTATTGTTTTTTTCTGTATTTTGGGATTCTATCATTAGATGTATACATTTTAATAATTGTTATATATTCTTGATTGATTTACTTAGAAATTATAAAATGTCCTTTGTCTCTAGTAACAATATTTGTCTTAACGTCTATTTTGTCTGATATTAGTATAGGCATTCCAGCTCTCCTTTGATTCCTGTTTGGTATATCTTTTTCAATCCTTTTACTTTGAACCTGTTTGTGTTTTTGAATCTGAACTGTATCTCTTATAGAAAGCGTATAGCTGGATCATTAGAAAAATCCATTTTTTCAGTGTCTACCTTTTAATTGGAGTGTTTAATCTAATTTAATATAGTCAACAAGAAGGTAGAATTTAGGCCTGCAACTTTACCATCTGGTTCCTATATAGCTTATATATTTTTTCTCTATTCCTCTATTACTGCCTTCTTTTGTGTTAAGTATAGAAATTTCTAAAGTACAATTTTAATTTCCATTTTGGGGAATGATTGGATAGAGATTTCGTTAAACATCTGGGACCAGTACATCTCCCAGGCTTTGCTGAGGGGCTCTTCGTTTGTTTTGGGGCACATGTTCAATTCTGGGCCAAGCAGTTTACAACTTTCCTTATCCTTAACTTCCTATTTGATTAGAGCCTCAATGTTAGCCAGAGGTGAGAACTTAGGATCTTTTCAGGTCTTCTCAGCATGCACACAACTCTTGAGTGTGTGTGGCTTTCTAGATCTGCAGTAGTATTTCACAGCTTTTGAAAGCCAACTAGGGACATTTCATTCCTAATTTTTCCCTTTTAAACTTTTTGGTTAGCCTAGTATTCTTGTTCTCTGAGAACTTGGAAATAAAGAGACTGAGATTCATGGCTTGAGTAGGGGTAGTGTAGGTGGAACAGTGAGATGGTTCATAAATCAAACCAAACTTTGAGTTCAGATCCCAGGAGAACATGTGAATATAAGCAGTCTGTGATTCACAAAAGTCTTGGGGAAGGTTTTGGATTTCCACACTGTGAGGGTATGTTAGTTATCTGTTGCTGTGTAACAAATTGCTTTAAAACTTAAAGCAAGAAACATTTACTATCTTGCATTTCTGTGGGTTAGGAATCCAGGCATAGCTTTACTGGGTGTACAGCTTCAAGGTCTCCATAACCAAGGTGTCAGCCATTGTTGGGGTACCATCTGAAGGCTTAACTGAGGGAAGATAGGCTTCCAAACTCACTTATGTGATTGTTGACAAAGTTCGCTTCCCTGAGGACTGTTGGACTGAGGGACAGCATTTCCTCACTGGCTATTAGCTGAAGGTTTTCCATGTTTCCTTGCCATGTGGGCTTCAGCATGGAGGCTTGCTTCATCGAAGCTAACCAGAGAGAGAGTTTGCTGGTAAGCCAGAAATCACCATCTTTTCTAACCTAATCGTGGACGTGACATCTAATAGTGGAAATGACATCCCATCATCTTTGCCATATTCTTTTGGTTAGAAGCAAGTCACTAGGCACAACCCACACTCCGGGAGTGGGGTAATGTACCAGGGCAGGAATACGAGGAAGGGGGAAGCACTGGGAGCCATCTTGTAAGTCTGCCTACCCCTGAGGGTATGTGTGTATGTATGTGTGTGCTGTGTGTGTTGAGGAAGTTTTGTCTCTTTATTAAAAATATTTTAATGGTGACTATAGGTAACACTGAATTGTATATTTAAAAGTTGCTAAGAGAGTAGATCTTAAAAGTTTTCATCAGAAGAAAAAAAATTTTTTGTTACTGTGTATGGTAATGCATGCTAACTAAACTTGTTGTGGTGATGATTTTGCAGTATATATATATATATGCAGTATATACAATCATTATGTTGTACACCTGAAACTAATATAATGTTATATGTCAGTTATATCAATAAAAATAGCCATGTGTGTGTAGTGGCTGCCATACTGAGCAGCACAGACCTATGTCCTAGTTCAGTGGTTTTTAAGCTTGAGCGAACATTAGGATCACATGGAAGGCTTGTTCTAACACATTGCTGGGTCCCATTCCCAGGGTTTCTGATTCATAGGTCTGGATGGGGCCTGAAAGAGTTTAAAAAATGTTTACTGAATACCTGCAATGTGTTATGCTCTATTCTAGGCACTTGGGATACAGCAGTGGGGAAAAAAAAGGCACAAAAGCCTGCCCCTAACAGAGCTTACATTTTATTTTCTCTGGATGACAAGGACAGAGAGACACCAGCTGATATCAGAGTTACAGTTAGCTCTGAGATATTGGTGGTTCTCTCCTGTAACTAGAAACATACCTGATCTAATTCTAATGTAAGATAAAAGCATATCATTCTGTTTCTGAGACATGTGTCTGTGAGGTTTTTTTTTTTTTCCATAGAGGTCTGCATATTTGGTTTTTTGTTTTTGTTTTTGTTTTCTTTTGCTGGAACCTTGAGAATTCAGGAAGGACAAGTAGAGAGAGAGAGAGAGAGAGCTTACCCTGAAGCTTGCGTGAGGGCAAAACAGAAAATACTAACTGAAACATGTGAGTAATTCTTACCAGCAGAGAGGATGGGGAGACAGAAAGCATTTCAAAGAGGTTTCCCCAAATTTATCATAAAGTTTTGCTCTGTGGGGCTTTAAGGCAGACATTTCCTGTTGTTCTTTAGAGAAGAATCTGAAGCCTAAACTCTGATACCACTTCCCAGTTCCCAATTTCCTCAGCACATCTCAGATTCCTGTTTTTAAAATTTCTAGCTATGACAGAATATGGATTTGTCAGCATATTTGTTTCAGAGCTCTGTGGACTTGTTGAACTGGGTGGCAGCTGAGGCCTTCTAGGGTTAAGCCTCCTGTCTTAGGATCCTGAAAATGGTCCTAAAAAGTCTGCATCTGGGTTAGGAGATAATTCAGGAGGGGTGATGGTGGTGGTGGTGGGGTGGGAGGTGACATATCAAAGTCCCAGCTAGGTCATCCTGACTGCTAGCAACTTATGAAGACGTCCTTGTGCCTCTGCCCTCTCTCCTCCCTGTCAGTTCTGTCCTCCCAAATGCAGGTCAAGGGAAACCAGCTGGTGACCGAGAGCATGGAATTTGGAAAGTGACAGTTCTGCCATTTGCTAGTTTTGTGAACCAGGACTAGCTATGGGAACCCAGCTTTATCTTTTGGAACCTCAGTGTTGTCATTTATAAAATGGGGACAGTCATCTCTACCTACTAGCGTTCTTTAAAATAATGTGCAAATGTGTTGAGCACAGTGACTGTGCTCAGTAACTGGTCTGTGCTTCAAGGTGGGGCAGATTTGAGAATCCTGGCTTTACAGATGAGGAAGATGAGGTGCATACAGGGGGTCTCTGTAGCCTGTTTCCCCATTCTCTCTTTCTGGAATGTCCATTTCCTCTTAGAATTCTGTGTCCTTCCCAGACTCTGCAGACTTGAAGCCTCAGCCAGCATTCAGGTGCTTTGCTTGCCCACCCTGAGAAGGAAGGGCTGTTGGCAGGGACTGTTCACATCTCTGTGCATCTAAATCAGAGCTGCTACCTGCTCTCCTGGGCCTGGCGGGGGAGCAGACTGGGATGGAACTGAAAGGGAACCTGAATGGGGCTCCTGGAGAGGTGTCCAGTGGATAAGTGCTGACCCGCTGGTGGAAAGCATTTAAAGTGATTTTCTGGCATTTCCCTAAGAGCATTCATATGCAATGCAGGGAGGGCACATTTTCTAAAAGGCAAGTGGGAGTGCATCCCTGCTGTTCTCAGGAGGCTACATTTGGAAGGTACTTGTCCAATTAAAGTATTACTGAGCTTAGTTGCTCCTCAAGGTTATTTCTGAAGAGGGAGGGTTTGATTTTTGTCCTCTTATAGAATGGAGATGAAGCAGAGAGGCCTGCACCCGACAAAGAACAAGAGGGCGCCTCTGTCTGTGCTGAGAGAGCTGGCCTGAATTCTGTTGTGCACGAGTGTATGTGTGAGGGTAAATGGGTATGTGTGTATGTGTGTGTGTGTGTCTTCTCTCCATACCTGCTTATGTCCTGGACCTTTCTTTCTCTCTTGTCTCGTCACAGCTCTGAAGACTCAGAGCATCCAAGTGTGAATCCTGTGTGTCCTTGAGCCAATGGAGATGATAATAGTTCCTGTTTCATAGTGTTGTTGTCAGAGAAGCTACGCAAAAAGCCCTCATTAGGGTGTCGGGCACATAGTAGATGCTTGATAGACTGTATATTTTTTCTAAAACTTTTTTTTTCTGTCAGTGCATTTCTCTATATTGTGGAAAATGTAGGGGTATGCTAGGCATCCTGAGTTGCAAATAACAGAGCCAGCTACAGGTAAGCTCCATGGGATCAGAAATGGGTCTGTAGCATTTGCCACCATTTCTCCAGCACCACGGACAGCACCCAGCTGATGACTCAATAAATGAGTGATTCTAACTAGAGCTGGTTTAAGTGGTAAAAGGAAGACAATGATGAGGATATTAAAGATTACGTGGAACCCAAAGGTAGGGACAAGGAAGGCCCCAGGAAGGCCTTAGGAAGAGATACAGGCTGGGGTCTGGAATGCCATGGGGACACATTTATCATTTCCCATTGACCTATGCACACTTCCTCCTTTTTTCTCTATGGTTTAGTTTCTTCTGCTCCTCAGGCCATCTGGTGAATTCTGCCCACCTCATACTTATCAGTCTAGCCAGTTTCAGATGCTGACTGAATGTCTGAATCCCAGTTTCAAATTCTGAGGGGTGAATCTGATTCTCTGATCTTGGGTCAGGTCTGTTCCTTCCTGGTTTAATCAGAAATAGTAGGGAGCAGGTCACATGGCTCCCATCCCCTCTCATGGACCAGGGGGAATTTTCTAGAGGAGGGACTTGTGAGGTGGCAGATGTCTAGTTCAGCGGCTACCTAGCCCTGTAGATTCTGTGGAAGGAGGAGCCAGTCCACAGGAGAGATGAGAGTGAGCTGGGGCATGGTCTTCATCCACAGAGCATGGGTGGGAGGAAATGTGTATGCAGAATTTGCAGGACTAATGAGTCCCTGATCCTACTCAGGTGGCTTATATTGGATGGTACTTAGGGGGATTTGGGAGAAATTTCCTAGGTACTAATCATGTCACATTTTCTATTTTAATAAGAATAATGAGTGCTAATAAATGTAAGACTCTCATTCAGAGCAAGGCATGCCAAAGATCACTGTACTCTTTCCCATGAGATATCTGTAAGCTTACCCTGAAGGAAAATGAGTTACATATGCAAAAATCTGTTTTAATTTAAAGTTTCTCATGGCTCTTCCTATTGAGCTGTTTTCCCCTATTCCAGTGGTTCTCAGAGAATGATCTCCCACAAACTTCATCATCATTAGCTGGGAACTTGTTAGAAATGCAAATGAATGGCCTGAACCGCAGCCTACAGAGTTGGTACTCTGAGGGATGGAGTCCAGCACGCTGTTTCAACAAGCCCTCCTGGCGATGTGTGTTAAAGCTGGGAAAACCACGTCATCTGTTTTGGGAGCGACTTGCCCCTTGGTTCAAAGCATCATGGTGTTAACTGAACCAAACTTGGGTCTGCTTGCCTGATGCCCAGCAAAGCCAATCTGCTGACACAGGGTTGTGGTGAAGGAAAGTACAGTGTTTATTGCAGGCACCAAGCAAGGAGTACAGGTAGCTAGTGCACAAAAGACCTGAACTCCTCAGTATCTTTTGGGGAAGGGCTTTTAAAGGCAATGTGGGGGTGGGGGGTCTCAGGGTGAGCACTTAACTCATGGACGTCCTTCTGATTGGTTGGTGGTGAGGTAACAGGGTGATATTTCAGGAGTCAGTCTCATCAACTCTGGGGCCTATGTGCTGGTGGTCAACATGCAGTCAGCTTCCTCCACCTGGTGGGGGATTTAATATCTGCATAACAATTTAGGAATGCGTGTCAGACTTATCTTTACCTTTAAACAGAACCGGGGATCTTTGTGACTGATTTATTGTGTAAGTTATGGCTACTCTCCTGCCTAGCCATCCTATCTTTGTTTCTCCATTCTTTACTTCCCCAAATATTAACTACTGGGACCTGTAATTTGTTCCACATGGAGGGCCTAGGAGGTCACAGTGTGTTTCCATAGCTGCTTTTCTCCAGGTCTGTCACTGGGAAGGCCCCTGCATGGGCCTGCTCCGTATCCATAGGACACATCTGTGTGGAAGATTTTCTGAGCAAGGTCTTTGAGGTTATTGAGGTTAAGCCTGGAGGGGCTTTGAGTGGATATTGCCGTTAGCCTCAGCCATGGCTTCTCTCAGCCTTTGGAACATTCCTGAAGAGATGTCGGCCTGGAAACTACTTACAGAGGCTCTGCTATAGAAGGTGACACAGCTCTCTGTCTTTCGTCCCTCAGAAGAGTATGTGCTGTCAGCACGAGGTTCATGCTCAGACAACTGACATTCCCACCTTAGGGCAGGGGCGGTGTGTAAGGCGCTCTGGGGACCAATGTCAAATGTCAGTCCGTTTGTGAGCAGAACGGGAAGGAGCAAGACACTCAGTGTCTGCTTCCCTTTATCTTACTGAATTCCTACAATGTCCATCTGAGGTGGATACTGTTATCCTTGAAGAAAAGTGAAGCAGTTGAGCAGCACTAGTAAGTCCAACCCAGACAATCGTATGCCAGTAACCGAACCTTGAGCCACCACGCTATGCCATTGCACTTGACATGTTAGCCTCTCCCTTTTTCTCCTTATATTTGCCCTCCCCCCTTCCCTGCATTGTGCCCTACTCCACCCTGTGCCATGCTGCATTACCGCAGGGGAAACTGGGGAGGAGCATCCAAGTCTTTGTGCTCCCATCAGCTGGCTTCCAGGGTGTCGGAGGACGGAGGGATTTACAGCTCCTCACAGCCCTACCAGACCAGACATAGATCCCCTACCGTGTGGAGGTGATGAGAGCAGTGAATCCTGCAGGTCAGGGAGAGATACTTCCCACATCCTGCCCCCTGGGCTGAGCACCAGGCAGGGAGTAGCAAGAGAAGGAGGAGGTGTGGCCAGTCTTGGAGGGAGGCAGGGATGGTCTGGCCATGCAGGGAGTTCCGAAACTGAGAAGCAAGGGAGAGTTGCTGGGCCAGAAAGAGCCCTGTGAGAAGGCACAGGGGCGCCTTCCATCAGCCTGTGGAGACGTAACCCCCACTCCCAGCACCTGGCTCCCAGACACCCCTCACCCCTTGAACTTTCCCACAGTCCTGGTGTTATGTGTGTGTAAACTGTGTATTGGGAGCGGTGGTGGGGTAGAGCCGGTGCTAATGGATTGACTGAAAAGAAGTCTCCATCTTGGCAGAGTAAGAGCTCAAAATGGAAATTAGCTGCATAAGAAAAAGTAAGGGAAATTGTGTTCCTGGCACAAGTGAATGTGTAATGGGGAAGCAGCCTCTGCACATGCTTGGGTCGTTTTCTCCTCTCAACTCCTGTGAGTAAGGGGGTCTCCGGAAGACCCCTTTTTGTCACAGCCATTTAGCTGTGAAGTTCAACACATCCACCCTCCCCTTTGCAAAACACTGTACTTCTCTACTAAGTTTTGGTGTCTGAGACTGATCTGTGTTTGCCACTAGGTGGGGTTATAAGTTGTAGGATGCTTGGAGTCTTACTGAGACATGCTGGATCTTGTAGGATAAGCAATTGAAATGATAAGAAGTGAGGGGTAAGTCCTGCTTGGTGCTCAGAAATAGTACTCCCTGTCAGAGCATTTAGTGCTCATTTTGCTACACCGGGTTTTCTGAATGACAAAAGTAAGGTTATGTTGCAACTTGTTTGAAAGTTTATCCATTTAAACCATCCCTATCCCACTGCTCAGAGATACTCCCAGGCGATAGTTTGGTCTGTGTCCTTCATGAGTTTTTGTAGATCTATCACGTATACTTATTGGCTACATGGTATTCTATGGTATGAATGTATCATAACTTTTTACACCATACTCCTCTGGATTCTGGATGAGTACTTAAATTTTCCTTCCCTCCCTCCCTCCCCTTCCTTCCTTTTTTTTTTTTTTTTCCTAATTACTAACATTGTTGAAATGAATATTTTTATACCTATATCCTTATGCCCTTGCTTTAGTATCTGCTGTTTTAGTTTAGTTTGTTTTGTTTTACCATTGCATTTGCTGAGTCCTAAGTTAGGCATATTAAAAATTTTTTCATGGCTCCTGCCAAATGGCTCTTCATAAAAGTTGTACTATTTTAAATGCCAACCAACAGAGTTACCAAGAGCGGCATTTCTAAATTCTGCTTTGTACTTACTTGTTTAATAACCACATTATCCTGCCAGACTGTGAGACCCCCTGAGGGCAGGAATCTGCCTGCCTGATTCTCAGTTGAATTCTCAGCACTTCGCACAGTGCTTGGTGCACTGTGGGTGCCCAGTGAATATCTATTGAGTGAAAGAAAAAATGTAGAATGAATATCTGCCAAGGCTCATTCTTAAGAGGGTGCCTGGGAAAATTTTAAAATGAGAACTTTGACAAAGAAAAATACTTAGGCTCAGAGATACATGGATTTCCTAAATTCACTTATAATAGTGAAGTTAAAAAAAAATCTGTGTTGTTTTAATCCAAAATTTTAATCTGTTGTTTTGGCTTAAAAAAAAAGACACAACAAACTTTGGCTTCTCCAGGTATGCTCAAATTGGATAATGTATTTGCACAGAAGTGAATACATGAGCCTCCTCTGGGAGGCTGGCCATCCTCCCTGTGGAATTCCAGGTAATCCCCCCAGTCTCTGACTTGGATCACTGTCTTGCTAAGTGTTAAGGCACACTGCCAACACATGGCCTGGCCCCTGTGGCTGAGAGACGGTGGACGGGGCTAGTTTGCTGCACAGAGGGCCTGGCTTGGGTCCTGCCTTTTTGCTTTGTGACCTTGGGCAAGTTACTTTGCCTCTCTGGAACTCAGTGCCCTCATCTCTGGAGTGGGAGTGATCACTTCTGCAGTGCCTGCCTCTCGGGTGGTTGTGAGGCCCAGAAGCTGGTCGTAAATTGTAACGTCCTATGCAAATGTGAAATACTAGTTGCGAAGTAGCTGGCTGGCTTCTTGGGAAGACAAGACATGAATAGGTGAGAAGGTCAGTGGAAAAAGCAAGAGCTATCTAGTGCTAAAGGAGAATGATGCTTGAGGGGCTGCTAGGGAGACAAGAGACAGGATGGGGAAGATGAGAGAGGTCTGGAGGGCAGGGTGAGCCCTGAGGACTGAAGCCGCTCCAGGGGAGAAATGAACACAGCTAAGGCTTCTGGAGACATGAAAGATTTTGTTCTCTCTGTCCCTCCACCAAGCGGGGACCGTCTCTTTGGGGTTGCTCTTTCTTGATTGGTGTGCCGGGGGAGAAGGTCACAACAAATTTACTGGGAGGCATTTTAAGTACCTGAAGCAATAAATCCTCATGCATCTCAAGCCTGCCCAGGCTTCCCCAAACCTGGGAATTCAATTTTGTGCAGCACACGGAGTTTGCCAAGCGCGTGAAGTCACCTGGAGAACAACTTGATGTATTGCTGTGGGGAAAAAAATTGCCGTGCCCCTTTCTTCATTCAAATTAACACCTTTTCATACTGGGCTGACAGGTGACTGATCACCTGAGAATATATCCTGGCTTCAAGTGATTTGATATTTCTTCCCTTTCTGTTTCCCCGTCTTTATTTTCATGCCTTCAAAAGTCAAGAGAAGACATTGTTATTATTACTGCTAAAGCATCAGTGCCTGATTCATAAGCCCTAAGCCCTGGGGCCTGGCATATGGTAGGCATTAATATGTGATGAATGAGTAAATAACTAGATTTGGTTGATGTCTGCAGTGTGCCCTTTTTCCTTCCGAGAGGGTCATAGGAAGCTTTTGCTTTGTTTTGTTGTTGTTGTTGTTTTGTTTTTGTTTTTGTTTTTGTTCTTCATGGTAAACATCATATGCAAGACACTGTGCACAGCTCAGATGCCCCATGCCCCTCTGGTGGAGGACTTGTCTCAGCTGCTGGGAGTGCAGGTGGCCTCTTAAAGGACTGCCTGAGTTGCAAAGACTCATCTTATCCAAGCCCTTCCTAGGGTGGCCCGTGTCCAATGACGGATCCATGCCTGGCCTTCTCAGTTCAACTGGGGCCGATTCTGAAGGATCAGTTTATCTCTAGATCTCTCCCTTTGGGGTTGGCTGTCGTTGGGCTGCCTCATAGCTTAACTTTCTCTGTTTTTTCCCTTCCCTTCTGCTTCTCTTGACCTTGAGAGCATTCCCCTATAAGCCTCCTGTATGCTAAACTCCATCTTGGAGTCTGCCTCCCAGGGAGCCCAACCTACAGTATTTTGTTCTGTTTTTTAAATAGATTCCACTCTGACCTCCTTCCTCTTTGGCAATAAAATCAGCTAACATTGAGTGCTTACTTGAGCCAGGCACTCAACCTGCCTTGCCCTACTCAGTCCTAGGAGTTAGGCCCTGTTAGAATCTGCATATTCCTGGTAGGGAAGTGAGGACTCAGCCAAGGTCACAGCCAGTACGTGCTGGGGCCAAAACTTGAAACTAGTTGGATTCTGGAGCCCAGGCTCTTAATTACTCTGCTATCCTTTTAGTTCTCTTGTTGGTAACTTTTGGTAAAAACGAAGAATAAGAGTTTGATGAGCCCAGGTAAGCATTTCCTAGAAAGTTTTGTAGAACTCAGATGCTTCTCATTAAAGGATTCTGAGGTCAAATAGCTGGGAAATATTTCATGTCAAGGGTCCTGTGTGCCATTCACCAAGGGCGTTAATGTCGTAGAAGCTCCTAGAAGTTCTCCTATGGAAATCTGCTGGTATTTCCCAAACTTACTTGACCACAAGAAGACACGTTGTGGCCCTACAAAATCCTGATGTTCAATGGGAAACAAACCTTTAGGAAACATTGGCCTAGACCTTAAGTGCTTATTTTACTTTTGGGGGGATTGGCAGGTGTTTGTTGAGTTACCTCTTCTCGTCTGACTAATCATTATGTGATAGAACACGTTGTTTACAAGCTATAAAATGGGAATAATCTTTTACCTCATGAAAGTCATGTAATAATCAAATGAGGTACAAAAACTCTGAAAATCATTAATAGCTGCACAGATGCTAGGAGTTTTTAAGGTATTAATATTTTGAGATTCAGAAACCTTAAGGTGCTGATGTTTCAAGAGCCATCCTTCACATAAAATCTAGCTTTGGAAAGATTCCTGATGGGAGCCAGATCTATGTGTATGTGTGTTAAGGGCTATTTGAAAGAACAATAATTAGAACTCACATGATTAATGCATTAGAGTTAGGTCATTGTTAAAATGGGGAATATTTATGCATCAAATAACTTTTGAACATGCATTGGGTGCCTATGCAGATGTCCCTAGGAATATAAATAAATTCAGTTTATGGATGCTGTCTTCAAAGAATTTACTGTTTATAGGATAGAGGGCTGACATATGCCATACATTTTCATTTTTCCTGGCCATGTCCATTGTAGACCTTGCTAATCAATCACTACACTCTTAACCGCTGAGCCCAGCTGCAGCCTTGGCATTCTCTTCCTGGCACTCTAGATAGCCAGTACTAATTGATCAGAGTTGCCACTTGAGATGAAACCTATTTCTATGGAAACATGACCCCCAGAGTCTAGACATGCAAACATAAAAAGCATGCACCAAGGGAGAATGTGACAAGAGCCCAAGGAATTATAAAGTCAGAATATACAATATATATCATAGGCTAGGGTAGTCAGGGAGGGCTTCCTAGAAGAGGCAGGAATTAAACAGGGTTGTGAAGGATGGGAGGGACATAGATGGTGGTCATGAAGAGGAAGGTGTCCCAGGATACCTGCAAAGGTGAAGTAAATCCCAACTATACAAGAGGTAGCCTGGGTCTAAATTCTTCGCTGATGGTCTAATTGCTGAGCATGGATACTGATGTTCCCTTATCCTAGATTCTAGAGGACTGATACCTTTCAGAGTCACTTTGACCTTCCGATTGGCTGCCAGCATCCTAATTGTGATTTCAGTCTGTTGCCTAGTCAGAGACGGAGAACCCAAATTCCAGGTGCACATAAATTACTTCTAGTTATTGCAATGACAAAAGGCCTCTTCAAAGGTGACTTGCTCACTCCCTGCTTTATAGCCTCATACATCAAAGGGGAAGATGGAGCGAAGTCAGTTACTACGAGGAGATCCAGACTGCAGGAGAGACAGGTGGCAAGGGTCTGCGAAACTGAGCACTTTCTGTCAAAACTTAATTAAATTAGCCTTGGTTCTATAAATAATAAAGCAGGATTTCCCTCCTCAACCCCTGCAGACCCCTCCATGCCTTTTCCCTCTTCCTTGAGTTGTGAGTGTGTTGCACTAGGAGATAGTTTGTAAAAATTAGGCAATGATTTGCTTAGTTCAGCCTTTCCATTCATTTACAGAAGCAGAATAGGCTTTGGGTTAGAAGGGGCAGTGACTTACCAGATGTACAAAATGCTCAGTGAGGGATGAAGGAAAGATAATTGGGTGGGATGGGATGCCACAGGGCCATTCTTGCCCCTCGGTGTCTCTAGGTAGCCAGCCTTGTGATGCTGGGTGGATCTCTCTCCTTTTGGGCCCTCAGTTTCCCCACAGGTCATTTAAGGCTTTGTATCAGCCAGGTTTATTTCTCATTCTTGCCACATGCCCACAGTGGGTCAGCTGAGGCTCGTCTCCACTTCCCAGTGCTCTCGGTCTCAGGTTGATGGAGCAGCCATCGTTTCCATTGCTGCAAACTGCTATGATGGAGGAAAGAGTGCTCTGGAGGGTCTTTTACTGGCAGTCAGATGGCCTAGAAGTGACATGTGTCATTTCCTCTGACAACTCATTGGATGGAACTAGTCCCATGGCCCACACAAGCACAGGGGCCAGAAAATGAGTTCCGACCATGTGCCTGGCATTCGGTGACCAGCGTTAACGTGATCCCAGGCCTCCTCCAGCACTGAAGTTTCGTAATTTTCTAGTTTCCATTGAGCTCTGAATTTTCATTGCTACATTTCACTTTGATTAGGATTCCTGCCAACTTGTCTTCACCCACCAAGTGCTGATTGATAGTTCTTTAGTTTCCTCGTGGATGGGTCTACTGTACCTTTTTGGTTTTACCAGCTGTGTGATTCTATAATTCCGTATTCCCCTCTGTGCAATAGGAATAATAATGGTACCCACCTAATAAGGCTATTGGGAGGATTAAGTGGTTAGTATCTAGAACGGGCCTGGCATTTATTGAATGTTCAAAAAATGTTAGACATTACTGAGGAAGGCAATATGGTGCAGAGATCATGAGTATCAGATACAGAACCAGACAGTGTAGAGGCCGTGAGTGTCGCCTGTAGAATTAGACTGCCCGGCTTTGAGTTGCTGCTCCACCACTTAAAAGCCATAGGACCTGGGACAGGGTAGTCTTCTTATATGAAAAGTGGGAGTTGGTCTACCTATGGCAATGTCACGAGGATTAAAGGAGCTAATATACACAAAGCACTCAGAATAGTACCTGGCACTGAACAAGTGCTGAAAAATATCAGCCCCTGTCCTTGGAGATACAGCATTTGACACCACTGAGTCTAGCTGTGCTTTTTGGAGCCCTTCCACTCATTGTTTTCTCGGCCCTATTCTTTCCTGATTTTCCTCCTGCCTTGATTGTATTTTGCTTTGTAAAAAAGCTTTCTGCTTTTCCAGAGATGGAAATGGAAGCTTTCCATTCAAGGTGGTCTGCCTGGGGCACTTGCTCCAGGAGCTGGTCGTTTACATGGCATCAGCTTTCAGCTTCTCACTGATGGCTTCCACAGATTCATCTTCAGTCCCATCCTTTCTCCATGTCTCCTGGATTCACCCATCACATAGTTCATGGAATTCCACATATCCGAAAGGGAACTCATTCCCTCCCTCTGTCATCCATTAGTCATCTACCTTCTTTTACGCATTCTTAGCATGATGGCTCAGAGGACGAGCTTTGAAGTTACACAGGCCTAAGTTGGACTCACTGACACATACTAGCCATGTGACCGTGGGGAGGTGTCCCAACTCTTCTGAACCCTAGCCTCAGAAATGGGGATAATTATATTGCCTACTGCATACGGTTAGTTTGAAGATTGAATGGGGTCATTATGTAAATTACTAGCATAGCATATGGCCCATAAAAAGTCCTCAATAAGTAGTAGCTCCTACTAACATTATCAGAATGATGATGATGTTGGTGCTTTCTGCCATGCTGGTGCCTCTGCCTTAGTTTAGGCATTTGTTTTCTCCTGCCCAGATGACTGCAGCGGCCTCCTAACTGATCGGTCTCTCTGCTGCTCTGGTCTTGTTCACCTTCACTGACTCTTCTTTCTACCAGAATGTTATTTCTAAAATACAGCTCTCCTTCCATTATTCTCCTGCTTAGCACCTCAAATATCTCTTCACTGCCATAAGAATAAAGGCCAGACTTACTAGCTTCAGGTGCCCCCACAGCTCTGACTCATAGGGCTGCTCAGTAAATATCTGTTGAACATGAATTTGCCTGCTTACCTGTGACCCACTGCAGACACAGGCTGGCTCACCAGGGTAAGAGGACTTGCAGCTCTCCGGCAAGGGTCTGAGCAGGACTGGACACCACACAACTCCAGGGGGCACATTTCACTTATGTTCTACGTGAATGATACCCTTGGAACCCAGGGAGGTTCCTTGGAGGGGGACAGCGCAGCAGCCTCGCAGAGTCCTGGATTCCCATGCCACCCTTGGGGAGGTAAGTCACGTTGAAGTTTTGAGCCTCAGCTTTACATGGGGTAGCAGGGACTGTACCCCCTTCCCTCACAGTTGTGCTGAGCCTTCTGCACTTGAAAGCTCTTGTAAACTGGGAAGTGCCGTCTCCCAGAAATTTGCCTGCTGTTGTTGTCACCAGTACTGACTGTGAGTGGTAAAGACCCTCGTCACCTGCAGTCAGGTTTTAAGGTAAAAGCCCCATTATGAGCCGTGGCTGTGTGATAGGCCCAAGCATACTGTTTATTTATAATTTAAACTCCCTTGTTTTTCTTATTTCAATGGCAGTACTCATACTAGCAGAAAATAATAGTTTAGCAAAAAAAGAGGAAATAAAACCACCCATAACCCCACCCACACAGAAGCAAACATGATTAATTCCATGATACATTTTCTTCAAGAACTTTTCCGAGGCATATGCGGTGTACATACCATTTTACAGCACACTTTTCCCCCACTTAATGTACCACAAACCTCTTCTCATGTTATTAAATATGCCTTCACAGTGTGATTATTAATGGATGCATAGTATTCTGGTGTGAGGACATACTTTAATTTATTTAGCCAACACACTCTCGCTGGCATTTAGGTTAATTCTTCCCTTTCCCCGTTACAAATAGGCTGCAAGGAACATCCTTGTAGCTAAATTTGTGTGCATATGCATGCTTATTTCCTCAGGGTAAATCACAGAAGTGGAATTACAGGGTCGAAGAGTAGGCATTTTTTTTTTAAAGGCTCTTGCAAAGAACTGTCAGTTGCCTCTAGTTGCTCAATTGGATTTTGAAGGTCATTTCTGTCTAATAGTGGAGCGTGCAACATAAATAAACTTTGAACTTTCAAATAGAATTAGTCTCCGCTGGGCTGTAATAGGGGTTTAGTCAGAAATGTGGGGAATGGAGCTCTGTGGTAGACTAGTAGGGAAAGCCCTATTAATAGGTTTTAGGCCACTTTTCTTTGGGTCCTCTTAATATTTAAAAATTGGGGTGTAAGTTTTACAGGATATAGTTTTATCTTAATTGATTTTGGTGGAGACAGAGCTCACACGTACCTGGTTCTTCTCACCTTGCAGGCATATGAAAGATGCTATTCCCCAGTTCTTTGCAGTAGGTGGGGCTGGTGACCGGGTCTAGCCAATGAGAGTGCTATGGGTCCCTTCCGGAGTGGAGGACTTGATCGCCAGTATAAGCCCCGCCCCCTGCTCCCCGCAGCTCCCTTCTGCATGTTGACTGAGGAGGCGCTGTGTTACAGGTGGTGCACTGCAGGGAGGTGAAGTTGCTGGGTATCTCCTGAGGACAGTTGCCTTGGCGAGTCTCCTGTACCGCAATGGACTTTGCATGAGTGAGAAGTAAACTTGTGCTAAGTCACTAAGCTTTGGGGGGTTATTTTTTTAAACTGAAGCATAGTCGATTAATCCCGACTAATACAGTGACATAATTTGATTTTAGAACTAAGTTATTAGTCACTTCGCAAATACTTCTTAGAGTGACTGTTCTGTGCCAGGCGCTGTGGAGGACAGAAGAAAATACAAACTTAATCCCAAAGGGATTACAAAGCGTATACAATTTATGGTTCATTTCTATTGTTTGTTGAATAATGTGTGTATATATTGACTATTATAGATCTACATAGGTAGATGGGGAGTGTACTCTCTTTAAAGGGACTTTGTCAAATAAATTAAAAAAAGATAATTTAAGGGGGAGGATATAGCTCAGTGGTGGAGCACATGCTTAGCATGCACAAGGTCCTGGGTTCAATCTCTAGTACCTCCACTAAAAACAAACAAATCTAGTCACCTCCCTCCCCCAAAGATAAGTAAATAAAAGGACTTTGTTGTGACAAACTGGTTTACATACGAATAAGTATTTCCTAGTGCATCCTTCTTTTTTGGGAAGACTTCTCTCCTGCCCCATGTGGTTCTGATGGGGTAGCTGATAACAGATCCCACTTTCCTGGCCACAGGAAAAGGCATATAATTTCCCTGGAATTTTTTGAATTGAAGATGGAGATGGAGGAACTAAAGATCTTGCCGCATGTGTCATGCGTTGGAGGAACTGATCCCAGAAACAGTATCCCTGAGCAGACTATGAGGACAACTCATTGACCGAAGTTGAGATGAAATCTTGTGTTGAACAGAGACTGACTCTAATGCTGTGTGAGCTCCAGGATTCTGACTAGCCTGGGGCTGGGACCACCTGTGTGCCTCCAGATGCGCCAGCCAATGTGTTCCTTTTCTTTTTTCTTTAAACTAATTTCAGCTGGTTTCTGTCTCTTCCAATAGAAAGAACTCTCATTAATATAACAAACCTTATTTTTGTCAACAAAAATCATCACTTGCTGATAGCCACTAACATTTATTGAAAGCCTTACGTACGTAATCTGATGGAGACTTTATAACAATCCCACCACACCGGCATACTTATTAGTATCATGCCCAGTTTACAGAGGAAGAGAGTGAGGTGTGGCCAAGACAGGTCCCTTGCCCAAGGTCACACAGTTTGTAAGTGGCAGACGGGAGTAATACCCAGGCAGCCCAGCACCCGGGCTCACATCCTTAGTGCTGTTCCACGTGAGCACGAGCCTTAGCATCAGGGTTTATAGAGTGTTTTCTGTTTTTGATTTCTCTACCTGAAATGATCTTCAAAGGATGACAAAATAATTCATAGCTGTTTTGCCGAAGTCCATATAATTCCTTCCTCTTTGCAGAAGTGTGATGCTCTTTTTCATTTTTTAAGACTCTAGAAGGAACACTTGGCTATTTGGTATAACTCTAGAACTTTTGCTTAGAAGCATTGAGTTTGGGGTGGTGAGACATTGTGTTAAGAATCTTGGATGAATGAAGGAATGTTTTCATCTGGAGAAAACCCCTGCTTTTTTCTGTTGTGTTGTCCCATGTCCCATGTTATGTTTTTTTATTTTAATGCTTTCCCTCCTTTTGAATGTCAGGCCAGCTTGGAGATAGCCAGGGGTCTTCCTGGTGAACTGGCCACAGGGCAGGGACACACAGTGGCTGAGTGGACTTTAGGGGTGCTGCGGTCAATGAAGGCAGCCATGGGCTCTCTCCAGTGGAGCATGAAGCTGAGGGGAAGTCTTGGGAGGCAGCCACTCACGCAGACGTGGGCAGCATAGGGGCTGAGGCTGCAAATAGGGCTGTCATTATGCTAATCGCATCCGTGGAGCCAGAGTTGGTGACCCCTCGGGGGAAGCAAGAACGCTGGACGGTCCATTTGAAGTCTTTGCACTATCAATTTGAAGACGTGTGACACCTGTACTTGGCACTACCTAGTTGATTTTACTTTGCGCTCACGTAGAGGGCATTGCTCCATTAATGTCCAAAGACCTTGCAGACCTAACAGAAGTTTAAGGAGAGGCAGTGCATTAGAGGTGGCTGTCGAGGGCTGAGGTTCAGATTGTGGACTCAGGAGACTTACTACCTGGATCTGAATCTCAGCCTTTGGCCTCCTTAGCTGTGTGAGTTCAAGCAAGTGACTTCACCTCTCTGCTTCCCTTTCCTCATCTCTAAAGTGGAGGGGAGAATAGTAACCCCCACGGAGGGTCATTCAGTGCACAGAATGAATTAGTACATATACAATGCTTAGTTCATACTCGACGCTTTTAACACGCTCCATAAATGGTAGAGAGAAGGCTTTGGAGGTGTTTGCAGGGAAAACAGCAGTCCTGAGTGAGTCTTCATTAAGCGCTTAGCAGCCAGATGACCTTGGACAAGTCATACGTTCTTTCTGCCTTTGAATGAAGTGTTATCACCTGAGAAAGCCCCTTGAGTGAAGTCTGGCGCATCAGAGGTGCTTAGTAAACGGCACTTTCTTTCCCGCCGGGCCTCAGTTTTCCCATCTGTAAAGTGAAGGTAATTGAGGTCTTTTCTGTCTGTAACTGCTTAAGGATTTAAGTCTGGTATCAGAGGTCCTGATTAAAAAGGGTCTCCTTTTGGGACTGGCGTGATGAACCAAAGCCGCAGGGTGAATAGGGCTCTCTCAGGGTTAAGGATCGTCACCCAAGAGAATTGCTGTCCACTGTCTCCCATGGAAGAGGTCAGGGTTCTGAGGGGATGGGTGCAGGGAGGAGGCAGCACAGAGAGGTGGTCATGGGCTCCAAACCACTTTGCCACTAATTAGCTATGTGGTCTTAAATTTCCCGGCCTTCAGTTTCTGCAGCTGGAAAAAAACAAGAAGGCCCCTTACTCTTTTTTTAGTTGAAGTATAGTTGACTGACAATGTAAGTTTCAGGGGTATAGCAAAGCAACTGAGTTATACATATATATATATATACACACATATATATTTTTTCTTTTCAGATTCTTTTCCATTATATGTTATTACAAGAAATTGAATAGAGTTCTCTGTGCTGTACAGCAGGTTCTTGTTGTTTATTTATTTTATGTATAGTGCTGTGTATCTGTTAATCCCAAACTCCTAGTTTACATAAGAGGGCCCCTTTTGAGCAGTCTAAGGACTGGAGGGTGATACGGCACTGAGGCAGAGATCCGGGAAATTCAGGAGAAGATGGAGGTTAGGGATGCAGGGGTGCTTCTGATAAACCTCATCCACCTCATAGGCCTCTCAATGTGGAAGATCGATGGTACAAGTGCTATCATTTCCCCAGTTCTATTAAGAGGAAGGCGAGAGAGTGAGACTCCTGCTTGCAAGGTTCCGCCGTGAGACAGCAGCAAAGTTGGGTCTTAAGCCCAGTTTGCTGACTCCCAGCTCTTTCTCCAGAAGACTGGGTTAAGCCTCAGGGTAGCTGGATACTGATATCAATTCTGCCAGAAATGGGGCCTTATGAGCTGGGGACAGCTTGTTGGCCTCGCCAAGCCTCAGTTTTCTCGTCTGCAAAATGAGGGATTATCATGAGATTGTCTCAAAGGTCCTTTTCAGCTCAGAAGTCCTAGACACCTCTTTCTGCCCATCAGACTCACCTTCGCTGCCTTCCAAGGAGCAAAGTTGAACTTGACAATGTCCCCGTAGGGTCCCCTTGTACTTGTATCTTTCTCGAAGACAATGTGTGAAAATTGATTTTATTGCTGGGTAGGGAAGTTAGTTATAGAAGCCAACTCCTTCGGTGCCCTAATTCCACTTTAGGAAGAACGAACATATTGTTTTAATTAATCATATGAAAGCTAAATTAGCATGATTGTGTGAAAGGTGGTGTAAATCATCTCGATCCACATCATTAAGCAAAGAGCACTTAGTTATTCCGGAGCTGTTAAAGATTTTATCTACCCAAGTGAAAATTCAATTAGTAATAGCTTCAGCTTCTATGAAACTAAGGATTTTCCACTGTGGGAAAATACTCTGTGTGTGTGAATACCACCTTATGCCACTTTGATAAATTACTGTAATTAACTGTATCCTACGCAAGCTAAACAAAATTTACTGAACTGTTGTTGTATGAAAGGGATATCTTCTCTTCTCTTGGGGAGATTACTCTAATCTCTACATGATGTTGCCTCAAATATCATGCTTTTTATGCTGTGCTTTGAAAATATCTGCAGTATTGTAGCTGGCACCAGGAAGACACAGTTGGTTTCCATCACACTCCGCCTTCCCCCCTCCGGGTGTAGAGACATCAGCTCTGGGCTTCACTATGATTCAATTAAATGTGCTATGTTTAATTAGCTAGCTGGGGAAACACTGCAAGCAGAACCAACTTAGAACATCCTGATAGCTTAGCCAAAGGGCTGAGTTATTTCAGGAAGGGCAGAGGAGGGTGGAAGAGGCAAGGAGGAGAGGACAAGGAGATTGCTCACTGCTCTCTGGCACCAACTCTCTGCTTCGGCTACGTGTCCCTCCTTTTCTTGCTTACCTGGCTCTGTCCTGCCCCTCCCCTCCCACCCACATCTTACCTGTACTTTAAGGCCAACCCCTTCCTCTTTTCTGAAGCCTTCCAAAGAGATTTGTAGGTGCATTTTGCTTGTAAATGTTTGCTGGGCCTGCCAGGTTCTCTCCCCTGATTTATCACTGTAGCTCTTTAAGGGTTCTCTAACCTTTTCTCCTTCCATTCCCTCTGAGGGGGTCTAGTTCTCAATGAGAAAATGCCATGGAAGTTGGCAAGGTTTCTACTGGAGCGGTCCAGCTTCATCCTGAACTTCATCATACCAACTGTCCAACTCTCCACTCTCTGTGGGCAAAACTCTTGAACAAGGTCACTCAGAACCAACTTGTCTAGTGTGCTGTGGTCATTTTTGGAGGATTTCTCAAGTCATTTTTAGCGGCATGATGGCTGCTGTTATTAGCGAACACTTCCAGAATGCGTGCTGTGTGCCAAGCCTGCTGCAAAGAGCTTTGTACATGTTATCATTACTGGGACCCTATGAGATGGGTGTTGGTATCCCCAGTTTACAAAAACTGAGGCTGAGAGAGGTAAGCCAATTTGCTAAGGGTCACATAGCTAGAAAGGATTAGAACCAATATTTGAAGCCGTGTTCTTTCACTAAAGGCTGTGTCCTAGCCACTGCGCACAACCACTTCCCACACTAATAACTATGAACATATCGAGGGATTCCATTGATTACTTGCTCACCTTCTGGTGTCTCTGTGCTGTAGGGTGCTTCCCTGGCCAGGTGAGAAAGTCCTGTCAGTTAGTGACTGGGAGCTGTGTGTGACCCTGAGGGTCTCCGTGGAGGGGTGCTGTGCATGCGAGTGTCATCCATCACCTGTGTCACAGGGGGGACGCTTGGGGGAGGGGCATCCATTCTAGGCAGGATGGATGAGATAAGAAACGCATCTCTTAGAAACCAAGGTTATACCTGAGAACTAAGGGAAAGGAAGCATCGAGACATGGTAAATGTGGGAGGGAAAAGTATTGGCAGAGGAAAGAGGTCCCGGGCAGGGAAGAACTTGTGTGTTTAAGGAACTAATATGAAACTAGCTGGAGAGGGGCTCCAGGTGAATTTAGAGAGTCAGGAGCCAGGTTTTATCAGGCTTTCAGGATGGTGATATCTGTACCATTAGATTGTAAGAAAACATTTCACATTAGAGTAATGCATGTAAGCCTTCATAGTGTGTATTTTTTTAAATTTTTTAATATATTTTTATTGACATACAGTCAGTTTACAATGTTGTATCGATTTCTGGTGCACAGCACAGTGCTTCAGTCATACAGGAACATACATGTATTCATTTTCACCTTCTATTTCACCATAAGTTACTAAAAGATATTGAATATAGTTCCCTGCACTATATAGCATAAACTTGTTTATCTATTTTATGTATATCAGTTAGTATCTGCAAATCTAGAATTCTCAGTTTATCTCTTCCCACCCTCTTCCCCACCCCGATAACCATAAATTTGTTTTCTATGTCTGTGAGTCTGTTTCTGTTTTGTAAATAAGTTGATACCCCTGTTCGTTGTGATGCAAACCCCGTTAGTATTGTCTCCAGTTTATAGATGAGGAAACCAGAGAGGTTAAATGACACCTCTGAAGTTCCACTGTAAATCAGCATCTGGACAGGGAGTGGGGACCTAAGTCTACAATATGCCTTTGCTCTCTTTGCCATTTTGCGTGTGTGTCTCCAAATGAAACTTTGGGTACTTTATTGGTCTCTTTCCAGAAGGTTTATATGTACCCACTATCCAGTGTCCTTCCATAGCCAACTGGCTGTGTTTAGGGGATTGCAAGGGGCGTGAGGGAGAGAAGAGAGCTAAGTAAACCCAGCTTCCTTAAAACTGAAGGAATTATTACCTGGTTGTTCTTTGAAATGGCCGATGGGCAGTATCAAGCTGGAAACCCAACAAGATTTCTAATTTGTCAACAGAACACAGCACAGCCCTGAGGGGCAGCCCTGAGGGAAGAGGATTTTAAATGGAAAGAAAGAACCCTGCAGAACTGAAGGACAAAAGGAGGTTGCTCTGCCTGTTTGCAGCAAAACAAAATGAACTTAGGGCTTTGTTTCAGGAATGCCAGGGAGTTACAAACTCTCAGGGTGGAAAAGAATTTTAGAATTTGCTCTGTCTCCCACACCCTGTGGTGGCTGAGTCACCACCTCATGACCACCAAACCTCAATGTAACAGCTCCAAGGTTGGGCAACCACTGCCTCTGGAAGCAGTTTGTTCCAACAGCAGTTCACTTGATCAGCAAATAGTAATTAAGCACCAAGTAGCAACTGAGCTCCTGGCAAGCCCTGGGCTAAGTGCTGGGTGCAGTGAAATGACTGAAATCAACTTGGTCCCTGCCTTGGTGGCACCTATAGTCTGGTGGGAGTTACAGACATGAAACAATTAACTGATAAAATAATTATAACTTACGATGTCTGTTATGGATTGAATTATCTTCCCTGAAATGCTTACATTGAAATTCTAACCCTTGTGACCTGATTTGGAGACAGGGTCCTCACAGAGGTAATCAGGTTAAACTGAGGTCATTGGAGTGGTCCCTAATTCAACATGAATGGTAGGCATAAGGTTAAAAAAGGGAAATCAGGACACAGAGGAATGTGTAGAGGGAAGACAGTGTGAAGACACTTAGGAAGAAGATGGTCATCTAGAAGCCGAGGAGAGAGGCTCAGAAGAGGGCCTCCCCTCACGGTTCCTGGAAGGAAGCGAGCCTGCTCTCCCCTTGGTCTCGGACTTCTGGCCCCCACAACTGGGAGATGACACCTTTGTGTTGTTGAGTCCTCCTGGTCTGTGGCGCTTTGTCGTGGCAGCCCTAGCAGACGCTTACAGTGTCATAAAAGACAAGTGTGCCGTGAGGGAGAGTCTTGGGATTGGGGCAGGGACGTGTAGTTCAGATTTGGGGGTTCACGCAGGCCTCCCGGAGGAAGTGACATGTGATCTGAAGCCTGGGGTGGCACCCTTGCCTCTCTCATCCCCTCTCTCACGACATCGCCTCCCTGCATTCCAGTCACACCAGTCCCCTTGCTCTTCTTTGAACATACCAGAGACGATCCCACCCAGGGCCTTTGCTCTAGCCGTTCCTGCTGCCTGGACAACACCGCCCCCAGATATTCCCTGATTTCCTCACCTCCCTCGAGTATTGGCTCAAGTATCAACTTCTCAGTGAGCCCTGCCATCTCCGTGTCCACCCTACTTCAAATGGCTGCTTGGCTCTTACCACCCTCACCTCTTGCCCCAGAACTCCTGATCCAACTTTCTTTTTATTCCAGAGCACTCATCACCTAGCGTACTACATCACTGATTTATTGTGTTCATTGTTTACAGTGTTTACCTCTGGCTAGGATTCAAGTTCTGCAGGGGCAGTGATTGCTGCCTGTTTTGTTCCCTGCTGTACCCCAAGCACCCACAACAGTGCCTGACGTGGCCTGGGCCTGGAACAGTACACAGCTGTTGAATGAATATCTGAATAAGGCCTGTGGGGAGTCAGGAAGGGCGTTTGAGGTGGAGGGATCTGCATGCACACTGACCTAGGCGCCAGAAAGAGCTCAGGGTGCTCATGGACCAGAAGGAAGGGTGGGTAGCCAAGGGGAGAACGATGGGAGAGGAGGCTGCAGAGCAGCCAGGATCCAGATCTTTGGATATCTCTGATTGTTAGGAATTTTTTCCCCTTATGCTGGAGCATGATCAGTCCCCTTTCTTTTTTTTTTTTTTTTTTTTATTGAAGTATAATTGATTTACAGTGTTGTGTTTCTGATATACAGCATGGTGATTCAGTTATACACAAATGTTCTTTTTCATGGTCTTTTTCATTATAGGCTATTACAAAATATCAAATACAGTTCCCTGTGCTATACAGTAGGACCTTGTTGGTTATCTATTTTGTTTGTACTAGTTTATATCTGCTAATTCGGAACTACTGATTTATCCCTCCCCACTTTCCCCTTTGGTAACCGTAAGTTTGTTTTCTATGTCCCTGGGTCTGTTTCTGTTTTGTAAATAAGTTCATTTGTGTCATTTCTTTAGATTCCACGTATAAGTGGTATCACATGATATTTGTCTTTCTCTGTCTGACTTACTTCACTTAGTATGATGATCTCTAGGTCCATCCCCCCAAAATGTTTGGTTTTTTTTTTTTTAACATTTTTTATTGAGTTATAATCATTTTACAATGTTGTGTCAAATTCCAGTGTAGAGCACAGTTTTTCAGTTGTGCATGAACATCTATATATTCATTGTCACATTTTTTTTTTCTGTGAGCTACCATAAGATCTTGTGTATATTTCCCTGTGCTATACAGTATAATCTTGTTTATCTGTTCTACAATTTTAAAATCCCATCTATCCCTTCCCACCCTCCGCCCCCTTGATCAGTCCCCTTTCTGATACTCCTCCCGGTCTTAGTTCCCTACCTTGAAGTAACATCAAGAAATCTTCCAACTTATGGTGGCCTGTTAGATATTTGAAGTTGGAAATCATGATCATTTTCTGCCCCTGAGTTTTCTTCAGTTGCTTTGGCGAGGGTGCCTTAAAAAAAAATAGAAAGAATCTTAATAAATACAAGTATATTTCTTGTTCACATAAAGTTTAATTCAGTGTTTCTGACCGGTGAGAGGCTCGCCTCCAAGTAGTAATCCAGAGACCAGACTCCTTCCATCTTGTGGCTCTGCTTTCTTCAGCGACTGGCTTCCACGTTCAGTGTGGAAGGAGAAAGAGCGCAGAGGATTGCACATGGGAGATTTTTTAGGAGCCAAGCCTGGAGGAGTGTTACATCATTTCCACTCATACTCCACTGGCTAGAGCTCAGTCTGTGCCCACTCTGGCCACAGCAAGGACAGCTGCAAAATGCGGTCCGGCTGTGTGCCCCAGAAGAGGAACACGGTTTTGTGATCAGCCAGCAGTCTCTGAAAGATGTGTCTGTTGAGTTAAGCCTCATCCTTCCTGGCCTGATTCCTTTCTAACAAAGGCAACTTTGGAAACTTCCCACCCTCTAGTCGTTCCCCTCTGCTTATGTATTGATTTGTCAGCGTTTCTCTGAAAATGTCATTTCTGGAACTCAGCATGGTTCCAGAAGTGGTCTGGAAGTGGTCTCAGGAGTGGTCTGAACTGGGCAGAAACTGATAGGTGAGGCTGTTGGAAGTTAGGCACTCCACTCTCAGCCCTCAGGACCCCAGGGGTGTCAGTGGGCCCTTTCCTCTCCACTCCTTTTGCCTCTTTGCCTGCTCAGAGAGGTTTCTTGGAACCTTTTCCAGAAAGGGACATCTCCCTTCCGCCCATGTCCCCACCACTCACACGTATTTAGAGGTGATGCATTGCACTGCTTACAGCATGGGCTTCAGAATCAGATAGACCTGGGTTGGACTTCTGCCTCCCTTTCTTCATAGCTATATGACTTGCAGCAAGTATCTTAAATTCTTTAAACCACAGTTTCCTCCTCTGTAAAATGGAGGTGGTGATGATGATCATGATGGTACTGGTGGTGGTGGTGGTAGTGAAGGTAAAGGATTTCTGTAAAGAGTCAATGAGATAACTGACTTAAAATGCTTAGCATAGAGCCTGGGACATGGTCAGGGGCTCATGAGGTCAGTGGGGACAAATCAAGATGACGGAAATTAACAACTTTCTCCTCCAGCCAAACAGACTTCTGCAATATTTTTCAAATAGTTCTTGTTTCCTCCTTCCATACGTTCCTGATTTTCCATCACCCATGCTGTCTTCTGTCTCCTTTCTGTCAATCCAGCTCCTCCTTAGATTTCTAACTTTCTGTCTTCCTAACTCAAAACTACACAGCTGCTGTACCTTGTCCCTGTTGAGAAATGAACGACAAGAGTAGACATGGGAGATTTAGGGGAAAATATATGGCGCAGGCTTTGCCTGAACCCCTTTCTCCTCCCACCTAGGAGCTATGGAAATGTTTCATTCATGAGGCTGAGCCAGGGCTTCCCAACCCTTCTCCATGGAAAACTCAAGACTCCCTCTGTTTTCTGAGAGAACAGCCAGCACAGACAATTTTACGGTCTGCCAGGCTGTTGCAGAGTATATTTGGCGAGTCATTTTCTGTTTTCCAAAACTAATTAGAAGTGGATAAATTTAAATGGTTGTGGAAGCCAACAATAAAACATTATGTCCTCATTAGCTGGAATAATGCTGTGGCTTCCCCTCTTATAGGAAGGATCCTGACTCAGAAAAATTAGGTTCTGGCTGAGTGATGTGCTGAAGCTGGTACCTGCTTGTGCCTGCTCGTGTGATCCAATTGCACACATCCCTTCCCAGCTCTCCGTTCAGTGACATCACCTTGGTGGCTTTGAAACTGGCCCTGGTGGAAGAATTTACTCCATGGAAATTGGCAAGTGTTACAGATCAGGGCTCCACCCCAAGCTGGTGGTTAAACATATACCCACACACCACAGCTCTGGCTGTTGTAGAGGGACCAGGTCCAGCTATCTCTGAGGCTTATGCATCTAAACCATGAAGTGCCAGGCATTATTTTGATTAATAAAGTGCCTTTGGAAATAGCTTTTCTCCTCTTGGGCCTAAGGCTTCTGTGAGTGTCTGACAGAGCACTTTGCTTTGGGGGAAGAGGCTGGACTTTGGTAGCAGAGGCTGGGGATGATGGTTTCCATAGCAACCTGGCCAGGGAGTGGGGCTGGGGAGGCATTTTTAGACAAGCACTTCTCAAATTGTGATGTCTGGGTGAATCACCCAGACATCTTGTTGAAATGCAGATTCTGATTCAGTAGGTCTGGGCTGGTCCTGAGATCCTTCATTTCTAATAAGCTCCCAGGTGGTGTTTGTGCTGCCAGATGCCATTCCATGAGTAACAATCTTGACCATGGACAGCAGAATCTGAAACTTTGAGAAGACTCAGCAAGTGTTAAGTCCACCAAAACCCAAGGACTGGTACTTCAACTCCAGCCTCAGACTTGCCAGTGTAGAGGGAGAAAGGATGTCTTAACTGTCGAATCACCAGCACAAATTACACAGAGCTGGATTTAATCATCTGTGCTAAATAGTATGACTTCAGCAAATTGCTAACCATTCCTAAGTCTCAGTTTTCCAAGCTCTAAAATGGGGCTATCACTTCATGGGAGGGTTGTAAAGACTAAAGGGGAGAAAGCAGGAAAAGTGTTTAGTGCAGTTGTTCGTAGGCAGGACGTGTTCCCCAAATGTAAACTGCCCTCCTGTCTCTGGTTTCCCTATTTGTCTCAAGCCTAAGATCAAACAACCTTTTCTGACAAACCACCTTTTTAACCCAAAATACCAATTTTTTAAATTATGAAAATTAAAAATTGCTGTTGCATAGTTGTAAAATGTTATTTTAATTATAAAAAAGAAAATAAAGGCACCCATGTTCCCCCTACCTAGTGCACACGGTTGACATTTTGGTATATTTTCTGCCAGGCTTTTTATATGTATTTTATTTTACAACAAAAATGGGTTCATATTCAATGCATCGTTTTCTAACCTGCTTTTCAATTTAAAAATATACCTGTGGTAGGTTTTCATGTCTTTAGGCAGGGATCACTGTTGTTATTTTAATGGCTGTACATTTCAAGCAGCCTTCTAAAGACGTGACTGAAGTCAAAATCTGCCTGCTCAATTCAGTTTACCCTTCAGGAAGGAATGTCCCGGGTTGTAGAATAGCATTCTGGAATCTTCCTCTTAGTTTCTGCAGGAGCCTGAGTCTCCAAACACCTCCACATGATCTAGCATGAAGGTTCTGATCCAAGGACAACCTGAGGCCAGGGACATCCAAGGAATTTGTAGTCCTGGATCTGCAGATCAAGTCATGGAATGAAAAATACTGAGTGAAGGAAATGCCCCAGGATGCAGGAGATAATGAATTCAACTCTCTGCAACCTCTTTTCCCAGCTGGCACCCAAATGCTTTAACCAGGTCTCCTTGAGAACGGCTCTTCATGACCCTTTCATCCTGGAAGCTACTGTGGGGAGGAAGGCATTCATTTACTCATTCATTCCTTTAGTCAGGGAATATTTACTGAGCTCCTCCTATGTGCCAGACACTTTTCTGGGTCCTGGAATATTACGGTCAACACAATAAATAAGATTTCTGCTCTCACAGATGGTACATTAGAATTGGGGAGGTAGCATCCATCTAAGCGAAAACCAGGATAAGTCTAGCTGGCAGTAAGTGCAAGGAAGGGAATGAAACAGGTTAATGTGGTGGAGACTGACTGGGATCATTCAACAGACTAATCAAGGCAGGCTTCTCTGAGGAGGTGTCATTCCAGCTGAGCTGTGAAGGACATGAGGATTTCTTTTGAACCAAAGTCTGCCCCTGCTTCTGGAGCTACATCGCTGGGGACTTTCTCCGCCTGGCAGGGGCAAAGCCTTCAAGTGTTCCAAGTGTAGGGTGTGCCCTTTAGACCCTCAGTCTTCTCTTCTCCAGATAAGCATCCCCTGTTCTTTCAGCTGTTGCTCGTGTGACCCAGTTTAGCTCTGCTCAGAATCCTTCTGATCACTTGTGGATATCTGTCCATCTATCTATCTGTCTGCCTATCTATCTATCTATCTATCTATCTATCAAATCTGGTCCCCAGAATGAAACATTGTGTATGAGGTGTCCCAAAAGTGTTATATTATGCACTATGTACTGGACTCTGCATTTTTACTCATTCAGCTAAAGTAGTAAGAACTTTTATTTTTTTGGTTGGGTACATCGCATTGCTTTCTTAATTGAGCTTGCAGTCAAATAAACCACCCACGTCCTTTATACATCTTGTAACTTGTGCCCATGGTGTTTTGGAAAGTAAATGCACAGGCTAATGTTTATTTACATTAAATTCAGTTTGGTTAGATTTAGCCTAATTCTTCAAGCCAGTCTGGATATTTTTGTTTCCTGGTTATGTCAGTCAATAGTTTTCATTCCTTCAGCAATTTATCAGGGAGACTAAATGAGATGAGAAACCCAGGTAAGAGATGATGGCACCTTGGTCTATGGTGGTAGGAATGGAAACAGAAAGATGAGGCTGGATTCAGGATATATGAAGTGGTCAGGAAGAGAGAGAGGAACCAAGCATAATTTGGGTTTGGGGCCTGAGAAATAGGACCGATATGGTACCACTAACTGAATGTTTTATGGTCCCCCCACCCCCTACCTCAGTTCGTATGTTGAAACCCTTTCCCCCAATGTGATGGTGTTAGGAGGTGAGGCCTGTGGGAGGTGATCAGGATGAGCTGAGGTCATGAGGGTGGAGCCCTCAGGATGAGATTAGTGCCCTTATGAGAGTCATGAGAGGACTTGCTTCTGCTCTCTGCTCTCTGCTGTGTGAGGGTAAAGTGAGAAGTCGGCAGTCTGCATCCCAGGAGAGGGCCCTCCTCAGAACCCAAATGTGCTGGCACCTTGACTTGGACTTCCAGCCTCCAGAACTGCAAGAAAATCAGTGTCTATTTATAAACCACCCAGTCGATACAGTACTTTGTTAGAGCATCCTGAGCTGAGTAAGACAGGTAAGGGGCATATTTGGGAGGAAAAATGATTTCACTCAGTGAGATGATAGTAATTTTTATTTTCTTCTTTATATTTTCTGTCGGTCCAAGTTTTCAACAATAATAGTTGGGGGCCATATTTGGGGGCAGGAAAGAGAAGACCGGGAAGTTTAGTTCTGATCGTTGAATTCAGAAGACGTGGAGGATGAGGCAAGTGCACTATATGTATGTGTACCACAGAACAGGCATTTTCCTTTTAAACCAAGCTATAGAAACCAAATCTGTATTCCTTGCAAAAGCAGAGACTCAGAAGTGACCCTGTTGAGCTACACAAATTTCTGACGGGAATAGAAATGAAAGATGTTCCCAGCCTCTTTCAGCTTTTATCAAATACAAGAACCAGAGGGCACGATCCAAGCTAAGGAAGGACTGAGCCCTGAGGAGTTGTGGGAGAGTGTGTTAACCAGGGAGCAGTTAATCCTTGGAATATACTTATAGGAGGTAGCAGTAAAATAGCACAAATGCTTTTAAAATAGATTTTATACTTAGAAAACAGAGAGCTGGGATAGAGGCATCATTTTTTATTGCCAAATTCTAGCCTCTGGTTCACTGTGGGACCTTCGCTGAGAGATTTTCCCTACAGTCACAGAATCCTAGTATGTTAAAGGGAAAGGACGTCAGAGATCCATCCTGTGCAGGGGGCCTTAACAAGGGGTGCACATCAGAATCACTTGGTGAATCATTATTTTTCCCTAACACTTATTTATGTTAGGGTTTTGTTTCCTTAAATTTTGCTATTGGGTTTGGCCCATTATTTTGTTTTAAACTAATTAACTGATTAAAAAAATTTTATACAGTTTTTAAAGGTTACTTTGCATGTACAGTTATTACAAGATATTGACTATTTTTTCAACACATCCTTGAGCCTGTCTTACACCCAGTGGTTTGTGCCCCGCACTTCCCCACTCACCCCACATTGCCCCTCTCCCCATCCCTACTGGTGACCACTAGTTTGTTCTCTACATCTGTGAGTCTGCCTCTTTTTTGTTTTATGCACAAATTTGTTGTACTTTTTGGATTCCACATGTAAGTGATACAGTACAGTGTTTGTCTTTATCAGTTCGTCTGACTTACTTCACTTAGCATAATGCCCTCCAAGTCCAATCCATGTTGCTGCAACTGGCAAAATTTTGTTCTTTTTATGACTGAGTAGTATTCCATTGTGTGTACATACCACATTTTCTTATCCATGTATCTGTTGATGGATACTTAGGTTCCTTCCATATTTTGGCAATTGTAAATAACACTGCTGTGAACATTGGGGTGTATGTATCTTTTTGAATTAGTGTTTTAATTTTTTTTTTCAGACATATACCCAGGAGTGAAACTGCTGGATCATACAGTAGTTCTATTTTTAGTTTTTTTTTTTTTGAAACTACTGTATTGTTTTCCATAGTGGCTGCACCAATTTACATTCCCATCAACAGTGTACGAGGGTTCCGCTTTCTCCACATCCTAGCCAGCATTTGTTATCTGTGTTCTTTTTGATGACAGCTGTTCTGACAGGTGTGAGGTGATATCTCATTGTGGTTTTGATATACATTTCCTTGATGGTTAGTGATGTTGAGCTGAGCACATTATTTTGGAAAAGTTTCCTAGGTCATTTGATACATACTGCCTGTAAGGATCTCTGATCTGGTGTAACCGCCTCATTATATGGATGAAGAAACTAAAACATGGAGAGGTTAAGAGATTTGTTCACTGCTCACAGAAAAGCACAGAAATTGCCCTGGGAGTCACCTTGCTCAATAGAGAAAATATAATAACATAAGACCACTTAATCTCTTTATGTCATACTTCATTAAATAATTAACAGTTAACTAGACATAGTAATAACTGTATATCTGAAAAACAGAGTTGAGTAAAGAAGAAACAGAATGAGATTTATGTAAATTAAATGCATTTATATAAATTAAAACAACACATGATTCTATATTTTACAAACCTAGGTACATATTTAAGGATCTACATTAAACGCATTAGCACGTGTGCCTGTTCGTGAAGGGACTCCTGGGGATGAAGAAATTAATAAAACCCAAGAGAAAGGCACATCTTGACTGATGACAAGCATGTGCTGTAGGGGGAGGGTATAGCTCAGCGGTAGAGTACATGCCTCACGTGCATGAGGTCCTGAGTTCAATCCCCAGTATCGCCATTAAAGTAAATAAATAAATAAAACAAATTACCTCCCCCCCAAAAAACAACAAGAGTGTGGTATGAATTGAGGTACAAGATTTCTCAATTCTCTGCACTCAAATTATTAAAAAAAAATAAACCCATGATCAACATGATTATAGATGAGCAGATAAACAAAATGTGGTATGTACATATAATGGTATATCACTCAGCCATAAAAAGTGATGAAGTCCGACACATGCTACCACATGAATGAACCTTGAAGACAACACGCTAAGTGAAGTGAGCCAGACACAAATGGAGAAATATTGATTCCACTTAAATGAAACGTCCAAAATAGGCAAATTCATAGAGGTAGAAAGTAGATTAGAGGTTTCTAGGGGCTGAGGGGAGAAGAAATGGAGAGTTATTACTTAATGGTGATAGAGTTTCTGTTGGGAGTGATGAAAAAGTTTTGGAAATAGATAATGGTGATGGTTGCACAAACTTTGAATGTGATGAGTGCTACTAAACTGTACATCTGAAAATGGCAGATTTTGTGAAACATACATTTTTCCACAATTAAAATATTAACAATGTAATGTGCTGTGAACCATTGATTCTACACTTTAAGTGGGTGAACTGTATGACTTGTGAATTATATTCCAATAAAGCTATTGAAAAATTCACAAGCTTAACTTTCCTTTGCCTTTCATTCCTTCTATGGAAACATGAGAACTTGAGAGGATGGGAAAGAATAGTTCCTCAGCTCAGCAGATGCAGCAATTAAATTCTCTAAGGTACCATAAATGTTTAGGGTATGGTTCTGTGTTGGACTTTTTGGGCATCTTGACACGTTTCTGGCAATGCAAAGATTTAACAAGGTTTGGGAACTGGTAATTTGTTATATACGTAGTAGCTATTATTAAGTAATTTGGGGTCTTCTTGGCCCAGGACATCGATGTCCATGCTGTTTGAGCAAATATGTGGACACATCTGCTTTCCCTGCATTTTTGCTTTTGGCAGCCAGTGACTTTGGCATGAGGACAGTGTGTGGCGTATATAAGGTTTAAGTTTTGTGCAACAAGGTCCCTTGTAAAATGCAGTTGGGAAGGAACAGATACTTGAGGCACCCATCACCTGTGCTGAAAACTTCACAGGTCCCTTAAGTTTCTTATATTTGGGCCATTTCCTGTTTTCAGTCTTGAAAAGTTAATTGAGAAGAGAACTGTTTTATCTCTCAGACCTCCAGTCTCTGGAGAAAAGAGGGACAGCGGATAACTTTTTTTTTTTAATTGGAAAGAAAAGTTTAAGTGCACTCTTTCAGCTTGGAAATAAGTTTTGATTTATATAGGTTAAGATCGATTCCTGCTTCATTTAAATTCTTTCTGTCCCATCTTAATTATATCCATGTGTCTCGCAGAAACCCATCGTCTGGCCTTGTGGAATTATCATTCCGTCCAAAAGTGTGGGTGAGGACTGCCACTGCCAGTGACTGACAAAAGCAAGAGCGTTTGTCCTACTGCCTTGCCCAGTGATAAGCTAGGGGCCCAGCTACCACTGGTCATTTGCATGCATAGTGGACCGTTTCATTAAGAATTTCATTAAGATGGTAATGTTTAATGTTTCCCGGGAAAAATGAGTTTGGGGCTTGTTCAATTATATAATTAAAGTCAGAGAATTAGGGGTGATTGCAAACTGCTTGCATAATGTGGGCAAATATAATGATAAAGCTTGTAAACAAGTTCAAAAGAATCATGCTCCGTATGAATGCTGTTGCTAAATCAGATTAGGGGGGTGGGCATATGGAAAATGTGGACTGAAAAGTTCACCAGAGTTTAACTCTGGTGTCTACTGGCTGAGCTCCTTGCTCTCTGGGCCCTCTCAGGGAGATAAATGGTAGAACAAAGTCATAGCTGTGGACTGGTTAGTCAGGTTCTAGAAGGTTCCAGGAACATACTTCTTTATTTTTTCTATAGGCAGTGATTTCCTATATAGAAAAGAAAAAGAAAAAAAAAAAAACCCACAAAAAACAGTAGCATAGGATTGCAAGCTTTCTTAACTGGTAGCCAGGGTGTTTTTCTTTCCTTGCTTCTGTGATGACAATCCTTGTCCTCTCCCTGCGTTTCTTCTAGCCTATAAAACAGGAAGTCCCACCATTTTGAAAGAATTAGGAAGGCTGTTTATGTTCTTTCTTCCGATCTCTTCACTTTTTTCTAAGGAAGGAAAAGTGATTCAGTGGTTCAGTGGGCTCAAGCTAACTTTCCTGAAGAACTGGGGAGTTGGGAAAATTGACTACTGTAGCACTATGTGTGATTTGTATGTGAATATTAGACATGCCTGTTCCTGAGGAATATTCCCTGAGCCACATGTATCCACAGTGGTTCCAGCCCCCTCACCAATTCCTCTCCACCACTTTTCTCTAAAAAAATTTCTTTCACTTTATTATGCAGAGCAGTTATTATGCTTCTGAACTTGGCTCTGAGTTTTCTTTGCATAACCAAAGGCCCAGGAACTGTGCTCTTTCTCCCTTCACCACATCCCTCAAGGCCTTTGTCAGGAAGATGGGTTTAGTTCAGTCTGTGTGAATTTGGCTTACATACACGTGTTCCTAAAGCTTGGTGTGGCTGGGTCCTAGGGATTCTAACACAACAGAGAAGGGGCAAGAGAAATGTGTTATATGCTTGTCTCTGATCTCTGCTAACTTTTAAAAGCCAAGTATCAGTAATTACTCACTTTTTTTTTTTGTAAAATATGTGTTTTCACCAATTCCAGGAACCTATTTTAAATAGAGAGCTTTAGAGTTCTGCAGGAACACAAAAAGGACATACACTGATCCGACCTTCTGCATCTTATGCTTTATTGAACTTTGATATCTGGGACATGTCATGGGAGTCAAAACTAAGAAAGTCTAAAAAAAAAATTGGGGAAAAAAAAAGCTAAGAAAGTCTCAAACCCAGTTTAAAGAACCATTCAGACCAGTGTTTAAGTCCCAGGTCTCCACTTCCATCTGTACTTCTATCTAAGTTCCCTTGTGTGGAAATATGGAGATGACAGTTCCTACCTCCTAGGGCTCTGGAGAGGATTAAATGAGATAATGTATGTAAAACACATAGCCGAGTAATTGATATTTCAACAAACTAGTTCTTATGATTACATTCTAAACAAGGTTTACATAAAAAGAGTACAAGAATGCCTCTTCCCACCGTACCCTTTATCAGTGCCCTTCTGGCTTTAATCTTCTTCTATCACCAGAAGAACAAGGAGTTTTAACTTGCCACTAATGCAGCCCTGCTCAACCACGGAGCCCAGACAGTGGCCCTGCCTGACTGGAGCCCAGCGAGCAGACTTGCCCAACTGTAGAATCCAGCCAGTGACCCAGGCTAGCCTCAGAGCATGGGAAGTGGCCCTACTCAAACAGAGACCCTATCAACAAGGCCAGTCCATTCAAAGATGCTACCAGTGGCCCATCCTGAACCCCAGACTGATGGGTTTCCCTGCCTAAGCAAACTTGTAAAGACTGGAAGAGGTGACCACTTCTTGAAATGCATAGACACCAAAGCAAAGGCAGCCTAATGAATGGAAGAAGATATTTGCAAACAATATGTCTAATGAAGCGTTAATATCCAAAATATATTATAAACTCATGCAATTCAATACCCCAAAATCAAGCAACTCAGTTGAAAAATGGGCAGAGAATCCTAATAGACTTTTTTCTGAAGAAGACATACAGGTGACCAACAGGCTCATGAAAGGATGCTCAACATCACTAATCATCAGGGAAATGCAAATCAAAACCACAATGAGGTATCACATCACACTTGTCAGAATGACTATCATAAAAAAGTCTACATAACAAGCATTGGCAAAAATGTAGAGAAAAGGGAACCCTTGTGCTTTCTTGGTGGGGATGTAACTTGGAATAGGCACTATGGAAAACATTATGGAGGTTCTTCAGAAAACTAGAAATAGAACTAGCATGTGATTCAACAATTCTACTCCCAGGTATTTATCCAAAGGAAAAAACCACTAATTCAAAAAGACATTTACACCTCAATGTTCATAGAAGCATTATATGCAATAGCCAAGGTATGGAAGCAGCCTGTGTCCATCAACAGATGAATAGGTAAAGAAGATGTGGTACATATATATACACACACACAATGGACTATTACTCAGCCACAATAAAGAATGAAATTTTGCCATATGTGATGCTGTAGTTGGACCTGGAGGATATAATGCTTAGTGAAATAAATCAGACAGAGTAAGACAAATGCTCTGTGTTTCATTGATATATGGAATCTAAAAAAATAAAACAAATGACAGATTATACCAAAGAGAAACAGACACACAGATACAGAGAACAAACTAGTAGTTACCAGAGGGGAGAGAGTCTGGGAGATGGGCAAATAGGTAAAGAGGATTAGAGGGTATAAACTACTAGGTATAAAGTAAGTAAGTTACAAGGATGTGTAAGGTACAGCACAGGAATACTGTCAATATTTTATAATAATTTGTTTGGAGTATAATCTATAAAAATAATCAAATTACTATGTTGTACATCTGAAACTAATATAATACTGTAAGTCAAGTATTATTCAACTTAAAAAAGTACTAAGAGAAAAGAGACTTGTCGTAAGGGAACCCCTATAAACTATTAGTGTATTTCTCAGCAGAGACCTTGCAAGCCGGGAGAGAGTGGGATGATATATTCAAAGTATTGAAAGAAAAAAACCTTCCAATCAAGAATCCTACATGTAGCAACACTGTCCAGAAATGGAGGAGAGACAAAGACTTTCCCAAACAAACAAAAGCTGATGGGATTTATCACCACTGGACGTGCCCCTACAGGAAATACTAAATTGAGATATATAAGCTGAAAGGAAAGGATGCTAATAACAAAATAAAAACATATGAAAACATAAAATGCACCAGTAAACATAAACATGTAGTCAAATTCAGAATTCTTTATTATTATAATGGTGGTGTGTACATCAATTTTAACTTTAGTGTGAAAGTTAAAAGATAGATATGTTAAAATAATTACAACTACAATAATTTTTTAATGGGTACACAGTATAAAAAGAGGTAAATTATGACATTAAAAACATGAAATATGGGTGGGGTAAAAGAGTGAGGTTTTTGTATGTGATCAAAATTAGTTATGAGCATAAAATAGACTGCTATAACTATAAGATGTTTTATGTAAGCATACTACCACAAATGTCATCAGATCACAAAGGATGACAGCCAGGGAAGAATAGAGGAGCAGAGAAACTACAAAACAGTCAGAAAACAATCAACAAAATGGCAATGAAGGCCCTTATTATCAATAGTTGCCTCAAAGATAAATGCGTTCTCTAATCAAAAAGCTTAGAGGGTCTGAGTGGACTAAAAACCACAAGGTCTAACTCTCTGCTGCCAACAGGAGACTTGCTTTAGTTTTAAGGACACATATAAGCTGAAAGTGAAGAGATGGAAAAACGTACTCCACGTAAATGATAACCAACAAGAGAGCATCAGACAAAATAGACTTTAAGTCAAAAACTGTCACAAGAGACAAAGGAAGTCATTATATGATGATAATGTGGTAAATTCATCAAGAGAATATAATAATTATAAATAATTATATGCCCAACATCAGAGTACCTTTATACATAAAGCAAATATTAACAGAATCTTGAAAGGAGAAATAAATAGCATTACAGTAATAGCAGGGGACTCTAATACCCCACTCTCAATGATGGAAAAATCATCCAGACAGAAAATTAATAAGGAAACAGTGGCTTGAACAACACTATACATCTATAGAACATCCCATTCAAATAGTAGTACAATAGACTTTCTTCTCAAGTGCACATGGAGTATTCTTCATTTTAGGCCCCAAAAAAGTCTTAGCAAGTTCAAGAAGACTGAAATCATATCAAGTATCTTTCCTGACCACAGTGGTCTGAAACTAGAAGTCAGTAGCAGGAAGAAAAGTGAAAAATTCACAGATATGTGGAAATGAACATACTCCTGAAAAAGTAATTGGTCAAAGAAGAAATCAAAAGAGAAATCATAAAGTATCTTAAGACAAAAATGGAAACACAATACACTAGAACTTCTAGGATGCAGCAGAAGCAAATCTAAGAGGAAAATTTATAATGATAAATGCTTGCATTAAGAAAAAGTAAAGATCTCAAATAAATAAACTTTACACCTCAAAGGACTAGAAAAAGAAGAATAAGCTAAGCCTGAAGTTAACAGAAGGGAATTATAAAGATTAATCGAGGAGAAATAAACAAAATAGAGAAAAGAAAAACGATAGAAAAGATCAACGAAACTAAGATGTGGTTTCTTGAAAAGATAAACAAAATTGGCAAAACTATCAGCCAGCTTTGCAAAGAAAAACAGGAGGACTTAAGTAAATAAAATTATAAACGGATGAAGAGACATTACAACATGATAGCACAGAAATACGAAGGATCATAGGAGACGTCTGTGAACAATTATACACCAGCAAATTGGGCAATTTAAGAAGAAATGGATAAGTTCTCAGAAACTTACAACCTATCAAGGCTGAATGATGAAGAAATAGAAAATCTGAACAGACCAATAATGAACAAGGAGATTGGATCAGCCATCACAAACCTCCCAACAAAGTAAAGCCCAGGACCAGATGGAACAACAACAAAGAAGATCCACATAAGCGGTGTGACAGAGGATATAACTACTGCATTAAAGAAGGTATTTCAGTTCATTTGCATACTTCTGGAGACTCACAAGACGATTTACTATAGAATTAGTATGAGCATAGAATAAAATAACTTTAATTCCAAGCAGAAATTTCAGGATGAGCCAAATTTGGATTTTTCTTTTTTAACAGTCTTTCTTTCTAATACCAGTCTTCTACTTGGATGGATGAAGTTGGTATTTAAATGATATTTTTATGACAGTATCAAAAATTGATACTGAAAGAGATAAAGATGATACTTTTACTTCTTTTTCTTACAACACTTAAGTTGTAATAACGGAATCTAAGTGATTACTGGGTCAGTCTTAAAGTATTTTAGAGTGGACCCAATGAAGACTATTAACAAATTGGTTAGAGGAATTAGTGATTCAGTCAGTTGAAGAAATGATTAGTATTTTAGGATAAATCGGAAATAAAAACTAAACAATACTATACTAAACTGTACTAAAATCCAGCACTGAGGCTAAAATATGTATCTTTGAAACTGTGTGCATACTCTAACATGGCAGCTGTCTGTAACACAACGTGCTCATATCCTCTCTGTGCTGTGGCTTTGGCTACTTCAGACTGATCTTTGTAGAACATAAGCTTAAATAGGATATCCAATTATGTGTGAATTTATGGCATTCTCAGTCCTAAACAACTGTGGTGATAAACAATACTTAAAGCCTTGTAAATTCCCTACCCAATCATACATTCTATCAAATTGTCACCTCTCAGACCCTATGTGAAAATCAGCCATGAATATGAGAGGATATGAAAAAATGGGACAGTTCTTCATTGTTTCTAATTCTGGAAATAAGTGAAAACATTTGAGAAAAATTCTTACCTCCCTTACCTCCGATTCTTTCAGAAGGCAAGTGTTGGATTTCAGGTGTGTAGAATCCTACTTTATGCCTAGGATTGGGCTGAATGGTGCTCAGGTCATAGTCCAAGTGTGAGGTGAAGTGGCAACAGGCAATGGTGATGGCAGAGAAAATGGAGAAGAAGCCATAAATTGAGACAGTAAGGGAAGAAATGATAGAGTTTGATTTTTTATTAGTGTAGTTTGAGTTCTATAATTACACTTTTTAGTAGTTGATGTGAGTGTTATCAACAGTATGCAGTTTACACTTGGATTAACTGAAGCTCTCAACAATGGGCTGATGTACATGAATTATGGTAGAACTAGAAACACAGAGAATATTTTCCTAAGGAACTGACACTGACATAGAAGCCTAGATAACAACACATAGACTGACACACTGCTTTTGCTTTTTGATGCAACTAGTGGGCTAGTGGGGGAAAACAGAGAAAGATTTCTCAATACCCAGAGTCAGAGGCAGAGGATGTTAGTATTTGAAGGTCTTTTGAGGCCATCTTCTAGATCAGAGGATGGCAAACTTTTTCCTGTAAAAGAGAAGATAGTACATATTTAAAGCTTTGTGGGCCATGTGGTTTTTGCCACAATTCTGCAGTGTCTCAGCTCCACCCTCGTAGGAGGAAAACAGTCATAGACAATTTGTAAATGAACTGACATGAATACGTTCCAGTAAAGCCTCATTTGCAAAAATAGTATTTGGATTTAGACCAAATACTGTAGTTTGCTGATTCCCGCTCTGGATAAATTCTTCATGTAGGGAAACTGAGTTGAATCAGTGTATCTGAAGCACGTATCATGGTGCCTCATATGTAGTATGTATTTAACAAATGGTAGCTATTTTTATTACTTGGAGAGGCTTGCCCTAAAAAAATGACTCAAGGTGGAGGCGAGCTGTGACATTACTGCCAACAATGACAACAGATAGTATGCCTTTTTGTTTATGTTAAATCTATATACTGACTATACTCAAAAATATATTAATATTTTTAATTTGGAGGATCTTTTTCTTTGCTGGGAGGGATTCAAAACCTTTCCTGTTTTCTTTCTTTTTAATACAAACTGTAATATGCTAAGCATAACAATACTATTCAAAGTTTAGTTATGTTTTTCACCTCACTGTTTCACTTCTGTGTTCTGAATCCACAGGATATTTTACTAGAATCCTTGGTAGGCTTCTGAGCTCTCTGTTATTTCAGAATATGATCTTTTTTTTTTTTTCTCCTTCCCTTTTTTCTTACCTTCCTGTCTTAAACCAGGTTAAAACATAGACCCTGGAGTGTAGTACATCATTTTAAGAGACAGTGAATGCTCCAAAGTGACTACAAGATTATAGGGCCATTTCTGACTCTCTCTTTGCAGTTAATGTAGTGAAATTATACAGTTAATGTTTGTAAAGAGTGATGGAGATGAAAAGCAATATCTGAGTGCTAAGTGTTATTACTAAGAAAAGAAGAAGCAGAAAATAACTCTTTCTGTGTGTCCTTAGCCACCTCATCCTAAACCTAATATGAGCATGAAACTTCATAACTTTAACAGTTCTTTTAATAATGTTCAATCAAATATGAAATTAAGAAAACGAGGCTCACTGACTGTTACCACTCTGCCTCAGCCAACATTTTAAACAGAGTATGGACCATATTTCTTCGTTCCCATGCAGCTGACTGAGCAAATGATGGGAGAATTTCTTTAGTTCTGGCCAAGGGGTGGGGATGAATGGGGTGCCGCTGAGGAAAGTTGATGGGCAGTAAGTAAAATAGGTGTGTACGAGATCAAGCTTGGATGGGACTCCATTGTTTGTTGCAGGTGTGTTCTAAATTGCAAGCATCAGGAACTTCCTAGAGAAAAAGCAAAATCTTTTTTAACCCCCTTTGGGTTTTAAGGAAGTCTGACGATGTGAGTTCTGACCAGGCCATAATCTTAGACCCTTTGGGTGGTTTATGACCTTAGTGGTTCTAATACCATCAACTTGTCAAGGCCAAAGGCATCAGATGGACAGGTACAGTCTTCATCACCAGGGTATGGAAGTGGTAAAGTTATTTCAAAGTTAAGTTTTCATTTAGGTACAACAGTCTCCTCATGTCTCATTTTTATTCTCATATAGAAAGAAACGTTTTTCCAAGCTGATATATACTGAGCAATCTGACAGTCACTTTAATTATGCACAACATACTGGGGTCTGCTTCACTGATCATAATTGCAACTCTGACGTGCACTCTTTTGTGATTCAAATGTATCCTCTTGAGTCCAGCTCTGAAGATTTATTTGTTGTGGTGGGTTCTGCCAGGGCTGTGTAGCCTCAGGGAATGTGGCTGGTGTCGCTGGAGACACTGGTGTGAACTTGAAGAAGCGCAGTGGAAAGGCAGAGATAACCGAGAAGAGAAATTCAAGTTTAGATATTGGTCCTGCCACTTGTGAATCAGGACTTGCGCCTCTTTAGTAAACATCAGAAAATAATCACCATATATTAGTGATATTGGAGATGCCATTTATTCACTGGACAGAGATTTACCGGCTGCCTGTTGTGTGGAAGACTCTGCTTTATGGTATAGTGGGTATGATGAAAATGTAGATTTAAAAAACCCAAATATATAAAGTGGACTGTTATCAAAGTGCTAACAAGCAGAAACGTGTCAGTGTTTATACTGCCACAGGATTCTTGTCTGATTTATGAAAAAATCTTAGTCCTCTGATTCCCTGTCTGCAGCTGGTGGAACACCCTGGGCTGGGGGTTGTTGCAAGAGGTCCACAAATCCATATGTTCACTAAGAATAAGCAATTTACATAAATGTACTTACACACACGTGCATGACTATTTCTAAACATGTGTAGATGGTTTGATTAAAGTTTAAAAAAATCCATTGAAAATTATTACTGAATGCATTTGCTTTTTAATGTGTCTTTTCAATTGCTTGATCGTGAAAGTATTTTTGTATTGCCATCATATAGTTTATATAATACTTTTATAGTAAAATACCTCCTCATATTTTATTTTTATTCTTTAAACATTTTGAAGTGATTTAAAAATAAGAACAAATGACTATTTATTTACCCACATATTTACCATGTCCAGTGCTTTGCATTCCTTTGTGTAGATCATGATTTTTATCTGGTGCCGTTTTCCTTCTGCTTGACGGACTTCCTTTTACACGTCTTACAGTGTGTGACTGCTGGCGATGGATTCTTTCAGCTTTTTTTTCTTTACATCTTAAAAAGTATTTTACCTTTCTTTCCAAAAGATATCTTCACTGGGTATAGAATTCTAAGTTTTTTTTTTTTTTTCAGCTTAGCCTAATCAGGATACCCTTCCCGCCCCGGGCTGAGGGTAGGATGACTTTCCTTGAAAATACCGTCTCCTGGAAGTAGGCAGATAACTGCTCTTCAACCTGGGGCTCTGCAGTCGTGGAATGGCCTCAGGGAAGAATGGATTTGGGTAGGTGGCCAACAGCGTCTGCATAAACTTTCCATAATGAGAGTCTGATCTAATCAGGAAGTGTTGAAGAAAGAAGATAAAGATGGCTTTCATTATTTCCAGAGCCTAAGAGCCTAAAAGACCACAGTTTGAATTCTCTGTTACTCTTAATTTTCTCTTATTTTCTCACTCTTATACCTGGTCCTTCTCTGCCCTCACCTCTCTGCAGAGATCCATTACAGTTTTTAGCACGAAGAGTAAATGCTTCTGTTCTTGGGAAATCAGATGATGCTACAAATATCATGTTCCTAAAGCAAATGTGACAGTTACAATAGGGATTCGGCCCCCAGATGGGGTCATCAGAACCCAATGTGACAGCTACCAGGCATCCCTGATTCCTCATAATAAGCATAACAGCCTCTGAGACTATCTCAATACAAACTAGGTTATGAATGATTGATTAATAAGTGGAGGAGTGCTGTACAGACCGTCACACGCCAGTTCTGCTGAGAGCCATAATCTCCCATTTAACGAGCTCTTGTCCCTGAGCTCACAGAGGGAGGCCTGTTCTTTACGGAACCAGGTCTGGGGCTAGGATGTTCTCTGTGACTCACATTGGTAAAATCCCACAGAAAAATGGATTTTCCACCTTGGGCTGATGAAATGAAAGTTATTAGAAAGTAAAGTGTGTATGTAGGTCTGCTTCTGTGCATGTGCCTCTGTGTATGTCTGTTTATCTCTGTGTGGGGGTCACTGTGTGTATATGTGCCCCTGTGTGTCCCTGTGTGTCTGTGCGTATGTGTCTATGTGTGTGCGTCTTTGGGTCTCTCTGTGTGTCTGTCTTTTTCTGTGTCTTTCTGAGTGTAAGCCTCTGTATTGCTCTGTGCATATCTCTCTCTCTGGGCGTGTGTGTGTCTGTTTGTGTGAGTGTATCTCTTTCTGTGCAAGTACTTCTTTTAGTGTGCAGGTGTCTCTGTGTGCATGTGTGTATCCCTGTCTGCATGAGTCTGTGTATATGTATGAGTTCTTTTGTGTGTATGTGCATGCCCACTTGTGTGTATGTGAGTGTGTGTGTGTAGAGCTGAAATGGAAAAGAGTAAGCTGAGAGGAGGAAGCATTCCTTTGGGAGCTGTAGGTGAATAGAAGGCAGTGTGGTGTCCTATGAAGGGTGTGGAGTGGCAGCTTGGTGACCCGGATGTTCAACCCAGTTTTTCATTTTTCCTCTAACTCACTGGATGATTTTCTGTGATTTCATTTCAACCCCCAGGGCCTTAGTTCTCTTGGAGATAATACTGCTTGCTTAACCTAGCTCTCAGGGATTTTTCTGAGAATGAAGTAGTAATGTAATTTAGAATGCTTTCAAAAAAGTTAAAAGCATGATAAAAAGAAAGGCATTAAATGGATTAACATCTGATTTGATTCAGGGAAGACCTCTGTGTTCAAGATGTGCATGGAAAGGGTTTTTGATTCAAGTGAAAATCTTTGGCTGATAGATCCTGGGAGTTGAGCCACATGTCGAGCTACATAGGAAGAAGGGAGGAACTCAGCTTCACTTTTAAGGAGGGTGCCATGCTCTAAACGAGCAAAGGGCAAAGAATGTTCATTTTGGATGCCAGTCCTGATCAATTTATGGTGGCTGCCTGGAACAGGATGTGGACCAGCTTTTGGAGGGCACATCCTAGTAACCGTGACAAGATCACTAGTGGGGACCTAGAAATAAGGAAGAAGGATTTGCAGGATGCTGGCCACGTACTTATCATCCCTTCCAGAGCTGGAGAGTGGGGAGACAGTGTCAGACTTGGGACCTGAAGGCATGGGCTGATGTCTTAGAAGTTGCTGAAACTAAAAGTCTTTGTCAGCTTTGAAGTTAGTTAGTGTCTCTTCTTTCACACTACCTTGATGACTCTTCCTAGGGAATTTGACAACAATCCAATTTTATTTTATTTTCTGTTCTATGAATATGTCAGTAACTTTATGTTAATTCATGCATAGATTTATGCAAGATGGTATCAAGACAGGACCTTATTGGAATTAGGGAAAAGAGATGATTTAGGTTGTCACCATGGGTGTGAAGAATCTTCCTTATTCTTCTATTGTAATCAAACCTCTCTCTGCCTGGATTTTGTCACAAGTTTAAAAAAAAAAATCCTCTAGTTTTTCACTTATTCCCCAGAGTCCAACTGAGCTCTTAAGAAAATTGGAGACAGATGGCACTGGAAAATGCATAACACTTCTTTTTTTTTTTGTACACTATCTGTTAAAACATTTTCTTACCTTCCCATCCCTTGCTTCTTGAAGCTTCGTAGGTCTTCCCGCAATGGCTTCATGACTCAGCACACACTGCAGACTTAATTTTCTTTTCTAATACTCCTTCGCCGAGCCCTTTTGACCCAGGTGTGTAAATTCCTGCTCCCTTTATCTGGACGAGTAATTGGTGCTATTTCATGCAGGTGAGCATGCATGAGTCTGTGCTGGCATCAGCTGCCTGTCACCTCTGCTACTGAGTCCTCACAAAAGTCAACAGGGAGAGAAATGCTGTATAAACAGGTTTCACGCATCTTTCTTTTTTTTCAGTTTGGGGGAGGTGGTTGGAGGTAGAAATGTGGGCTGAAAGACCGTATAATTAGGAAGTTGAACATTGTTTTTTTTTTTTTATTAGAGTGGTTGGTTTAATTAAGTGCTTTATGCCAGGTGCTGCTGCAGGGGTATAATAAGAATAAGACAGACCCAATCCCTTTCCTTATTGTCCTGGAGAGAGATACAGTTTAGCACACAGCTGCAAATGGGTATGGCATGGGGCTGTAAGCATGCGTAGCAGGGCTGTCTAACATAGCCCCATAGGGCTAGGGGTAGGGAAGATGGGCAAAGATGGCTTCTGGAGAAGAGTCGTGTTTAAGCTAAGGCTGAGGGAACTGGGAAGGTGTTGCCCAGGCAAAAGGAGGGTAGGATAGAAGGGCATAAATAGCACATTTAAATTCCTGGCATATGCAAGCAACAGAGTGGCTGGCGTGTAAGTGGCAAAGAGATTGAAGATTTGGCTGTAGAGGTAGCCAGGTCATGTAACCTTGAAGGATTTTTTTTTAAAAAGACTTGATCTCTGCTGCCTCTCAAACTTTCATGAGCTTGTGAATCACCTGGTGATCTTGTTAAAGTGCAGGTTTGGATTCAGAAGATCTGGGGTGGAACCTGAGATTCCGCATTTCTGACAGGCTCGCAGGTGATGACGATGCTGCTGTTCCATGGACCACACTCTGAGTAGTAAGGCTTTTGACCCTGTCCTAGAGATAGTGGCAAAACTATGGAGAAATTTTAGGTAGGAGAATGAAATGATTGGTAGTAGAAATAATTGGTAGTAGAAATATCCCATTTCCAGCAGCGTAATGAATGGATATTAGGCGAACATATCTGGAACATGGAAATCAGTGAGGAGGTGGTAACAGTAGGCAGTCAGGTGAGATTTGTCAAACTGAAGTTGTGGCAATGGGCAGTGGACATTGCCGGTGGTTCATTCCTTAACCTTGCTTGACTGCCTGTGAGGATAGTTCTGCCCATATCTGCCTCCTCCGCTGGGTGGTGGGCTCCCTGGTCATGGTGCTAAGGCAGCGTAGGACATAGCAGTACAGCTTGGCACTTAAGAGCATAAGCCTTGGAATCACTTGAGCTGGGATTTAAGTCCTAACTCCATCACTTCCTAGTTGCTTAACCTCTCAGAGTCTCCACTGTCACACCTGCTGTAGCAGAGGATGGAGAGGATTAAATGAGATAATGCAGATAAAGTGCTAAGCCCTGCGCCTGACATTCATTGATTCAAAAAGTACATAGTGAGTACTTGCTCCAGCATGCTAGGCTTTGAAGCTTTGGCAATGAACAAAGTAGATCTGGTTCCTGCCCTCTTGGAACGCTTGATAAATAGTATTAGTAGCTGCTTATTATTCTCAGCAATAATTCATTTCAGTCCATTCATTTTCTGCATGAAGACTAAGCAGGAAGCTCCAGTAGCTACTCTGTCTGGACAGTAAGCCCCCACCCTTCCCGAACAAGTTGTGGAGGTGGGCACAGTATTCCATACATTCAATTTAAATGATTCCTCAAACTCTGGCAGTGCTTTCAGCTTAATTACCCATAAAACTGAAGCAAGGGTACTTGAGATCTCACATCATTTTCCAGCTCAGTAATCTATATGTGGCCAACCCTGCGACATTACATTTAATGGTTTTCAAAGGCTTGGGAGGCTGTCTGCCTGGCTTATCCTGAACCAGTGCCCGGATATGGCCCAGAATCTCCATGTAAAATAACTGCTTGGGTTTTGAGGCTGTAGATTTTCTTTCTTTCTTTTTTTTTTACATTGAAGTAAAGTCAGTTACAGTGTGTCAATTTCTGGTGTACAGTAAAATGTCCCAGTCATGCATATACATACATATATTCATTTTCATATTCTTTTTCATTAAAGGTTGTTACAAGATATTAAATATAGTTCCCTGTGTTATACAGAAGAAACTTGGTTTTTAAATCTTATTTTTATATATAGTAGCTAATGTTTGCAAATCTCAAACTCCCAAATTTATCCTCCCACCCCCTTTCCCTGGTAACCATAAGATTGTTGACTATGTCTGTGAGTCTACTTCTGTTTTGTAGATGAGTTCATAGTGTCCTTTTTTTTTTTAGATTTCACATATGAGTGATATCATATGGTATTTTTCTTTCTTTCTGGCTTGCTTCACTTAGAATGATGATCTCCAGGTCCATCCACGTTGCTGCAAATGGCATTATTTTATTCTTTTTTATCACTGAGTAGTATTCCATTGTATAAATATACCACAGCTTCTTTATCCAGTCATCTGTTGATGGACATTTAGGCTGTCTCCATGTCTTGGCTATTGTATATAGTGCTGCTATGAGCATTGGGGTGCATGTGTCTTTTGCAATTAGAGTTCCCTCCGGATATATACCCAGGTATATAGGAGTGAGATTGCTGGATCATATGGTAATTCTACTTTTAGTTTTTTGAGGAGTCTCCATACTATTTTCCATAATGGCCGCACCAAACTACATTCCCACCAGCAGTGTAGGAGGGTTCCCTTTTCTCCACAGCCTCTCCAGCATTTATCATTAGTGAACTTTTGAATGATGGCCCTTCTGACTGGTGTGAGGTGATACCTCATTGTAGTTTTGATTTGCATCTCTCTGATAATTAGTGATACTGAGCATTTTTTCATGTGCCTATTGGCCATCTGTATGTCTTCATTGGAGAATTGCTTGTTTAGGTCTTCTGCTCATTTTTGGATTGGGTTGTTTGTTTTTTTGTTATAAAGTTGTATGAGCTGTTTATATATTCTGGAAATTAAGCCTTTGTCAGTCACACCATTAGCAAATATTTTCTTGCATTCTGTAGGTTGTTGTTTTGTTTTGCTTATGGTTTCCTTTGCTGGGCAAAAGCTTATAAGTTTAGGTCCTATTTGTTAATTTTTGCTTTTCTTTCTGTTGTCTGGGTAGACTGCCCTGAGAGAACATTGCTAAGATTTATGTGAGGCTGTAGATTTTCAAATGAGGAACTAAGCTGCTGAACGCTTGAGAGGAAAGGCAAATGATGAGAGGAGTGTGAAGGTAGCAGTAGAAGGGAAAATGATTCATAGTCTTTGCTAGGGAGCTGTGACCCAGACCAAGGAGAGCTGGGACTATGCAAGGTCCAGCTGCAAAGCGTCCTTGGTTGTAAAGATTCTGGCTACTTAAGCAAATGAGAATTTAACGGAAGGTTATGGGAACTGGATCCCATGGGGAGAAACTCTTGGGGGTTCTCAGAGGACAGGACAGGCTGGAGGATCAAGTTTTAGAAAGGGCAGGAACCAAACAGAACTGGGGAAGACTGGACAGTAGGAGCCAAAGCAATGGCTTTGTGACTGTGAGAGGCTGGCTTGTCTGTGGGTTGGTTTACCATCACCTCTTCCTTCTCTCCCTGCAGTATCTGTTTCAGACTCAAAGTCCCAGAAGCAGGTCCAGCTGGTTGAGCATAGGCCACAGGTCTGCTCTCTTAACTTTTTTGAGAGTGAGGACAGAAGGGTTCTGGTGACTTTAGATTTTGTCTTGGGTGGTGGGAACTTAGAATTACCCTCCCTCCATTACACGCAGTGGTGCAGGAATCAGTCCCCAGGAGGAAATTGGAATATTGCTAGGATGGAGGACATGGATGCAGGCACCTGTAGCATGTAAAACGGCAAAGTTGATGACTTACTTATTAGTTGAGTCAACTTTGTCATATTTTTTTCCTTTGAGATTTCTGTAAATATATCTTGCCTTTCTAGGTTTCCCCAGGCAGCTCCTCCACCATCAGGGTGCCTGTCACCCTGCATTGAGAGTATCTGTTCATGAGGCCATTTCTGAACTAGCCCAAGAGTCCTCAGGGACAAGGGTGGATCCTATTCGTCTGTGTATTCTTAGGTCTACCCAAGTGCTTACCACATAGAAACCACTGGATGAGCTGTAGTTGAATGAAACAGTGTGTGTGGGTATCTTACCAGAAACACAATTATGAGCAGCTGGGAATTTTAAGGGAGAAGTTTTTTTTCTTGGAAGGAAACATTTCAGCATCATTTTGTAGCATATGTATGTTTAAACCCACTCCACAAAGGGATGCAGATTTGAAAGTGCAGGAGTAATGCACAGCACAGGGACTTATGCACTCTGTGCAGGTCAGCTATTATTCACTTAATTTTTGAAGAATTTTTTTTCACAAAAGCTTTCTTCGCTCAGGAAATATCCTTGTCTTGTTTAGTGCCACTCAAATATTTTCTCTTTAATCTGGAGACACATTATCCTGTTCCCCAGGATACTTCATATTTCTGTCAACTCCATGATCTTTGCTGGGATCCAGCTCCATGGTTCAAAGAAGAAACTTGAACTGTTTGGGGCATCTGCAGGCTGGGTAAATTTAGCTACAGTAGCCATGGACAAGTGAGTTATTTCAGTCAACTTCAGACATAGGTTTGTAATCTTATGCATGGGTGCAGAATTTCAGATTCTGGACTGTATCATAAAACTTGATCCTCCCACTCCTCCCCTGCCCCTTTTAGTGAAGTGATTGGCAAGGGATTGTGGAGGATGGAGATCTTTGTGATCCTGGATTTCTGCCCCCCTGGTCTACTCAGAGCAAGAAACAGAAACTGATTTTCTGTTACAAGCCAAGAAGAAATGAGTTGAAGGAACACGGGGCAACCCCACGATGGCCCGAAAGGCTGGGGACCCAGGCAGCCAGGACCAAGGCTGCACGGCGGACAGATCCTGGCCACAGAACTAGACCCATGAGGTCCTGACGGCTGCTGGCACTGACCCTGGACCCCACGGCCCATGTGGTTGCTTCTAGCACACGGGACGCTACCAACCTGCTTGCCCTGGGCATGGGGGCTCTTCCTCCATCACTGGCCCTCAGGGTAGAGTCTTCCTGGTCTCTGATTCTCCTCATCTCTTGTTGCTGTTTCGAAGAAAAATGCTCATGACATTTGATTTTAAGCCATTGTTGGTAATAGTAAGAAAATCATCTTGATGTTTTTAGATCCTGGTATTAAAATGTTTTCTTGGTTCAACATGGATGAATGAAGGACTGTGGCAGAATCCACTCTTTTTCCTTGTGTGTCTGAATGAAGTGTCCTTGGCTGTGAGGCCAGGTTATGCAGAACTTGGTGCAAAGGCTCTGGATCCTGGTTTTTAATCCAAACTCTGCCACTTACTAGCTGGGTGTCTTGGGAGCAATTCTTCCATCTCTTCCAGCCTTGGTTTCCTCATTTGTAAAATGGAGATGGCCTCAGTCCCTACCTCAGAGTTTGAGTTCTTGTGAGATGACATCGGTAGTGCTCTTAGGGCAGTGTCAAGCATATAATAATGCTGTTTATTATGAATAAGTTGGAGAGACTTGAGTTGGGGGATTGGCCAGAAGAGTCAAAATGCAAGGCCTAGATGCACCAGACATGCGCCTTCAAGAATAATCTGGGGGACGGAGGTCACAGTGAAAGCTGAAGTGAGTCACCTCCAAGTTGGATGGCCTCCATCAAACAAGACAGGCCAATTCCCAAACACCGGTTGGCCACAGGTGTCTGAGAATACAATCTGCTTTCAAAGTACAATTAAATAGGAAAATACTCAGTGATCTCAAGTTGTCGACTTGTCCTGAAGCCGAATTTGGTCAATTTAGGCCCAGAATTTAACCAGTGCAAGGGAGAATGGCTTGTTTCCAGTTTACAGAAGTTTTTTGGGGGAGCTTCTTTGCAGAACTCAGAAGGAGGGTGTTCTCAGACACAGATGGTCTCAGCAGCCTTCATTTAGGTTGGTATCCTGGGGAAAGTCATCAGTCTGGACATGCTCATATTTCCATCTTTGTTCTGGTTATCCAGCAAATAATAAATAGGTTTTATTTCTGCTAAGTGCTAATTTAAGAAGCATCTCTCTCTCTCTTTTTCTTATTAGGGTTACCTATGTCATGGCTCCATCACCTGGAACCTATGATCTAGAGCTACTTCCAAAAATAATAAAAAGTCTATATACCCTTTGGTTTGTCCAGTGAAGTCATGTGGATAAAATGGTAACACGTAAAAATCACGACATTGCCATACAAACAATAGCAAGAATGAAGTCTGAAATATTACCCTTTCTTTCACGGAATGATTCAATGATATGGTTGAGTGAAGAATAAATGGGATTTTTTTTTTTTTCTGGTTGCAGCTATAATAGTCTTAAAGAAAGCATTAATAAGGCATATAATTCTTTAAGTCTTTCAAAGCTATATTTAATCAAATATGCAAGATCATCTAGATTAAGAGAACTATGTGGTCAGGTTTATTTTTACCATTGTTGAAGAATGGCCAAGAGTGGTAAGAAGCATCTCTTTTTAAAGTTATTTATTGGGGGAAAATATAGAAGATGCAGTCAGTGCATCTAAGTGGAAATGACCTCTTGGTGTTGGCTGACTCACCTCTTCAGGTATGTTGTCAATTTTATTATTATTTAGCATTTTTGGCTAAATTAAGACTAAGAATGAATCACCCAAGAAAGAAAGAGTGATTCTAGGAGATGCACCTACATTTGTTTTCCCATAACTGAGGTTCATTTGAGTTTATGTAAGCTGTTATTTCAGAGTTAGCACATCACCTCTAAAACTGCCGCATTTAAAGCCGGGTTGATTGTAAAAAGCGGCATTTAAATGTTTTCGTGGAGGGATTAGGGATGGAATATGTACACATTGGTCACCCAGGGAGAGGTTGAAATCGTCATTTCCCTCCTTAGTGGAAGCAGGGAATGTAATTAACAACCATTTGCAGGTACCAGTTGAATATTTCATGGTGGTGACTGTGATTCATCCTTGCTTCTTAACAGCAACTAGAGGAAAATTAAACCCAGGGCTTATGACTTTCTGGCAACTATAGAATGTAAAATCCAAAATTCACCTCCTGTCTTACTAACTCACCTTCCTGTATCCCTCTCACATGCCTCCTCCTTTTGCAAGCAGTAGTTTTCACTCTGTACAGTAGGGGTTTTTTTTTGTTTTGTTTTGTTTTGTTTTGTTTTTGTGAAACCAGAAGCTTCCTAATTTACAGAGGGAATTTGGTTAATGCAGTGAAGGCAAATAGGTTTCAACTCTCAGGTTTCAACCTGACATTGATTGCTGGTGGTTTCTAAATAAAGTTGCCTCTAGGGACAGCAGGAAGAAGGGCAATGGTTGTTTAGTAGTACCTACCAGCGGTTGCGGAGGAAAGAGCATCATCCATTTTGCTGTCCTCAACCAGGACAAAGAGGGCAAGGTCAGGAATTGAGTCTGGCCTCACTAAGCCGTAACGTACTAGGAGATTTTGGACAAATGTCAGCATTGCACCTTCCTCAAATGCCATTTTGGGGGACGGGAGATAAAAAGTCTATCATACAAAATTCACAAGCCTGTCATAAAGATCAACAAAGATTTGAAGGTATAGAAATCAGTAGGGTGTAATGTTATATTCCCATTTTTGAAGGAAATACAGATCTGTATTAATAAGACTCAGAGCTCCATTGTAGATGTATCTATCTTACTCGTGTGGAAGGTATAGGGGAAGGAGAGCTTGGAGTCCTTGAGTGGAAATGGGAGAAGGGTAGAAAGTTAGAAATGGAAGAACTTTATGTATTATCTAGAAGAGTGGTTTTAATTATTTTTTTAATCCAAGAAACCCCTTTTCTCTCTCAGATAAGATTCTTTATGGCTCCCAATACAATAAACCAATAAAGGATGCTATTCTGTTTGAAGCTGCTTACTTCTCACCAGGCTTCCCCAGGTTGTTAGTATGGAGGAAGTGCCGTTAAATATGTTTGAATTTAATTAGGTGCCCTGTAAATCTTCAGAAAGTGGCTTGTAAACTTTCCCAGCATGTTAAATTCCCCAGTCTCCCTTATGATATCTTGGACCTTGCCTTCCAATGTGTGTGACCAGAGGGGAGGGTATAGCTCAAGTGGTAGAGCACATGCTTAGCACGTACGAGATCCTGGATTCAATCCCCAGTACTTCCTCTAAAAATAAATAAATAAGTAAACCTAATTACACCCCCCTCCAAAACAAATAAACAAACAAAAAACAATTCTCACAGAGGCACAGAAGAGAAGTACTTGTGAGACTGGGGTCCAAATGGTAGGGTGCCTGGTATTGGGGGCGAAAAGATTTGTGTACAAGAGAAAACCAACTCATAATTGTATTATAAACATGAGGGCATGACAAATCAGCTGTTCCATCTGTAAAATCCTCGGGTGGGATGAGTCATCCAGACAGCACCTTTGTCTTACTCACTGTCCATCCATCCAATAATATTTATCAAGCACCTATTGTCTGTCAGACACTGGGCACTGAGGAGACAGTTCTGAGCTAACCCAATGAACTCCTTGTTTTCCTGGAATGTGTTGGGAGAAATGGAATAAACAAAGATAAAAATAATAATTTCAGACACAGTGAGATTATGCAATAAAACGAAACAGTCTTTTCATACAAAGGAACTGAGGGTGGAGCTTATCAACAGCAAGAACTCCATACTTCTTACATGAGCCCATAAAGGCTTTTTATGGGTCACCAGTGGCCACAGAGCGCAGGTTGACAGCAGGTACTTTCAAGAATTTCAAACGTGAGAGCCGTATCCATTGTAATCTTAGAGTTCCCCTGGGGCACTAGAGAAACTTCATTTGCCTGATTGAGTGGGCGTTTGCCTCCGAGGATTGTGACTGGAGCTTTTATGTCTTTATGTCCCTGTGCTCCCCGGCAACATTTCTGCATCTATAGTGTTGTTGTAAAAGCTTTCAGTCTTCATGGTGATGGAGCACAGAGGAGTTGCGTGAGGAATTTACAGCCACTGCAGAAGGGGTGTTGGAGTGGCCAAGTTATAACAAGGTAACTTTAATACGTTTTGTTGACTGAGGAGAAGCAAGACTTTTTATGGATCTAGAAAACAAATGCGCGTGAGAGAGAGTAGGGCTCAGAGCTCAGAGAACGTGGTCACAGAGGAGAATTCAAGGTTGAGGACAGAAGAGAAGGACTGAGAGTAAATTGGACCAACAGAGAAGCTCAAGGAACCAGAGGACGGAAGCTGGTTTCGTGGGGACTGTGACCCGCACTCCCCTCCCCACATCATGGGAAGGAAAGTGGGAACAAAATACCTCATGTGAATTGTTTCAAAAATACATAGTTCACTAAAGTGAACCATTAATCTGACCCCAAAAAGAGATGCCTTAAACTTGAGGTGTTTCTCATTTGTGCTCTTTGAAAAAAACAATTCATCATGTTGACGGAACCAATGTCACAGGGCTGTGAAGTCCCTCTCCTTTCCCTAACCCTGCCATCCCTTCCCTCCGGGCCTGGGTGCATGGCTCTAGGTCCAGGGTTAAGTTGAGAGAGGAGGACATGATAGATGCCCTATTCCTCTTCGGGCCAGTCTGGTGAGGTGCGAAGCCCCCCGGACTCTGGCACGTCCTGGCTGTTGTCCAGGCAGGGGGACTGGTGGCGAGGTCTCAGGACTAGTGTGTTCAGCCTTGTCTGGGCAGGTGATTTGGCAGACGGGATTTGGCAGAAGGAGCAGCTGTTCTGGCATCACCGTTCCCTTTCAGACAATGTGGTCAAATCTCATTACATGTCACCAGGAGTACCATAGACCTCGAGCACACCCCGAGGGCCAGGAAGCCCATGGAATGCGGAAGTGTTTGGATTTCCCTTTCTATTTCCCACCTCCTCGTTTAGAGGTCTTCCACATCCTGCTGCTTTGTGCCCATGCACCCCCTTGGCTGGTATTTCTCCTCACATCACCTGCCTTCCCTCCTTGGCTCTTCCTTGTAAGCCTTGCCTTCCAGGGTCAGATGCTTTTGCTGCCTCTAATCCTTCAGGACCCTTGACCAGATCTGATGCTTCTCCCACCCTGGCACTTACCTTACCCGTCTGTCTGACCTTCTGTTTCCTGCTCTCGTAGGGCTGTGGAAGCAGAAGTGGTGTCTCTCTTCCCCCTCATCTCCTCTGTAGATCCTAGCGCCATGCTTGGCATCATTCATTATGAATGAACTGGCTGGCCACGCTTCTGTTTCACTTCTTCATCTGGAAACCCGAGCCCCTCCTTTACTTACGTCACAGGATTTCCTTAAGGGCCAGATAAAGTGATGACTGTTTTCTTCAGAGCACAGGAGGTTGTGTAAAGGTGCAAGGTGGCCGTAAACGTCACACGTGCTATTGAGTGGAGAGATGATGTCAGAGGCAGCTCTTTGTTTCGTGTTCATTCCTGCTCTTCAGAGACAAACATCTGTCAGGTCTAATCAGTGCTGCCTTTCCTGAGGGAAGATTGACAGAGACAGACTCTCCTGTCTGCTCCTGTCAGGGTAATGGGCACCTATGGAGACGCTCATCTTAATTTATCTAATAGAGGGTGTTTGCCTCCTGCAAACTGATTGTTTTGACTTATTCAGCAGGTTTGCCATGATTAAGGTGTCTTCTTTGTTATTAAGATAAAGAGTGCCCTTTTCTTTCTTGGGGTGAAAGATGAAAGATAATTAAAAAAAAATTTTTTTTAAACCACCCAGTCAGGTTAATTGGATGGTATCTATCCAGAGACTGACATGTTCTGATGTAACATCGGAAGCTCTTTGTGAAAGGCTCAATGCTCATAAGATTAAATCTAGGACTAACCAATGGGCAAAAGGACAAGGAGACGGATGTTTAAAATGGGCTCATTATAAAGGAGAGCTGCTTAAAAGGAGGGCCCAGAGATGGGATGGGGCAGCTCTAGAGGTCAGGGGGCTTAGACTGGAGATATTCACACAGAATTTGGATGGTCACCGAGCTGGTGCTAGGAAGACCCTGCCCCAAAGCCTGGAGATGTGGGTTCTAGTCTTGTATTAATGACAACCACAGTGATAACAACACAAAAGTAGTAATTAACACTTATCAGTTGTTTACTATGTGCCAGCACAGATCTTTCCTTTTCCGTGCACTGCCTTCCTTCTCATAATGCCACAGTTAGGTGCTCATTTCCCCTCTTTGCTATTCATTTGCTGTGTGACCGTGGACTGGCTCCTTTACCTCTCTGAGCATCAGTTTCCTCACATATAAAAGTTGAACTCCACTGCTCCTCCAGCTCTGTCATCTGATGTCTTTTCCCTTTTCTTACTACATATAAAAACCAAACAGAGGCCCAAGACCACCCAGGGGTCAAGCTTCAATTTTTAAGGAAATAGGCCCATTGTGTAGCCCCAAACAAGGGGCAATGAAAGAGCAGGATAGAAGGTTTGTTGATTAATTGGGCTCATTATTCTGATCTGGGCCTGTTTATACACTGGTGGCCTAAAGCACCTTTGCCTCTTGTTAGCACACTGTGTTCTTCTCAAGACAGGGGCCAAAAGGCTTCTGGAATTCTCTGGATAGATAGATACAGACCAAGATCTGGGAGCATCTCTGGTACCCAGATGAGTCCAGGAGTTTGGCTTCTGACCCATCCAGACGGAATGTGAAGCCAGACAGGGCCTCAGCCAGGACACGTGCACCGTCCTTTAGTGACACAGGTTGGTGTGGGCGTGGGCGTGGGCGTGGGGAGGAGTGTTTTATGTCTGACGTTGTGTACAACTGCTGGTGCCTGGTGATAATAAAATCAGACTGACTTTCACTGTTTTTAAATTCTCTAAAGACCATGCACCCCTTTGTTGCCTGGACACAAGGCTGACTGCTCACATCACCTGCCCTTTATACAGCTAAACATGGGCCTGGGACCTGTGTCCTGGCGCCTGGGGGTTGGGGTGAGGAGGAGTTATTTCTGGAAGCTGGGGACTGAGCAAACTGCTCTTGGGGAGTCTGAGATCAGCCTGGATTTCTTTAGCTCAGGGTCCAAACAGAGGAATCCACCATTCTTGTAACATTCAACAAATACACATTGAGCACCTACTTGGAAATAGGCCCTGTGCCTTACGTATGTCACATCAGTTAATTTAATCATCAGAATTAATCCTTTCAGACAAGCGATATCCCTACAGATGAAGGATCCAGGCTCAGAGTTGTGAAGTAACTTGCCCCGCTGAGCATTGATCTGTGTCGCTTCCAAATCAGTGCTGTCTGGCTGGGGACAGGCACAGATTTGGGGTTGCTTGTCCTCGGAGCTCTGGGACCCTCAGGTCTGTGTTTGCCTGGGAGAGTGCCGTGAGGGCTCAACACTTCCCTCAAACTGTGATAAGACCCGAACGCAGCAGTCAGGAAGGGGGGCCTGCCTGTGTGGTCCTGGCGACCTGGTCCCCAGGGATGTCACTGGAAGGACAAGGGCAAAGGCCAAATGTAATGTGAACTGAGGCCTTGACCCTGGCTTTTCAGTGTGTGGTCCAAGGAGAGGTTCCTAAAGAGGAGACGGGAGCAGATAAGTAACTTCATGATCTTGTCCGGAAACAGCATTTGGAACATTTCCCCAGGAGCTTAGTCCGGCTGAGTCAAGTGCGTGGAAAATGATTTCTGTTGCTTTGTGCATTTTTCCCCAGGTCTCCTCCCAGTGGGCCTTGGAGCCTCCTTACCCCTCTCCTCAATTTCGTCTACTCCCTGGAACTCATCTTGTCCCCAGACTCAGGGAGCAGAAGTAGCTACATGTGGTCAGATGTCCACTCCTGGGGAATCTGAATGCAAAGGAGGTGCCCGGTTTAAAAGTCTAATGTGTGTGTGTGTGACACATACGGCAGGTGTTGATCTGCTGGTTTGAACAAACTCTTTCCAAACATGTTCTAATTCCTGAGGAACCATTTGGAAAGTTCCCAAGGTAGGAAAAGATCAATCACAAACAGCTTTGAGGTAGTCAATAGAAAGTTTGATTGTTTCCTCTTGGCAGTAATTGCTTCCTTGCTGAAAAATGTATAGGGGAGACAGTTCTTGGGAAGAGTTCTGGGCCGACATTTGCTACGTGGTTTCAGGAAGGGGCTGAGACTTTCAGCCAAGTAGCTGGTTCTCACTGAAAGCCAAACATTTGGTTTTGAGTTTAGCTCCCACTCGGAATTCATTTCCCAGACCTCAAAGTATGAGACGGTGTGGTTGTTATTTATTTATTTTCCTTTCTTCTTAGGCTTGTTTGTTTTCTGGCCAGAAGCCCAGGTAGTTTCCGTGAAGGTGAGAGTCCTTAGGTATTTGTAAGATGAGGAGAAAGCCGCGGATGGTGATGGTGTGCGAAGGGGATGTACAGAAATTGGACAAGAGGGAATTAAGCCAACTTTGCCTGAATTATGTTGTTTTTCTTGTGTCTTAGGAAATGAGAAAGCCAGAAGCACTGTGATCCATCATTATAAGACCCACCTGCCTCCCTCTCTCCTTCCCACCCCCCTCCCTTCCTTTCTTCCTCTCTTCTGTCCATATAGGAAGACTGAATTGAGCATCTGTTATGAGCTAAGTGATACAGAGGTGAATAAGCACAGTTCCTGGCTTCTAGAAATTCATGACTGAGTGGGGAAGACAGACACAAACAGGACCCTGCAGTATAGCCAGGTACTTATTATACCAGGAGTTTGTGCAGACAGTCCAGGCAGTGCAGTAAAGAGGGCTCTTGCATCTCTCTGGAGGTTTAGTAGGGGACATCAGGAAAGCCTTCTTGGAGCAGCGTTTCCAGCTGAATCCCGAAGGGTAAGAGCCAGGGTCGGTTGATGAAGAACTGGGTTGTCATTATGGATGCAGACGGAAAGGGGTGAATTAAAGATGTGCAGTGGAGAAGGAATTGACAAGTGGTCTGGAAAAGGCAGGAAGGAGTGAATGACAGCACTGCTTATAGAGGCTTCTGCGGTGACACGGCCAGGCTGTCTGTACCCAGTGTGGGCAGGGCTGGGGTGGGCTCGGGCCTGTGCCAGGGCCCAGTGTTAACAGTAGCAATAAAAACAAAAACACTTACCAGTTACCTGATGACAAGTCTAGAGACAACCGCTTTGAATATATTATCTCAGCGTACCCCAGTGTGGTTTATGTGTTATGAGAGATTATTTTAGGTCATACTCTGTTGAGACACTGAGTAACACCAAATCATATAGTTTCCTTTTTAATTCTCTTCCCAGCTTTCTGATTACTTCAAGGAGAAAGTCTCAGTTTGAAGTTGCTGCATTCTTATCCATCTCTTCTTCATTTTAACAAAGAGAGGGCAGCCTGAGGCACAGGGCCTTTAGCAGAAAATAATATTTAGCTTGAATTCAACAAAAGTTTAATTGTTATTTACTGAGAAAAAATTTCAATGTGATTTTTATTGGCATTATTGGTTGAATATCAACTTATGGTGACACCGGTTTCCTATTTATGGTAGTAATTTATCATTTCCTGTTATAGTGCATGAATTTAAGTGAAAACTTAGATTGAGTTAAAAAATGCTTACATAACTTAGATTTCAGATTTTATGCAGATACAGCAAAGATCAGGAAGAAGTATGCCGATGACTAAAGTTTGTATTATTTCCCTCTGTGCCACAGCTCTGTCTGGAAAATGCTCTTTTAATCTCAGTTTAGTTATTACAAAATTGAGATTTCAAAGGGTTAAGTAATTAGGTCAGTGTCACTCAGCTGGCGAATGCCAAAGATGAGAATTGAACCTAGGCCCATCTGACTCTGAATCCCATGTGACCTCGAGGACATAGATCTCTACTGACCAGATGTTTGACAGTAGGTGAAGGGAAGATTCTAGAATGTTAGAGCTGGAATGGCCTTTGAAATCAGTTGGTCCATTGTTGTCATGCTTTTTTTTTTTTAATTTATTTTTTTAACCACCAGTCCCTCTTTTATAACATATTTTAAATTTTTTGGAAGAACAAACTGGACTTTGTAAGTTATACTTAATTTATTCTCCTAGTTATTGTGAATCAAATAAAAATGTGCAATGTTAGGGGGGAGGATATAGCTTAAGTGGTAGAGCACATGCTTAGCATGCATGAGGTCCTGGGTTCAATCCCCAGTACCTCCATTAAAAAAAAAATAAATAAACCTAATTACCGCCCCCCCCCCCAAAGATGTGCATGTAGTGTTCACTGAAGCTTTGGATCAGCTTGAAAGAGCTAGTATTGCCGTGGGGTCCTATAAAGTATGTTGCAAGTTCTTGTGACTCTCTGCTAGCATTTGCATGGATTCCTGGGCATCTGTGGTTCCTAGGTTGAGAATGACCAATCTAGGCCATCTCCCTATTTACTAAGACACAGAGAAAGGGAGTGGTTTGGTTACATGTGAGTAAGTGGCAGGGTCTGAAATGGAGTCCAGATAAATTCCTCCTTTGTTTTGATGAGGTGCCCTTTCCTTCTGCCACACTGCTCACCTGAGCCCCATTCCTGCTCTGAGAGCATTGGTCCAAGGACTTGGCTACCTCCTTGTTTCCTGCCACTCCTGAGAATGGGACTCAGCATTTGCAGCTCTTAGCTGAATCTCATCTCCATTGTTTTTCCCTCTGGGAAATGCATGTACCTCGGGAAAGTCGTCATAAGATGGTTGTCAAGTAATTCCTGTGACTTTTGTCCCCAGAAGAATGCTCTAGATTTCTCTCCAAGTCTGTGTCTTGTTTAATGACATCACTGTGTATCCTGTTGCCCATCTAAGCCTTATTCCAAGAGCCTCCCCCATCTTACCTTTGCTTCCGTCTCCAGGCTCATCATTTACCATTGTCCCAGCACATGTTGTCCATTCTGTCAACATGACTACTTGTCTTGAACTTGCCATGTTCTTTCTTAACTTTTAGCCTTCGTACATGCTGTTCCTTCTTAAAAATAAGTGTTACCGTTCACTTAACACTTAACATATGCCAGTCACTGTGCCAAGAACTTTGTTGGCTTAATTTGGTCCTTACCAATCCTCTCAACCACTGCCCTGCCTCTCAGGTCTTTCTCTTTATTTCCATTCTCTTTGCTGCACTTTAAGCAAAACTCTGGCCATGTCTCTCCTTGGCTGGGCATTCCAGACCTTTCGCAGATGGGCCAAACAACCGCTCTGGTGTTCCCTGCCCTGCAGTCATTGCTCAGCCACGCTGGATTGCTCACCCTGAACATGCCACCTACTTTCATGCCTTTCTGCCCTCGCTGGTTCTTTTGCATCTCCCTGGAGGGTCTTCCCCTCAGTATCCTTCTATTTTATCTTTCCATCCTTCGCAGCCCTACTGAGATGGCTCCACCTTAAAAACACCTGCCTAGATCTGATCATTCAGGGGTAATCTCTCCCCGTATCTCTAGATTTGTGTCCATATTTTATCCTAAATTTCTCATTAAATTCTTCTGTATTAAAAAAATACAAAGTTTTTTTTTAATCATCAAAAGTATAAGGAAGGTAACAAAAAAATGGCCCCTAATTTCCTTGTCATGATAATTTTTTTTGATATAAAAAAGTCATGCATATATTTTGTTGGAAAAGTCTGATAGTAAAGAAAGGACCAAAAGAAAATGTAAGAGCCTCCTCACAGCCCCACCCTCTTTCATCTTTAGAGTAGAACAGTCAGCTTTTTGTGACTGTCCTTAGCTACCCCAGCTAGACTTTCTGAACTCCCAAGAGGGTGGCCACCATAGCCTTGTCTCTAGAGCAGCACATTGCACACAGTGAGCAAGCAGTTAATGTTAATTGCTATTGTCACACACCACTTCTAAGTTGTTTCACTTAGACTTTATAACGTATATTTTATGTATTTGACATGAAATAAACAGACTGCCAGGTATTTCTCCAGAAGAGGAGGGTTTATTTGAGATCAGCAGAGAATTGCGTTTTGGGGTCTGCAACCATGGTGAGCCACATGTGGGTTCCTGCAAGGCCAAGGAAAGAGGATGCTTTTACAGCGAGAAGAAGGGAGCTGGGTGGGGTCCAGTAAACAAAGAGTCTGTAGGCTTTCATGGGCTGAATCCTTGCCAGGAAAGAAGAGGGGTTTTTCTTCTTCCTGCTGGGCTCTGCTACCGTCACAGGGCGTGAGAGCTCCCTGTTCTGGTCTCCCACCTCTATTTAATGGATGCTCTAGTTGATTAACTTTTTCCATTGTATATATGAAACACAATGGGAAAAGTCCACATTTGGAGTAACCTGGAAATGTATGGCTGCCCTCCAGAAGAAGAGGCACTGGAAAAGAGAGAGCTCTCAGTCCGGCATCTTTAGGGTGCAAGGAATAGAGATTCTCTGTTTTCCTCATCTTTTCTTGAATAGGTGAAGATCCCAGGATCCCAGAAGAGCTACAATGCAAATCTTGGGAAAGGCAGGGAAGCCCCTCCCTCATCTCAGTCTCTTTCCCTCACGGGGTCTATGGTTCTCTCTCTGTATCTGGTCTAATATCCTGTCTTTCCTAAAAAGCTTCCTTCCTTTGCTTACTCATCTTGCTCTGCCCCCAAATGGCTGCTCCTGCCCCGACTGCATAGCCCTCCAGCTCAGCAGCCTGTAGTTAAGTGGTACCAGTCTCTAGGCTACTCAGTTTTCAGTTTCAGGTGCCCAGGGGTGGACTCCTGTGGTCGGGAACTGAGGGAAGCTGCCTGAGCAGGGCTGTGGCAGGGAACAGATTCCCCGAGGGAAAGATGTGGGTAGGCTAAGTGAAGAAGTTTGAGATTAAATCAAGTAATGAGCAGTTAAGTCCTTGGGAGATATTTAAAGAAGTAAAGTTTTAAAGGGGACTTGAGAGCCTCCTTAATTGTTTGAAAGAGTTATCTAATGGACAAGAAGATCTATTTTTTCCACTTAGTTCCAGAGAGTCTAGCAAGAACCAGTAAGTGGCAAGTGAAGTAAGATGCTGAGCATATGAGGAAGGACAGGCTCTAATAATAATGGTCCCCAATTGGACTACGTTTTGAGGTCATGAGTTTCCTTGATGGGAAGTGTTGAACAGAACTTGGGTGAGCTCTTTTGATGGGACCTTTGTGCATGTGGAAAAGTCTGGATCAGATGACCTTGAGAAGTCTTTTCCAACATTTGCAATTCCAAGGATTTACTTTTAAGGGTTTCTTCTCAACCACATTCACAAAACATCTAGGCAAACACATGTGCACTTCTGACTTCAACACCTGGCATGTGGTATTTGCGCAACGGAGGAGCACTTTCTGATTTGTGTCTCCCAATTTGATTGCAGTTTCATCGGAGGCTACTTAGCCATCTGGCTGCTACTCCGTCCTGTCTCCTGGAGCGCTTGTAGCTTTCAGCTAGGTTTGGTAGTCTTGGGCTCGTTTCATTTTCTAAGCAGCTAAGCAATTATAACACAGGAAGCAAGAGCAAGGCTGATGACAAAGCCGCCCTACTTGGAGTGAGAGCAGGAAAAAAAAGCTCGGCTGCCTGGGAAGACTGTACTAGTGATTTTGAATCACCGAACTCATTGCTAACTAACATTGTAATTAGAGTTACACCACGAAAGCTGAGATTTAGGAGACCATATGGTCTGCTGTTTGGAGAGAGGGAGAGAACGTTCCAACCTTGGAGGATGGAGTTGCCGGGGCTCCTGCACATGACCTTGCACTGCACTTGACTTCTTTGTGTTTCAATCTCCTCCGTGATGGATGGCAAATGCTGTGCTGAAAAAACACAGATGTTTTCCAAGACCTTGGCAGAATGGGCTCCCTCCAGTCTCTGGCTTGAATCCAGCAGCACCAGGTCTGTGGACATTGACAGAGGGCCTGTTAAATGCAAGGGACTGTTAGTCCCTGTAGATTAAAAGTATATGGCATCTTCCTTTAAGGAGACTAGAATCTAATTGGAGGGCAAACATGAATTCTTGAACAGTTGAAATGACACGTCCAAAAACGTCAAAGTAGAGCAACCCTGGTGCTGAGAATTTTGAAGAATGGAGGGATCATTGTGACTCACAGTGACCCATGGACACTTCACTCTAGAGATGTTAGCTGGGCCTTGTGGGCTTGAATAGGTCCAAAGTACATTGAAGCTAAGAGAGCCGTTATGAGCAAGGCAAGTTGCTGAAAAGCCAAGGATCCTTCAGAGGGCCACGAGTCCACCAATATGACAAGAGCAGTCACATAGGATGTTAGGTTTAGCATTCTTTCCTAGTAGGCAAGGAATTAAATGATTCAGTTTTATATCCTCAGCGTGTGTATCGAGCACTCTTTTTGTAAACTTTGAACACAGCATTTCAAAGACAGTTCTGTTCTGTGTTACTGCCTTTGACCTTGAGTTACCGACTTGTATCATTTATGGTAATCTCCTGACATGTGCCTTTTCTCTTGAGCCAGGAACCTGCCCCTTTGTCATACCCACCTGTGGGACCTGGCCTTTGACCTTGGGGATCATGAGGAAACATTATCACCTCTTTTCTGTACCCTGGTCCTGATATTTGAGGTCTGCTACTACACCACCCCTGAATTTTGTCTCCTCTGCGGTGACCGTTTCGAATTCCTTTCCCTATTCCTCATAATGTGGCCCTCATCATTCTGGGTACCCCTTGTAAACATGAGCTCCTGTGCACACCAGTTCTGTGCAGTTTTATACCTTGTGGTAAGGTCACTGGGGCTCGGGACAACCTACATCTTTGATGACACCCTTCAATAAATGCAGTTATTTCTCTTAGGAAGAACTCTTAGTTTGTTGGAATTCTGTGAGCTGTGTACTTCTCTGGGGGACTGAAGCATCTGTACCAGCGAGACAGAGAGCCTTTAAGAAATAGCTCCCTATTTCCTGTCTTCTTTCACCTCCTGCCTGTTTACTGTAGAAAGGACACCCATGCAAAGACAGCACCCATTTCTATTGAACATTTACTTTCTAGATAATCTTCACTGTTCTGTTGGCATCTGCTTATGAAATGCTTTAGGCAAGTAGATCATTTGTTCATTTGCTCATTCACTGAACACCGTATATAAAAGACTTGTGCTACAGATGCTGGTTCAGAGTTAAATCTGTGTCCTCAAGGAGGTTGCAGATGGTCTCCAAGGTGAGTGGAGGCAGTTCAGGGGGATAAATGCTAAAATGGGTAGAGTAGGGACACAAAGCAAGGAGTCCTGAAGTGGGCATTGCTGCGGGAGGCTGAGGGAACTATGACAAGAAGATCATAGTGACTGGATCATGTGCTCCTTGAGAGCAGGGTCAGTGCTTTGTTCATTCGTTTTAGCCTCTGCTCCCAGCACAGTGCCTAACAGTATACGTGCTCAATAAATATTTATGGGATCAGCTGGATGAGCTGCTGTCTTCCATAGAGTTGGAGCAGCTCTTCTCTGAAGTTGCATTCAGTAAGCAGAAGGTTGACGAGAAAGAACCCAAAGAGAATGCCCAGAATCACTTGGAGTTTTGCCAAGAGGATGCAGAAAGAGTGCACCGAGTTGAGTTATTTAGCATGAAAAATGCCTTATCTTCCAGTAACTCCAGGTTTCATCTTGGAGCCTTCTCATCTCTGCTGGGAACTTGTGCTGGGCTCTGGAGGCCATCTGTTTCCTAGCGTTTGGTCTTGGGGAAAGGAGAGAAGATGACCCTTTTTCTGTGAAATTCGTCCCACCTCTCTCCCCATGTGGGCTCTCCTCCCGCATCCCACAGGCCTCCTGCTCTCACTCTCTGGGTGGTGACAGCTGTCAAGATGCCAGTCAAAAGGCAGAGGCCCCAGCCCCTCAGCAGCTTGAGGCATTTGCAGATTATACAGCCATTGGGCAGATGCCCATCACCCTACACGGAGTTTGCGTCTCATGCCCCTGAAGTAATTACCCAGAGTAATTACTGAAATATGTGCGAACCTTTAAAAGTACATTATTCCACTGATTCTCCTCTGAGATATTAGGGGAGGTGCCCTCACCCCCATTTATAAGAAAGAATCTATGAAAAGCTGACTTTCCCTAAGACTAAACTGTTCAGAGTGAAAAGTCAAACCCAGGGCTTTAGTTTTTATTATTTTTTTTAAGAAATCAATGTTCTCTTGATTTTGAAAGTTACATGTTCCCTATAGAAAATCAGGATAGAAGAAAATTAAAATCATGACACAGGGATGGTTGCTGTTAACAGCTTGGGTTTTTTGCTGGCCTTTTTTTTCCTATGCCTAGATACGTTACAGTTATATACATATATACATTTTTATTGATGTTGAAATCCTGTTACATCAACCATTTTATAACCTGCCTTTTTAATTGAGAGATAATTTATATATAACATATTAGTTCCAGGTGTACAACACAATGATTTGAAGTATGAATACACTGTGAAATGATCACCACAATAAGTCTAGTTAACATCCGTCACCATGCATCGTTACCAAATTTTTTTCCTTGTAACGAGATCTTTTAAGATCTCTCCTCTTAGAAATTTTCAAATACACAGCACAATGTCACTGACAATAGTCATCATGCTGCACACACATCTCCAGGACTTACTTATTTTATTTTGACCATCTTCACCCATTTTGCTCCCCACCCCCACCTCTGGCAATGATCAGTGTGTTCTCTGTATCTAAATACGGGTTTATTTATCTATTTTTTTTTTTTTTTTGAATACTACACGCAAGTGAGATCTTATGGTATGTGTCTTTCTCTGTTTGACTTATTTCACTACAACCCGCCCTTTACTAATGACAGTATCATTCATTCATTCAGAACACATCATGGAGCAAGACGTCTCCCACGTGTCAGGTGTGAGCTAAGCCCTATAGCCAGGTGGGGAGACTGGCATTCAACACATCATCACAGGAATAAATGCAGAGTCAGAAACTGTGATCAGTGACAGGGAGAAAAGAGAAGATGCTGGGAGGCAGGAAACAAGGGGACCTACTTTAGACTGAGGGGTTGGGGGAGTGGCATTTAAAATAGAATCCTCTAGGCTGCCGGTGTCTTTGCCACAAAAAGAGCAGGGCAGGGTGCGGGCAGCTTCCAAGCAGAGCGACATGAATGGAGACCCAGGGCCACTAAGAGCTTTCCAGGGCTGTGGGGCTGAAAGGGGGCCCCTGTGGCTACAGTGAGGTGAGCAAGAAGGAGGCAGCTGGCAGGAGGTGACGCTGGACAGGGAGGCAGGTCTGGATCCCAGGGCCGTTGTGTAGACTAGGGGCTTCATCCTAATAACAAGCGAAGGCTGTGGAGGGTTTCACAGAGGAGTGACGTTACCTGCTTCGCCAGTAAAAGATCACACAGGATGAACTGAGGAGTATGGATGGGGGAGGTGGGAGGAGGAGTTTATCATTAAATATTCTGTAATACGATTTTTAATGGCGACATATTATTCATACACTCACTATGCCTTATTTAAAAAATTTATTGGTTTGATGTTTTTTGGTTATAATTTTCAAAGTAAGGAATGTCCCTCCAGACAAGTTATTGTGCACAGCAATGATGATTGCCTTAGCTGACATTCCTAGAGGTGGGTTCGCTGGCTCAGAGGGCACGCACAGTTTTAAGGCCATTTTTCCATATAGCTAAGTTACCCTCTAGAAAGGCTGTGTAAACTTCAGTCTCCCCAGGCAAGGAATAAATGTACTGATTTCCACACACCCTTGCCAACTCTGACTGTAATTTTTCTAAAAGTCTGTGTCTTGATAGGCTAAAAACAAAATCTCATGTTTTAATTTCTATTTCTTTGATTACCAGCATGAGAGAACATTTGTAATAAGCATATAGATCATATATAATTCTTCTGGAATTTCTCCTGATCCCGTATATTTGTCTCTCTGGATCAGAGCTCCTTCCAGTATACCTCACACCTCTGTAAGACATCTGAGAGAGATTTCATAAGATTTCTTGGGCAGGCCGTCCCTAGGTCGAGGAAGGCCGTCTTCAAGATTCAAAGGCGCTGACAGACAAAAGTGACCATCCTGTGAGCAGGAGACCCAGGCATTTTTTATTTATCACAGAGACTCATACAAAAAAGGACAAAATAAATAAAAAGGTCCGAGAGACAGAGCTCCTTCTTCTGATGTATAAGATAACTGTGTGCTTAAAATATTGAAGTGTTTAGTTGGCACTGTCTAGTGGAAATATAACGTGAGCCATGAGTGGAATTTAAAATTTCCTAGTGCTACAATAAAAAAAATTAAGAGAAACTGGTGACATTAATTTTAATAACATTTTATTTAACCCAGTATATTCAAAATACCACCATATCAACATGTAATCAGTATGAAAATTATGAACGTGCTATTTTATATTCTTTTTTTTTCATACTTAGTCTTTGAAATTCGCTGTGCATGTTGCGTGTGTGGCACATCTCAGGTTGGGCTAGTACATCTCAAGTACCCTAGTCACACGTGGCTGGTCGGTTCCATTATTGGACAGCGTGAGTCTGGATAGTAGCCAGAAGGCCTGGCGCTAAGAATTACAGCCTCGTAGGATTTGAGAGCTGGAGAGGAGTGTCGTGTGCAGTGAGCTAGCAGTCACTAAACGTGCTGGAGGGAGAAGCTCCTTTATCGAGGCCACATGACTGGGAGCGGTGTGGTGAGGAGCTGGACACAGGTCTGTTCAGTACAGCTCCCTCCACTTGTGGGTTATTGCGAGGTCATGCAGCGCAGGCCACTTAAACTCTACTTAGATGGTGAAGGCGGTGTCCTGGATGTGGTGTTCTACCATACACAACACAGTGGCTACATTTTTTTTTTTTTTTTTTAAGTTTTGACCCCAGAAAGCAGAAGGAGGATGAGCATAGAGGAGATTCTCTTGGGAAGAACTTCTTGCGGTGTCCATCTGAGCCTTTGAACGTTGGCCTTAGGGGTATTTCTGCTCTTTCAGGCAAATGAACTCTGGGTCACCTTTAGGGACACCTCCAGGGATGCACTGACTGGCCAGCAGGTGGTGCCAGAGACAGCTGGTAACCACGGAAAGGGCTAGGGATCCAGGGCTTCCTCGGCTGGGACCACGGGCTGCAGCTCAGCCTTTGCGGCTCGGATGCTCATCTGATGGGAAACTGGATGTGGAAATACATTTCATCCTTTAGGTGTGGAAAATGAGTAACTAGAAAGTTTGTTCTTACTGTCTCAAATAGCTGACACATACTTTTCACTTGAATAAATATCAAAAGCCAGTTCCAGACCTGGCCAGGAAAAACAGAGAGAAATCCACAAGGAAATAATTTTGCAGGCTTGATCTAGAAAAAGAATATAACATATCTCTTTAATACATGTTATATTGATTGCATGTCATTATGATAACACCTAGAGTCAAAAATAATAAAAGAGTTAAAACAAAAAGAAGAGAAGCTCTTTGTTGAAGGAAAGACAGAAAATGGCATTAGTGATGTTGTCCCCTGGGGCTAACCCTGGGGCAGGGACAGGACTTTAGTAAGCTTCCCAGATGCTTGGGAAATTGTCAAGTGGTGTAAGAGGGTCAAGGAAACTTAGATCTGAGGTTGGAAGAGATCACAAATATTTTGAAATCTAACCCCTGCCTCCCACGCTTGATAGTAGAAACCCTTTCTCAGAATTCCCACCAAGTGAGGATGTGTGTCGCTGAGGTGTGAGTGGAGACCCTGCGTGGTTCTGCTTAACAGAACCCCGGTTGAGTAGTGATTGTTAACTCCGAGGATACCAGTGTTATCTGTTAACTCAGAGGATTCAGCCATCAGGCTGAATCTAGAACACAGATCTGTGTTGTGTGGCTTGGATCATGTTTTTAGAAATTTCTGAATAGTTGTTAACATGTCGACATCTGGGTTTATTGCTGAAACATCCAGACTTCCTGCTAGTGCTCAGTAGTGGCCTTTCTGTCAGGACATAAGTCCCTCTGCTTGTTTGCTTCCAAATCTCCACTTGCCCTTGTGGGCATTCAAGTGTGGAACCTTTAACTTGAAGGAGAAACAAGATTTTACCCCCATTCTCTTATGGTGTTTTGGCTGCACCTGCGAATGAAACCGACCTAAGACAGATGAACAGGAGAAAACATACAAATGTATTTAACAGAGGTTTTATGTGGCAAGGGAGCCCTTGTAAGGAAATGAAGACCCAAGGAACCGACAAAACTGAAATGTTTTTGTGCTCATTTGAACAAAGAGCAGCAGTTGTGGAAAAGTAAACTATGTGGAGAGGCTGAGGAAGATAAATATTTTAACAAAGTCTGTTTGTACAGAATTTTCTCAGCTATGATTCCCCATTGAAAAATACTTCTTTTCTCTGGGTACCAGGAGGGTATCTTTCACACACAAGTTTTTATCTCCTGTTTTCAGGAAGAAAAGGGGAGATTAGAATGCCCTTCTTGCACTGGCTTTTTAAAGTGCCTTAAGCTCAGAATAATCCTTATTCCAAAATGGCGTATTTTGGGCATGTTCTTCCATCTTTCAGGCTGAACTGATTCCGTCGTGCTAAGGTTTCCATGTTCTCTGTGAGCACAGGATTTAAAAGAGCAAGAGTCTATATGTATGTAAACTGTGCTTGTCCAGATGAGAACTCAGGGAAGATCAAGCTGTAGAGATTGCACAGATACCCATGACCATCCCCCAAATGAAGATCTCAGTAGGGGGAGAACATGCAGCCCGAGGGAAAGAGTGAAGTGGCAGAGACTCGGGAAAGAATAAACCTTCCGATGAACAGAAACAAAATTTGGGAGGTAATTTATCCTGAGTAAATGTCTGGGATGAAAAGCAAGTACGAGGAAATGAACATCACAACTGGGTTGCTGGTGGAAAGCCGGGAAAGTAGAATCTACACTGCAGAAAATTTAATCAGGAACAGGGGATACATTTCAGAAAGTTCTCCAGAGTGCAGGGAAGGGCGATAAGGATGAAAAGGAAGGAGAGATCTCGAAGCCGGAGCTCACAAGTTAACCTACACATTATAGGAATTTTTGAAGAGAGGTGTAGAGGGAACAGATTATATGCAATGATTGAAAGAATAATAGAAGAAAGCTTTCCTAAACTAAAAAATCCTTGGATGGAAAGTGAGTGTGTCACAGGGTTTTTCAGGCAAACCTAAGTAGAATCTATGCCAAGACAAATCCTGGTAAGGAATTTAAATTTCAGGAATGAGTAGAGAGGTCTATAAGCCTTCAGACAGAAAATAAAAGGAAACAAAAGAAGAGAAGTTACTTTAAAAGGACATAAATCAATTTAGTTTCAGTTTTCTCCCTATAAATAACTCATATCAGAAGAACGTGGATTCGACCTGCAGAGTTCCGAGAGCATTTAGCTAAGATTGAAGAATTTTATGCCACGGAGAACATGGTATTCTTTGAGGAAGGGATCCAAAGGACATGCAAACATCTCAGAAAACATATTTCCTAAATAACTCCATTTATGTGAAGTAAATCTAAGTGTTTCATACAACAAATAGACCAGAAACAAACTAACAAAGGAGAAAATTGCAGTGAGAAATAAAATAGTAGCGGTGTAGCAGCAAGCTCCTAAGGAACCAGCTAAGTGAACAAAAATACCAACAGGGAGAGAAAGCTTGGCCAAGCTCGCTACTGTCACCTCCAGACAGAAAGCTATTTGAGTCGCGTGAAAGCCGTTAACACAGAGGGATGATTTGTGTAGTCACAACAATTTGTTCGTAAAGTGACTTTTAATACTGCCACCGCCGGGAACGTGGCTTACATGTAATTTTTCATCTGAGATTTTAAACAAAGCACCCAAACCAAGTTCGCAGTGACAGAAACACACGAAAGGCACTCGTTCCAGGACTTTCTCCCCTTGGTGATCATTTCAGAATTGACTCTTTTCTCTCCTGCCCCACATATTCGTACCCGCAACACCTGTCCATCCCTGATGGACCAATCTAGTTTGCATGAGGATGGTTTTCATCCCTTTGGCAGAAGACTCAAGAACAGCTTGGTGTTACCTTCTTATCTATTTATTTAGAAATCTTTCTTGCCACCATAAAAAGTGATAATTGTGTGGGACAAGAGATGTGCATGGTGTTCGGCTTTTGCTAGGGTAATTATTTCCATTGGGCATTGAACTGCAGGTTCCCACGTCAGGACTTCAGCAGGAATCATGCTGCACTAAATATTTCCACGATGGATGTCACCTGACTCAGTGGGTTTTTTGCTTTCCTTTTGACTCATGATTAATAATGTGCCTGCACCTGGTCTGCGCTGCTCTTGTGCTCATGAGACCTTAATGATTCCTAACACCAGCCAGTGGTTTCCCGTTTCTTTTTTTGCTTCATCCTCCTCCTCCTCCTCCCTTCCTTTCCTTCTCTTCCTCCTCCTCCTCTTCTTCCTTCTGAACACAAATGCATCTGTTTTAAACAGTGTTGATTTTCTTTTTGCTAGTTGCAAAATCACAGCATCCTGAACAGTTAGTTTCGGAAGAGATCTCAGGAGTTGTTCCACCTTGATTCCCCAGTGGGGGCAGAAATCTCTTCTAGAATATCTAGACAGTGGTTTGTAGCCGTTCCTTGTTCATCTGTAGTGCCAGGGAACTCAGTGCCTCAGACTGGGACACGTCACTTGTGAGAATCTTCTGCCAGTCGTTGGAGGTAAATGACCCCGGCTTCCTCAGTGGGGTCTTCTGAATCTGAAAGGGGCAGCTTTGTCTTCTCCAGTAATGAAGATCCCCATGCCCTTGGTAATAAAAGACCTTTTTTTATTCTAGACGTACTCAGGCAACTCTGACAAGTATGCAGTTTGAATGCATGCAATGAGCTGATACAGAATTTTTTTTTTTTTGGTGATGCTTTCTGCTTGAACTGCAGGCAGGTCTTAGCATATAAGCTGAAAAATACATGGTGAGAGCCAAAGATCCATAGATGAGTCCGTGGGTGAGACCTTTCTGTGGAAGCTTTCCCTCTCCCCAGGAGTACAGTAGGGTCTGTAAGAGTTTGGTTCTCGAGTTGGGCTACCTGGGTTAAATCCCATCCTGGGCCCTCAGTGGTTCTGTGACTTTGGCAAGTACCTACCTCATAGACTTGTTAAGTGGTTAAGTAAGATAATGTATGTAAGATGCTTAGCATAATTGCCGGTACATTTGAGGAACACAATTAAGTGTTAGTTGATTTTAGTACAGCATTTACTATGACTGTACGTCCATGCCTACAGTTCTTCCATTAGCTGTGCTTTGTGTGCAGAGCTTCAGACTGGGGCCAGGGAATCTGCCTCTCTAGCAAGCTCGCTGGGTGATTCTGGTGCTTTCAGGTCACATTTGGACAAATGCTGCATTGAAGAAATCCATTCCCTGTAGGACAGAAAGGTTTTAGGGTCTTAGGAAACTCCCTGGCAAGGTGTAAGCATATTTGTAAGGGGCTATCATTCTTCTCAGTTTGTTAACAAGTATTCATTCAGCAAACAGCTCCGGAGAACCTGCTGTTCTTGTTCCTTGTTCTCTAGCTGGTGAAATTGAAGTGAGACCACAGTTCCTACACTTAAAGAGCTCAGAGCCCAGGGGAAGAGGAAACAAGGTCAATGTGGGCTTCCCTGCGATCCCTGAGAAGATTTTAGCTGGTATGTGAATAAACATTTAAAGATGTTAACTGTTGTGTAGGATCTTCCCTTTTTGATGTGGGATACTGGTTTTTCACTTCGAGTAGTGATTGAAAGTTTATTTGTAAGGTGAATCAATTTCTCTTAAAAGAGCAAGTTGCTCTCAACAGACCTATTAAGTGGTAGAAGTGGTCGAGTGCAGATCTGGAAGCGATACATGAGTGTCTGAAGTTTAGGAGATACTGTATTTCGGGTAGGACGGTCATGCTGTATTCACTGTGGTGCATGAAACAGGCCACTGAACTCAACCTGGGAGGGCACAGAAAGGCGGTGGTCTCTCCCCCTCCGGTCTTCTCATTCATCGTTGTGATTACCGTGGAAAGAACGCTTCTCTATAAGGCGCCCCCACTTCTCTCATTGCTTTCCAGCACTTATCTCATTGAATTCTCCTGACAGCCCTGTAAGGTGGCACCAATGTTACCTTCATTATACGGATGAGGAAATCATGGTCTTAGAGCTCAGAAGAAGAAAGAGGATTTGAATCCAAGCAGCTCACTCTGACCTCTAATTCCCAACCAGTATTGCACCATCTTAACCTAATAGGGATGAGAACAAGCGGTTATGCTGAGGGCCTGGAGGAGACAGATGTCTGTGGTGTGTGTGGTGTGTGCGTGTATGTATGCAGTGAGGCTTGGCAGGATTGGCTATGTAATTTTGGGGGCCCAGTGAAAAATGAAAATGTGGGGTCTTTTGTTAAAAAGCTATGAAGAATTTAAAGACGAACAGAATTTTAAAGCAAACATGAGGCCCTTCAGAGCCCAGAGCTCTGTGCCCAGGTTGCACACGTACCCACAAAGCTGGGCCCAGGACTGCGTGTAGAATGAACAGGGGTTGAGACAGAGGCAGACAAGGATCCCAGGACCCTGCACCTGTTTTCTCCCTTTTCTGATAACTGACCTGAGGAGCTGTGGTTATAAAGCAGTTTCCTCCTGGCCTTCGTGCCCTTTGAGGAGAAGAAAACTTCCACAAACAGTAAACCAGATAAGGAAGGTTCCAATGCTCTGTGATGACTTCAGAGACCTTAACACAGCTCCAAATGTCAATATGCCTTCCATGGGTTCTGCAAATAAGAGTCCTGTGGGTAATTACATTTTTAATAAAATACAGTTTGCAGATTGATAGTCAAATAGATTTCCTGTTCTGGAAGCCGGGCTGTTCTTCCCAGTCCTGTCATCAGGCCCTCCTCCTGCTGTGCCCTTCTTGCAAATCCTTCATAATTAGGAAAAGAGTTGTTCATTGACTTAAACCTTCAGATACTCTCAGTTCCTGCTAATTCATTGTGTGGAAAAACTAAATGTTATGAAAATCACCATTTATCGCCTTACATTCATAATGTGCCCGTGTAATGAAATGAAGTAGAAATGAATTATTTTTGGACTTCGTTGGTGGCTGCAGACCATAATGATAAATAATCAAGTGCATGGAAGGCTTAAATAGAATGTTCATAGAAAAACGTGCATAATACCTTGTTTTATTAAGCAACCTTGAGACAGGAAAGCCTAGATTTATAAGATATATTTCAGGAATCATAACTTACTTTTCAAGATGATTTTTAGTTTTGCAAAAGCATTTGGTATAGTTTTCTTTTGAAGAACTAGCCTCTTTACTTATGTTTGAAGCAGGTTTTCATTTAAGAAGCAAACAATTTGCACAGGATTGTTCAGAATGGCCTCTTTGTGCAGAGCCAGGCACACCTGTAGTCCCCTGGAAAAGAAGGAACACGCTTTTAAATTCTGTGTTGTTTTGTGTTTAGGACTGGTATTGCCTTTGGCATCCAACTTCAATTTCATTAATTCTGTATTTAGGGGTCTTAGTATGAGCAGCTTCTAATCTGAGCAAATATGCAGCTTTGTCAAATTAATGCCTGTTTTTAAAAATTCCTTTTCACAAAACATGCAATCTCTGGAACAATAAGGAGCTTTGACTAATGAATCCTCGCTGAATGGTGATTGTCACAAGCAGATAAACATTTACAGACACTGAAAGAGCATTACTACTTTTAGGAAGGCTCTACACTGGTTTCTTAGTGCCCCCTGCAGGGAACAATATGCATATTTCTGTAAACAGGATAATTGTCAGGTTCATTGGGTGCTTATTCCCTGCCTAAGATGGTGTTGGGCACATAGTGGGTTGGCAATAATGGATAAATAAATGGATCAATTCATGAGTCAAGGAAACACTTCTACATGAACATTCCACAGAGTGAGATGTTAACCACTCAGTTATCTGGAACCTGAGTCAAAGAAAATTCCAAACAGTGTTTTCTGTTACACGTACAAAGATGTAGTTATAAATAGGCTCAAAGACTACTAGACAAGGCAATTCATGGGCTTAAAGCTCATCTTGTCGCACCTGGAGGCAGGAATAAGTGATGATGATGATGATGATGGTGGTGGTGGTGGTGGGGATTCTGATGTCAGTGGCATTCTTTGAGCATCCAGTATGGTGGACCCCTTGTTGCCACAAGATCCGCCCCCGTCCCTGATGAGCCAAATAACCCAGAGACAAGATCTTGGATCTTAGAAGAAAAGAGGCAGTTTTATTCCTTTGCTGGGCAAAGGGGCCTCACAGCAGGCTAATGCCTTCAAAACTGTGAACCCCCCTTGGGGGTGGGGTGGGGTGGTTTTATAGCCATAGCTCAAACAGTAAAGCAGCAGTAACAATCAACAGGATCATTTTCTCATCAGAAGACTTAGAGTGGCATCATTATGCTTCCAGGTGACCAATTCTATTGAGGCTAGTGGTTGTCACTATTTCTATCTCTTTATAAGCATCTCAGGTGTGGTCTCCTTGGTAATTCAGGCTATTTTGTAAGGTTACAGTCCTGTGATCTTCTCCCTGGAGACTCAGAGACTAAGAGTGATTACAGCTTTGGTTACTGGAATAAAGTAGAAACAGTGAGATCAATAGCTTTAGTTTTAACAATGAGCCTGGAACTGTGAGTAGCAACCGGTCAGTCAGGCCAGTTGACTGTTTTAAGGGCAAGCGTAAGAATAAGCAATCTGTTAGCCTAAGTGAGGCCATTTTATTAATCCTCCTTCACCCTTACACGTGTCATCATATTTAATCTTCATGATAAGTTTGCAAGATAGATATTGTTATCCCATTTCATAGATGGGGAAACTAAGAGAGAGGTGAAATCATATCCTCAAGGCTACACAGTTAGTAGCTTGCTTGAAGCTGGGTCTTTTTTGGCTCCAAAGCTCACGTTCTTTTCCCTCAGCACATTCTCTCTCCTTTGAGTCTTAGAGCTTGTGGTTGCCCGAGGCAGGACAAGGAAGCAAGTCTCCAGGCTCTTCTGTCAGTGTTCCTGGCTGCCTGGCAGGCTGCCACAGAGCTTAGACAAAAGGATAAAGGAAATGCTAATCAAAGTGCTTCAAAAGACATATCATATTTTAAATTTAACCATCAAGGCTTATAAAATGGGGGCCAAAGTTCGTGCTCAGTGAGTCTGTTGCAAATTGGGCAAATGGATTCGGGTCACTCCTGGGATATTTAAAGTAATCAGGGTGAGCTGTGCCAATGTAGCAGAAAAAAATCACACAATTTGCAGTCATGAACTTGGTTTTAGGTCCTGATTTGATGTCTTGTTGGTTGTGTGATCTTGAACACTTATCCTCTTTGAACTTGTCTTCTCGTTTACAAAATGGGAGCAGTACGAACACCTACCTGACAGAATGGTCGTGGTATTAAATGAGATCATGTCTAGGAAATGTTTTCTAGACTAAAATATAGTTAATGTATTTTTTATTCCTAGTCCCTTGTATTCCTCTTTTATTATTTTTCAGTTGTTTGGTTTTGTTTTGCTCTACAGACATTGTTTTATAGATATTTTATAAACATTTGAAGTTTTTCTTATGTGCTTTCTTTGATTGCTTTGATAGTAAACCATGATTTCCCTATTATAATGGGGGCAAGTATAATGTACTACAAAGTTGATTAAAATTGGAAAATTACATGTACCATCTGGATTAGAAAAATTATTTGCATACAAGAGATCTGAGGGAATAAGGTTAAGAATAGTAGATGTAGAAAGGTCTCCAGAATATCAGCTGATGGCCGGGTCAGTCAGAGCCAGGACAAAGTCCAGCTGGGTTAATGAATGGATGCTGAGGACCCAGAACAGAGGAGGTAATTGTGCCTAGAGCTGGTCAGCCAACACCATTAGTTGAATATGCAATTTGTAGTCTTCCTTTAAAGGGCGTTTTGTTTCACATCCTTGCCAACACTCAGGGTCATCAGTCTTTTAAGTTTTACCTATTTTACTGGGTGTGAAGTGATAGCTATCTGTGGTTTTAATTGCATTTCCCTAAAAATTAAATATATACTTACCATCTGAACCTGGTTATTCCACTCCTGGGTATTTACCCAAGAGAAATAAAAACATACATCTAAATGAAAACTTGTGTAGGAATGTTCATAGAAACTTTATTCATTCCAAAATAGCCTTAAACTGGAAATAATCAAATGTTCATTAATAGGAGAATGGATAAACAGATTTTCATGTATTCCTCTGATGGAATACTACTCAGCAACAAAAATGGAACACATTACCATAAATTACAACATGATGAATCCCCAAAACATCATACTGAGTTAAAGAAGCTAAATGCAAAAGAATACTTAGTGTGTGATTATAGATAAAAACTAATTTATGATGATAGGAATCAGATCAGTGGTTCCCTAGGGTGAGGGTGGGACCAGAATTCCCTAGTAGAGGAGAACAGAGAACTTTCTGAGGAGCTAGTTTATATTTTAATAGGGGTGTGGGTTTCATAGGTGTATACATTTTGTCAAAACCCACCAAATTGTGATATGTAAAGTCTGTGCTTTCTATTGAAAGTTACACCTCATAGGATTGACTGATAAAATAAAAAAACCAAAGAGGTATTGAAATGAGGGCCTTTTGGATGTTGAGGAATCTTAGAGCCTTCACACAGGAAGAGTCAAGGACCTAGCCAAAAGAGGAGAGAGGAGACGTCCAGTTCCCCAGACTGGAAGGACTGTCCTGTGATGAAGGGGAGAGACACCATTGTGTGTGACTCCAGAGGAGAGACATGTGGAAAGAAGAGCTTCTTCTTCTGCTGCTGCTTTTTTTTTTTTTTAAAGTAAAGAATTAGATATGTCTTGTGATAGAATGGGATGTCTCAGGAGACTGTGAGCTCCCTGTCACTCAGCTGAGGCGTCTTGTCAAGCATGTAGTGATTAGGGGATTTACGCAGAAGACCTCAAGTCTCTCCTGTGCAAAAATTCTGCATTTATAGCAGGTGCTGGGTGACAGGTGAAGCGTGAGCTTTGGAGTCAGGCTGCCCATGTTTGGATTTGGAGATCTTGTCTCTACCACTAATGAGATTATCTTATACACATTGACTTATTTTAGTCTCAGCTTCCTCATATTAAGAAAAGGCTGTGTGTGTCCTTGTGTGTCCATGTCCCTGTGTGTGTGTGTTTATCTTCCTTCTAATCTGTAACCTGCTCCCAATTGCTGCATGACCTCAAAGAGTTATAACTGAAGCTGAAATGGAAATGACTAATGGAAAGGGCGTAGCAGAGCTCCTAACATATATACTAAGCACATGATAAGTGATCAATAAATTTTAGCCATTATTATTATTATTATTATTATTATTATTATTATTATTATTATTATTATTATTATTATTACTACTATTATGATTTGAGGCATTTTAGATATTAACAAATGCCAGAGGTAGATGTTTGGGGGAAAAATTTAGGAGCTTATACAAAATCTCTTATATTAGGCACTGAAAGTGGCTATTAGGTCTGTCAGAAAGTATAATTAACATTCCACAGGTTAATTTAGAAAATGAGAAAATAAACCTTTGTGGAGTACTAAACTTTGGGGGGGAAAATGAGCAACGCATGTGTGTCCTTGACATAAAGTGGTTCTTTTGTACTTGGTTATGTTTGTCCTTGGCTTTGAGTTTGTCCTTGGCAGTGGTCTAGCCAATGTTATGAGAAAGGCGTAGATGGTAGGATTAGGCTGACCTTGGTCCTGCCCTGTGGGGAAGACCACAGTAGCAAAATGAACACTTTCAGTCGTAGAGGATTGATTTCAAATAGTCTACATAATTTCCCAAAAGGTTCTGATGGATTAAAAATTTCATTTATTTAGAATAGGTCATTGACTCACATGGATCCCAATTTAAAAGGAACAAAAAACATACAGTAAAACATTATCCTCTTGCCCCTGCTAATTCTCTAGCCACTCAGGGTCCCTCTTCAGAGGTAAAGAATTTAATTTGTATCTTTCTAAAGACATTTTATGCTATTTCGGCATCTTTTTTCTACATACACAGTAGTTCACCTCAGAGTGTTTTTTATCTTGCATTTTCCCTTTAACAATGTTCACCTAAAAATATGTCATTTTTGAAGTTGAGAGCTTTCTTTCCTTTCAATGGCTGCATGGTATGCCATTCTATGTAGGCGTCATACCTACTTAACCAATCTGGTGTTGATGGACGTTTAGGTTTCCCCCACCTTTTGCTCATCAAAGCAAGGTCTCAAAAGATAATTTGGTTCCTAGGCTATTTGACATTTGTGCAAGTATATCTACAGGATAAATTTCTGGATGTGGAATTGCTGGGTGAACTGGCACATGCACTTTTAAAATATTTGTATAGATCTTGCCGATTTCCCCTCCGTTAAGGTCATACCAGCTTACCTCCCCCACAATGTTGACCTCAAATCCTCACCAACACAGTACGTGCTCAGTCTTTGATCTTTGCCAGTCCAGTGAATGAAAAGTAGGGTCGAGCATATCTTTATAAGTTTAGGAGTAATTTGTGTTTCCTATTCTCTGCATTGTCTGCGTATAACCTTTGGCAATTTTTGGATCGGTTCAGATAGGTAATACTTTTCCTTTATTGAAGTTATTAGAATAAAGATGTTTATAATATTCCCTTAATAATCCCTTTTTCTTTAAGACTTGAAGTTTATTTAAAAAATTAATATACAGTAACAATTTCATTTTGGAATACAGTACTGTGATTTTTAACACACATACAGATTTGTGTGACAACCCTCACAAATCTATGGATAGGGTGTGGAAAGTTTCCATTATCCAGATAATTTCTTTGTGCTGCCCCTTTGTAGTCACACCTTTCCCCACCTCTAAACTCTGGTAACTACTGCTCTGTTCTCTGTAACGATGATTTTGCCTTTTCCCAAATGTATTATAAATGCAACCATGCACTATGAAACTTTTTGAGACTAGTTTCTTTCTCTCAGCATAATGCCTTCGGGAGACATCTTTATTGTTGTAAGTGTCCAATTGTTCATTTCCTTTTATTGCTGAGTGGCATTCCACTGGATGGATGTGCAAAAATTTGTTTATTCACTCACCCATTGAAAAACATTTGAGTTATTTCCAGTTTTTGGTGATTATAAATAGAGCTGCATTAAGCATTTGTGTACAGGTTTTCATGTAAAAATAAGTTTTCATTTTTATTGGCTGGATACCTGGGTGTCAGTTTATCTGGACTGATTTTTTTCACTATGGTTACAGTTTCCCATTTTAAAAATATTTTCTCGTGTACTATTTATTGATAATATTTTGTCGATTCTGGATTCTGTAATTGTCTCCTGAAGATGGTTTATTTTTGTTCACTAGGCAGTTCAATTACTGGATGATTACCTAATAATTGTGGAGATTTTGGTTTTATATTTTGTTATGCCATGTTTGTGAAAGCTCCAGGGTAGTTCACAAGCCCCTCTAACTTAGTGGGACTCAGATTCTAAACGTTCCTCTGTGGATATAGTCAGGGCTTGGTTTAAGTCTTTGTTAAGGTGGATCTAGAGTAGACATGGTCCACATTCATAGGAGGAAAACTTTCTGGTATGTCAGCTTGCTGTCCAGGGAGTTAATAGGGGTGTTAAATTTTTCTACCCAGCCTGGTCTGGACTTCCAGTGTCCTCCAGCACACTTGATCTCTAATACCTCTTACATTCTCAAGCTCATAGCAGCCAGTCTTTGGTAAGCATGGTCACACCCTGTGCATGTGAACTCAACCTTTAGACTAGGACTTCTGGGGAACCCCAACATAAACTTCTAAGGTGTCCCTCCATTACAGTTTTTTATGCCTCACAGTTTCTAGCTGTACCAACTGCCCCAAACTTTGACCTTGGCCACTTCTGCTCAGCAGGATCACCATGCTCTGCTTGGACGTCAGCTCATTGCACCTTAGCTGGGAAATTGTCCCCAGGCATATTGCTGGGGTAATTTTGCAGTTCAGTTCATACATTTCTTGTCTTTTAGGGGTCTTTTTCCACTGCCTGTTGTCCAGTGTTGGAGAAAAGTGGCTTCTTCAATTTTTTATATGATTGTTTGCAGCATAAGGAAAGTCTGGTATCAGATACTTCCATCGGAAGCTTACTTGAATGACAGATCCAGTTTGATTTATTAAGGGCAACCAGGGGTCTTTTGCTTGCGACCTAACTTTTCATCAAGGACAACTTTGTTTTTTCAATGTCAGAGAACTCTGTGCTGAAGGGTATTAGGGATCTGACATGGTGTGGTAATTTTTGTGTTACTCTGTTTGCTACATTGAGAGGATTGGGAACCTATTCCAAGGAGCTGAAACATAGCTTTTGTAAAGTGCACTAGATAATGAATTTTTAATTTTCAGTCCAGTTTTACCACGGTAGTAAAAACAGGTTCAATTATATGCTTATTGGGACTTCTTCATTCTTATAAATTCTAAAGAGTTTTATTACAGGAGAGATTAAGTTTTTCCCCTAGCACAGTGTGACTTCAGAACTCAAAAGTCCTGAACTTCTCAAAAGGGGCAGTTTTCTTTTTTTCTGTGGAATGGAGACAAGATCAGGGAAGGAAAGAGATTGTATAACAAAATTGGAAAACTTTGTTCCTTTATTTAACCTGGTGTTAAGTAATAACAAGTTATAGCTCATGTCCGCTAGCTTTTCAAATGTGGCGATGACTCTCTTACGTCATCCTCCCAGTTGAAGGAGAAACTGGTATTGGAACAATTCCCTAGTGATGAATGAACGATCTGATTTCTCTCTTGTTTCTCTCGATGGTGTATGAAAATTTTGTAGTCCTAATGCTTGTTCACTTATTCACTAATTGAGACTTTTATTGGTTTTCTGTTGTACAATGTGCTGTGTAACAAATGTCTTCGAAATATCAATGACATATAAAATATACATTTATTTAGCTCATGAAATGGGTTGGTTGGGAGTTGGCTGACATAGACTGGGCTCAGCAGGAGCCATTGAGTTCTGCTCACCGTATTTCTCATACTCCTTCTAGGATCAGTGAGCTAGCCTAGAAATTTTCTTCTTGTAGTTATGGAGGAGGCCCAAGAAAGCAGGTCTGACTGCAGGAGCACATTTTCAGCCTTGGCTCCATTTTATTTGTTAGCATCCTGTTGGCCAAAGCAAGACACATGGCCAAGCCCAACATCAATAAAACATGTTCCTCCTATCTGGGTGAAGAGGAGGAAGTGAATATTATTAAGCAATAATACAATCTCTGGCAGGCAATTATTATGTACCAGTCACTAAGACTTCAAAGATGAATAAGACACATAGTCATTTGCTCTAGGAGCCACATACACAAAAAAATTTGATCCTGAACCATGAATGTAGTGCTCTTACAGCAAGCTGAAGGTGTAGAGAAGGAGTTAAACTTCTAGTTCAAGTGAACAGAAACTCAGGGTTTTAGGATTTTTTCCCTTTTAATTTCACACCCTGGAGGATGTTAAACTTGGATTGTTGGCCGTCTACCAGAGCATTGTGTTGAGCCGGAATCCCCTGCCATTAATAACCAGGTATACTATGATTTTTGAGATTTAAAGCCATGATCTCATGCTAGAAGCTGCAGTGGGCCAGGAAGCTGTTTGCGTTTATAACACTTGCAGAAGCAATTGGGTGAAGATGGTGAGGATTAAAGGGAAAACTTACAAGCAGATCTGTACACAGGGACTCCGAGGTGTATGGCTTTGTTTTAGAAACCCTCAGCAAGAAAAGTGCAATAGTAAACTGAAATATGCAGGCCATGCAACCGCAGGAAGCAACAATTAGGGTTATTGAAATGAATGATTAAAGGGATCAAGGAAGATCTTGATGGACTGCAGAGAGCAGGGCAATGGCCTGGAAATGCTCATGCCTCTTCCCTTTTTCTTTTCAGCTTCTGTGGTGGGAGGCAGACTCTGCCTCCCACTAAGATTCTTAAGAAGGGACATTCAAAATTACAGGAAGGACATTCAGATACTTGGCAGCCAAAACAAAGCATAACAAACAAACCATGAAACCAACAACCAGTGTCCACAGCACATGCCTCTAAGTTATACTGTATATAGTGAGAGCAGAGAATATCTCTAGAGAAACACTTTTTTCTTTTTAGTTAGTTTCAAATATAGATATAGAATGTCCCAAGAATCAAAGCACTTTCAGTCACAGCTAAAAAGGTCAGAAAATTGCCTGATATTTCATAGCTAGGGTTGCTCAAATAGCAGCCTATTACAGGCTGAAACAGAGCACCATTTGACCTTTTCATGTGGCAAGATGTTGTATTATCAGAACTCCCTCTTTCTATGATTTTTTTTTTTTTTTTGCCCTTTCACCCTTTCTCACTTATTTGAATTCAGCCCCAAGAAGGGAAAAAATGAAGACAAAGGGCATGGTCTGAAATTTCAGGTTGGGGGTAAACTGATTTTAATTTGGAATTTAGAGAAGAAAGAATTTTCTCTTATTTATCTGAGTAGAACATTGGATTGGGAATCAGGAAGCTCTAATCCTAATCTTGGTCAAGTCCCTACCTCTCTGTAGACCCGAGATTCCTCATTGATGGGATCCCTGGATTTGGACTCAGGAAGAACCAGATTTGATCTCCCACTTACTGACTGGTTTAAACTTGGAAATGTCATGCCGTTAGCCTCATTTTTCTCATGGGAGAAGTGGAGAATAATAGTACCTTCCTCATGGATTTATTGTGGGAATTAAATAAAACAGTGTTTGTAAAACTTGAGGATAGAATAGGATGATTGTATTCTATGTGATCTTTAATGACTTCCCAGTGTGAAGGAATCTGCTGTTTCATGTAATTTGCATAGTGATTCACACTGTGTGTGTATATGTGTGTCTAATAGTTCATATATGCTAAAGTGGGTCTTAGAGAAACAGGTGTTCTCAGGAAGAACAGAAGAGAAAAATTCCTTTCTTCTTTACTCTATCCCATGATATAGGAGTATAGCTTCTTTTCAAATATTGTGAAAGATAATCAGAAATGATATGTGTATTATGTATTTAACACCCCGTAGGCACCTGTGACACAAATGAGGAAACCAGAAAGACAAAGTTCTATACTGATATGGGTTGAAATATAAAATAACCATGAAGGTAGTGTCATGATGAGAGAGAAGGTGCTAGGATCTCAGATGAGGGAAGGGAATGGCTATATTGGGCAGGACGGACAGAGCCAGCTTCTTGGAATTCCAGAGTTGTTCCTCAAAGAATGTAGTTGAATTTATACTTTGTGTCAGAGCAGCCTTTCTTAAACCTGCCATATTTGACTATGGGAGCTGAGAGGCCCATATCCGTCTGAAGGTTGGGAAAAATGGCTGGTGTGGTAGTTTTAAAGTCCGTCAGCAAAATCTTTGACATGTTTCCCATGAAAAGATGGGAGCTCATTCTCCTCCCCTTGAACACGTGTGGGTTGGCTTTAGTGACTTTCTTTTAATGAATAGAGGAAGGTGAATGACTTTGCTGACTTCTAAGTCTATGTTAGGAAGGGCAATACAGCTTCCAGCAAACTCTTTCTCTTTTGGGATGCTCAAAAAACATCCCAAACATCCTTGAAACATTTATACAGTGTAATACTATATGAAATCACTGTATTTGTTTTTAAAACTAATGAATTATTAAATTAATTGTTCATTGTTTTTCTCCACCCACTAAAAAGTAAACTCCATGAGATCAGGTGTCATGTTTACTTCATGCTCCATCTACATCTAGTTCCGGCCTGACACATGTATGCATTGATGGGCATTTGCTGAGTGAATGACTGAGTGGTTGGGTTGGTAGCTGGATCTAGAGGCCGGGATGACAGAGGTTTGAATACTATTAGTATATAGGGGATGGTTGAAGCAATAAGGGTAGAGGAGATCATCTGGGGATAGTGTATAGATGAGGGTCAAGGACAGAACTCATCAGATGTCCTGTGACCTCACTCTCTAACTAGCTTTCTCATAACTAGATTTAACAAAATCTCTGCTTTTCCTTTAGGAGACAGCAGAGTACTGTGCGTAAGAACAGGGCCACTGAAATCATACAGCCTGGGTTTGAATCCAAACTCCGTAACTTATCATGTGATCTTAACCCAGCCCTTTAACCTTACTGAGTCTCAGAGTTTCCTTATGTATTGGGGCTAATGATAGTACTTGGCACATAAGGACTTTTTTTTTTTTCTCACATAGACTTAAGGGTTAATGCAGATTATAGCCCAGAACTCTGTAAGCCTTAAATAAAAATTGGTTATTTTTATTATTGTTGTTGTTGTTCCAGTTATTAAGCACAGGATTTAAATGTATTGACCTGAGTGGGAATGACTGTAGTAAAAATACAAACGTTTGTACAGTACTTTATAATTTCTGAGATGCTTTTACATCTGTCAACTCATTCAATCTTCACAACTCAGCATATAAGGTATCATTATCCCTATTTTAAAATGTTAAATAAATGGCAAAACTCGGGCAAGAGCCTCGATTTTATATTTCTCAAGTCCAGTGGCCTTTTAGACCGAAGAATCAGAAGGAGAATGTGAGGTACAAAGATTTAAAACTGACATTCACCCATCTTAGGTAAAACTGACTTGCTTCTGAAACCGTTTGGTGCCAAGCCTTTAAATTATGTATGTCCTAACGATTTCCAGCATTCTGTGGAGAATGCCACTCTGCCATGGTTTGTTTGGACTGTAACATTGGGGCAGTTGAAATTAATCCTTCATTCAACAGATACTCGCAGAGCTTTGTGCTAGGTACTGTGTGGGATCCAGAGAAGTACAATTTATGGATTTTGCCCTTAAAGTGTTTATTGCTTAATTGGGGGATAGGAAGGCAGAGACACACAGGGTGAAGCTATAACTTGATAGAGCAGAGTCTGAACTTTCAGTCTCTGTGTTTGAAGTTTAGGGAAACTTAAATGAAATATGGACCGTATTTCCCCTTAATCAAGTGAGCATCACTTGGCAGAGAAGCCATTAATCATTGCTTTCTTGTCATGAATTGACTTGTTCAGCACGGGGAGGAGATTGTTCAAGGTACTAGAGACTTTTTCTCATCATATGTTATGACATATAGTGCCTGTGTGTGAGACTGGAAGGTGAGAAGAAACAAGACTGAGTGAGTCCATGCCCAGGTTACTGCTTCCCAAACCTTACTTTGACTTTGAGTGGCTGTAGAAAGGCAATGAATTCCTTCCTTCAACAAACATTGACTGAACGCTGCCTTTGAATGAGGCATTGTGATACACTCTGGAAAGATAAAGATAAGAATAAGGGCCTGTCCCTGTCACCAGGGAGCTCATACAGAAGCAGCAATACAGAATCATAGCACTGTTCTTAAGTCACACTGCCTGGGTTTGTATTCAGTTTCTACCACTCAGTAGCTGTCAGACCTTGGGCAAATAAGTTAACTGCTCTGTGTCTTGGTTCCCCAGCCTAGGAAATGGATGTAGAAGTGATGAGGACTAAATGAGCCATTTCATGTATCTCATAGCACTATGCCAGGCACTTAGTCAGTATGCAATAAATATTAGCTGTTACTACTTTTAGTGTACGAAAATATAGAGGAGTTACACTTCCACTTAGGAGAGAAAGCTGGAAAGAGCACCCCTGCCACTCTAAGACTGAGAAGAAGGCAGCTAACTGCAAAACCTTAACTTGTTTTGGACCTGTTAGAGAGCTGAGGTCACAGAGCAGGCAAATAGCCTGAATTCTGAGATGGAAGAGGTCCTCCAAGGAAAGACTGGACATATGGACTGTGACATTTTCTGTGACAGAAGACAAGAAAAGGGGAGGCTGCTGTGCAAATGGGTAAGAGGAAATCAATTAACAGTCTAATACATTTCTGTAGGCTGAGTGTGGGCTCGCATGAAATAAGGGAAATAGTGGACTCTCTCATACAAGAGGAGTTTGCACCCATTCTCAGGCTCTATTCTGTAAATCTTTACCAGGTGTTCACAAGAAAGTGTAGGGGTAGAGCAAGAGACAAGAGAGAACCATCTTCATTAATGCAGGTCTGAGGGAGGGGACTGGCCACTGTGAGAAAGGTACAAAATGTCACCCTACTGCCCAGAACTGTATGTCCTACAGAACAAAAGACTTAAACTTCTGGGAAAGGGCAGCACCTTGCAACCCTCAGGAGTAACTAAGGATCCATTGTTGTTAGAGGAAAAGGCATAGGCTCAAAAGATCAGGTCTAAGTGCATGAGCACATTTCTAGCTTCTGCTGAATTACATTTGCTATTTTGACTCAATCCCTGACACCAACGATCTTACCGAAGAAGAGGAATGCCCATTTTGAAGCATGAGTACTATTAATCTCACTGCTCTTTGCACAATATCTGGCATTCAACAAGTAATTATGATTAATTTTCATAATTAATTAATTAATCACTCAAAATAGGAATTAAAAAAAACCCATTATTAAGAGACAAAGCAATTAACAGAACTGGACTCACAGATGACCAAGATGTTATCAGTTGGGGGCTTTAAAGTAATAATAGTTAATATGTTAAAGGAGCTAGTGGAAAAGATGAATAACATATATGAACAGATGGAAAATTTCAGAGAAGGGATGGACACTAAGAGTCTCATAGAAATGCCAGAAACACACACAAACACACACACACACTCACACACGCAAATCAGAGATAAATAATTCTCTTTATGGGCTCATCGGTGTACTTAACACAGCTGAGGAAAAACTCAGTGAACTTGAAGGTAGATCAATAAGAATTACCCAAACTGCAACTCCATGAGAAAAAGGTGACAGACTACCCAAGAGCTATGACACAGTATCAAATGGTTTGATATTTGTGTAATTGGAATACTAGAAAGAAAAGATGGAGAGAGAATGGGGCAGAAGAAATATTTGAAAAAATAATGACTAAGAATATTCTAAAAATAATTAAAGATAACAAAGTACAAATCTTGGAAGCTCAGAAAATTCCTAGGAGGAAAAGATATACCCAGTAAAAATAACAACAAAAACAAACACGTAACTGAGCAGATATTCAAACTGCTGAGAAAGAGTAATAACAATAAAATATTGAAAACCCACAGAAAAAGACGCATAATGTATACTGGAGTAAAATTAAGAACTACAGCTGGCTTCTTTCAGAAGATTTGAAAGTCAATGGGCTATAAAAAACAAATTTCTTCTGTATAGCACAGGGCACTGCATTCAGTATCTTGCAATAACCCTTAATGAAAAAGAATATGAAGAGAAACAAAATCCATTGATCAAAAAAAAACCTGAACTCCAAAAAAAAAAAAAAAAAAAAAAGAGAGAGAGAGAAAAAGAAAGTCAATGGGCAATAGAGTGACATCTTTAAATTACTGAAAGGAAAGAAAATACTCTGACCACCCAGAATTTCATACCCAGTGAAAAAAATCTTTCAAGATTGAAGGTTAAATAAAATTATTTTCCAGGTAATCAAAAGTTGAAAGAATTTATCACCAATGGATCTGAGCTATAAGAAATGTTAAAAAAAAAAAAAAAAGAACTTCAGGCATAATAAATAATATGATACAGACAGAAACTTGAAAAAAAGATGAAGAGCTCTGAAAATGGTGAAAACAAAGGCAAATATAAATAAATTTTTTCTTATTTCTTATTCATTCTAGAAGATAACTGTCTAAAGCAAATATGGTAATGTATTTTGGAGTGCAATGTATATAAAGGTAAAATGTATAAGAGTAACATCACAAAGGATGGGAGGAAGGAACTGGAAATAAACTATGGTTAGAGTCTTAAGCTCTATATGAAGTAATGTAATATTTAAAGGTAGACTGATAAATTAAATCCTAAGGCAGTGGCTAAAAATAGTAGAAAGAGGTATAAGTAAGAAGCCAAGAGTAGAGGTAAAATGGAATTAAAGAAACTAGTCAATCCAAAACATAGAAATGAAAATTAAGATGCTTTGGGGGAAATGGTGAGAAGTCTGGTAAAGATGCTGACTGTATAGAAAGTATGGGGTGAGCACAGTGTTAAGAGAAAAGGTTGATAACAAGGCATATAAGAGTTTGATTATGAACAATGTTATAAACTAGTCTAGATCAGTGATTTGAATATTTAGTAAAATAAAGTTTTTTCATCAACTTTAATAAAACAAGTTTCACCAGAGTTGATTTTGTGCTGCTTCTTTGCAGATACAATTTCTTTAAATAATACATGTGGCTTATGATAGGTTTGTGAGTTTTGCAAGGATTCCTGAATGTCATTCTCTTAAGAAGGCAAGTTAATTAATTTCAGGCTTTGGAAGGAAGAGTGGCTTAAACATAATTATGATGGTTGTTTTCAAATAGGAATCCAGTCCTTCATTACATGTAGGGGTTATCTGTTGCTTTACCTTGTGTGTGTTCCTCCGATGCCTCTTTCTTGTTATGCATCACAATATTCAAAGCCAAGTGGTTTGGGTGAGATGGCTATAACTCTGAGCTTCAGGGACAGTTTCTGAAGGGCATAGGCCAGTCAGCGCATCCCACCCCCGTGGTCACAGTGATTGGCTCTGCAATGTGCATATAATCCTAGTCAGACCAATTAAGAGAAGACCACATTCTGGGATTTTGTTTGTTATCCAGTGAGCAGATTCATTTCATGTAAACATGGAAGTTTCTGGCACTAGTAGGGGAAAATGTGTTTGAAAAATGAACATCAGTTCTGAGGTTAAAAGAATTGAAAAATGGTGAGAGGTAGTTTGGGATCGCATTGAGATGTGGGTAGAAACTCTCCTGCAGGTTGATCAGTTAACAACCAAATAGACCCCCTTTTAAAATTTAACCAGATTAGGTGTGGATTTGTAACTGAAAGCATCCTGTGTGTGGAGCTAGCAATTTCAGTTAATTAGATCTTACTTCATTCTGGCTTCTTTCCCTTGTTCAAAATCCTTACAGATTTTTTTCCTCCCTTCACTCTTCTTGGACATCATTTCTCGCCTCCTTTTGGATAAAAGGTCAGTGGTCTCCCCATTTTCTCCCAGGTATCACTTATTCCAATTGACATTTACACTTGAGTAAACTTAAACTTCTCTGACCTTTTTTAAAAGCCGATTTTAAAGAGATATTTCCTCTGTTTTAAAACAGTGCATTATCGTTGCTTTTCTTTGTAAAAAGCCACAATTCACTCTTTCCAGATTTCTTGGATACTTTGTCTACCCATGCAGATATTCTTCTTCTTCTTTAAAATGGGGGGTCTGCTCATTTTTTTCTTCCCTCTGCAGTGTGGGATGCAGGTGTTTTGTAGATACATGGGAACCACTTAACAGTAAGTTTCAAAAATATTTAGTCATTTCCACACACCATTCTTAGTCATGTGAAATAAATATGGGAATAAATCAGCCCTGAAATATACCATCTAGTGTTGAAAATGAAAAACAACAGATGTAGGTATTTGAGTGGGAGAAAATACTGCTAGATACAAGACTGAAGTCTGGCCTTGCTCAAATACTCAATTCAGTTTGAGGAAGATGTGCTTAGCCCTTCTCCTGGCTACATTTTGGTAATCCATCTGCAAAAGATGAATAAGGTGTAGATTCAAGGTTCCCCTGTCAGGGTTGATCCCAAGAACATTTTCAGTCAATCTGTCTGTAAGTGATTCCAAATTCCTCTTTCCATTTGGGGATGGTGCTTCTCACTTGACTTCTTGTTCGTTGTTCAGCTCCATCGAGCCCTTCCTTTGGCCCCCTCTCTTTCAACGGCATCTTGGGTTGTATCTCCTTCAGGTGTAGTGCCTTTATGAATTCTCTGGGAACCTTCAGCTCATGAGTGGTAGAGCTGAGGTCCTCACTGAGGTTTGTCTGAGTCCAGAGCCCACATGCTAACTGTGTCTGAACACTTCCTTCACTCACCCTGAGGGTGCTGGGCTGGTAAGGTGAACACCTCTGAATGAATATACTAAACATTTTATAATGGGATAAATACATAAGACATAGGCCAATCTCACTTGGATTGATTTCGTGCTGCTGTAATAGTTCACTGGGGAACTGTTGGTGGGGTGCCCTGGTACTCCTATAATCACAATCTGCTGGGGCCAACTCCTCCCGGGATGTTTTTGTTCATAAAAACTCATTGCGTACTATAAAGTCTTCCCTTGTGTTTTGTCTAATGTTTTAAAAGTCTTTTCCCTAAAGTTATTTGCCATTATTTATAAGTTCTGTTGGTCCCAGATACTATAAATATATATATATTTCATGTATTCAGAGGTATTACTAACAATATGAAGGTTTAACATCCAGGCTTTTCACACTGAGATTCTTCTAAAGAGTTACAGCCATCAGGACCCGAAGCACAGTAGAACTCTAAGAGCCATCCGTGTTTATTTATTTGGTTATTGAAATTGAAGTATAGTTGATTTACAGTGTTGTGTTAGTTTCTGGTGTACAGCATAGTGCTTCAATTATACACATATAAATTCTTTTTCATCATAGATTATTACAACTTACTGAATATAGTTCCCTTTGCTATATAGTAGGACCTTGTGGTTTATCTTTTCTGTATATAGTAGTTTGTGTCTGCTAATTCCAAAACTTCTAATTCCTCTCTCCCCACCCCTTTCCCCTTTGGTAACTATAGTGGGTTTTCTGTGTCTGTGAGTCTAGGAGCCATCTGTGGAAAGGGGACATCTCATCCAGCAGTTTTTCAGTCTTCTGACTCTTTCTGGGGCATGAACGTTGGGCTAGTGGCAGGCTGCTTGTTGTTCTTGGACCAGAGGAAACTTTGAAACCACGTCAGTTCCCATACCGTGAGTCCTTTGGTGGGCTGGAGGGCTGATTCTCATCAGAAAAGCCCCACTTGGCTGGCTTGGCATGGGACAGTTTTTCCTGTGGATACTTTCCTCCCAGAAAGATGGGGACTCATGCAGACAAGTCAGCTCTTACTTGGGGTATGTGCAGAGATGGGACATCAACCCACAGTTCACCAAAAGTCAATTCACAAAGGCTTAGATTTCAACTTTTGTGATATTGTAAATCTTCGTTTGTCTTAGAAATCCTCCTTCTAGACGTTCACTTGATCTGACTTAAAATCCTTGGCTGTCTTTTCAAAGGTGACCTTTGAAAATTGTGGCCTGAGTTAGGGTTTTCAAGGGCATTGCTAAGCAATGTTTTGTTAATATTTCACCAAGTTCTGGTTTGTGCTAAAAGCTAAATTATCTAATTTAAGTTATCTCATGAGTCGAGTGTATAAAAGGACACCAATCAGGGAAACAAGTGATAAAAAGAGTCAGGTTTATCTGGAGGATGTTTTAAAATTATTTTATCCCACAGCCAGTTAAAGTGAGAGAGAATGTCTTCATAATGTTACCTTCATTAAAACAAACCGTAAGAGAGGAGCAGTATTGCTGATGTAATTTCATGACATGCTACTCTGACTTAAGGAGCCAAATGCATTCCTCATAGTAATGATTATTTTGCTTGCTTTCGTGGAAGAAAGATTTTTGGGTATTCTCCAGCTCTCTGGGGACTCACTTATAAAGTGAAGTATTTTACACGTTAGGTAAACCATAAACCTTGCTGAGCTTCTTGCAATTAGAAGCATTTAAATGTGCATCACTCTCGTTTTCTTGGGACTCACATTTGAGAAAAGTCACCCATCAGTTATTAAGTAACTTCTAGACACCTGGCTCCACCATCAAACAGAGAGCAATAACATGGCTACTTCTGGCTAATGGTGACAGATTGGTTTTAAGGAAACACAGAATTTTAAAGCAGTTGTCCTCATGAGTCCTACTAGATGAATTTGACTCAACAGATAGTTTACAAAAACAATTCAAGCACTAACACATTTGTGCATTTTCTGGATATGAGTTTGAGAAGCAGATACCTTTCATAATCGACATCTGCCAATTTTAATTTCTCCCAGTGGAGAAAGGACGTAAATATGAACCCAGTCGCAAGCTCACGGAGGGCAGGGATCTGTAGGTTGTCACTTGGTACCCTTAGCACCTAACATGCTCTCATCTATTTAACAACTCTGTCTTTACTGAGCACCTAATATGTGCCAGGCACTGTTCTAGGTGCTGAGGATATAGCAGTGAACAAAACAAGAAGATCTCTGCTCAGATGAAGCTAATATTGTTGGGGGGAGTATAAGGTTAAATGCTGAGAATCTGCTATGTCATGTATGAAGAAAAACAAGGGGGAGAGTAAAGGGAGAGTGAGGGGAGGTTGTGAACACGTGTGCTGTTTTTTGTAGAAGGCATCTCTGCCACGGTGGCATTTGAACAGAGACTGAAGGAATCTGTGGAAAGCAGCTGTGTAGTGATCTGGAAGAGCATTCCTGGCAGAGGGAGCAGCTGATGCAAAGCCCTGAGATAGGGATGTGCTTGGTTTGTATAAATGACAGCAGAAAGTCAAGAGGGGCTGAGTGACATGAGGAAAGGGTGGAGTCCTAGGACAGATGTTCACAGGTAGTGAGGGAGCGGGAAAAGCCTCCAAGGTTAGGCCTGTGGACTTGATTCTGAGTGTGATGGCAGTCTTTGGGGTGAGGCACTGAACAGGGGAGGGAGGTGAGCTGCTTCCTGCTGCTTTCTGGTTGCTGTGTGCAGGGCAAGAATGGAAACAGGGAAAGCTGTTAGCAGGCTCTTGCAGTAGTTCTGGAGAGAAATGATGGTGGCTGGCTGGGGAAGGTGGTGTTCACCCCTTACCAGAGAGCCTTACATGCAAGAGGTGCTCCATAAATGTTTATAGTTTTCATCCCCCTGGATCCCCATCTCCCTCCCGCTTTCTAATATCTGTAAAAACTTGCTGTGTTAAAGCAAATGTATTTACTTCCACTCATTTTCTTTTTAGAATAATTTTTAAGTGTATAGTTTTTTTTTCAGACCACAGAAAGGGGGATGTTTTCTTAGAGGCTCTGAATGTTACAACAAGAGTGATACCTTAAGAGGAGTTTTTAAATTAAAAATATTACAGCTTTTTAATTTTTATTTTTTAATTGAGTTTTTGTCTAATATTGAGTTATGGGACCTCTTTATGTTATTTCTCAGTGCGGATTTAATTTGCATTCTTTTTTTTTTTTTTTTTTGGAGGAAGAAGTAATTAGGTTTTCACTTATTTATTTTAATGGAGGTACTGGGGACTGAATCCAGGGCCTCGTGCATGCTAATCATGCACTCTACCACTCAGCTATACCCTCCCTCTAAATATTACACCTTTATATTCTGCTAATATATCTGTCATGTCTGCTGTTTGAAAGAGATCTTCTATGTCCTCTTCTCCAGTGTTTTTAAATAAGAAAGTTTTTAAATCACTGCATTTCCCTAAGCTCTGCTCAAAGCTTTTCAGCAAGTTATCTTTCCTGTTAGACCGGTCTTTCTCCATCTGGCAAAACCTGACCCTTTCCTGCCTCTGTTTTCAGTGGAGCACAAACTGAGATGGTTTTTCACCAAAGGCACTTTTTTTTGGTTCCGTCAGCATCATTAATAACATCAGTTCAGCTCTGGAAACAGTTTGGGAAGTTAACCAATGATTTGCTTTCTCCCTCATTTTGTGGTTGTCTGGCTACAGTAAAAGCAAAATGTCTGGAGGGTGACAGAGGTCTTTTTTTTTTTTAAACACCTTTATTGTGGTATGGTTCCTGTACAGTAAATGACACATATTTCAGATGTACACTTTGATGAATTTTGATAGATGTGTACCCCAGTGGAACCACCACCACAATCGAGACAGCTAACATTGCCATCACTCGCCAAGAGGTGCAATTTTCGAATTCCCAATTTATCCCTTCCCACCCCTTTTACTCCTGGTAACTATATATTTGTTCTCCATGTCTGTGAGTCTGTTTCTTTTTTGTAGACAGGTTCATTTGAGACAGAGATCTTTTTAATGGGGCAGCTGACAACTTGGAAGTATGGGTAACAGAGTGACACGAGTATGGGTGGTGGGATTTTGAGGAATGTTTCTGCACTGATCTCAGTTGCAGTGGAGTTGCATCACATAGGCATTTGACTTCGGGAGGTGGTTCTCCAAATTAAGTGTACACAGGCTCACTTGGAGGGCTGGTTAAACCAAGAATTGCTGGGTTCTACCTTTTCAGATTCAGTCAATCTGGGGTAGGGCCTGAGAATTTGCATTTTTAGCAAGTTTCCAGGTGATGCTGATGCAAGGGATCAGGCTTTGAGAAACACTGAGCTAGGAGAATTCAAGACTGAGAGGGAGAGAGAGAGAGCTTAAATGGGGTGGGCAACTCAGCATGCCATCGTGAGTGAGTGTGAGGTGTGAGATGATCTCTTCAGAGCAGAGCCAGAGGACTCTCAAAGAACTAGAAGCCATGGTGGTTGTCTTTGAAAACCTTGTAACCTAATTAATGTTGCACCAAAAAAAAAAAAAAAAAAAAAGCCACTTATTCTGAAATAAATGCCTGCCAGATAATAGAGGATGAATTGAGTAAGATCCCAGTGGCAGGAGGGGAGCTGGAGGGAAATGTGTGTGGATCAGAGGACCGGCTAGGGAGTTAGGCTGGCTAGAGGGAAAAGCACAGTTTGGGGAGACAAAAGGAATGAGTTCTGGGCCCTGCCCGAATGGAGAGGAAGTCTAACAAGGGCTTGGACCCTGGCGAATGTAGGTCGGAGGCTCAGTCATATCTAATGGGAGACAAAAAAGCTTCCTTCAGGAAAGAGTGTGAAGATGAAGATGTGCCTCAGCACTTGATCAATGAGATGTGCACGTGCATCTCAGGTGTCTTTTTCTGTTAAAACAGGCATTATCTTATGAACAGGAACCAGGCTGTAAATGCTTAGTAGGTGATGTAGTGAAGCTTTTGAATGCTAAGGAAGAAGCATCTTTTATGAAAGCTAAAGGGAAGGGTGAAAATATTAACTTTCTATAAAAAAGCTACAGCACCCGACGGAAGCGGGTGTGCTGAATGCTTTAATCTTTATTTATTTACTTTTGGTCTCAAGTATCGTGATTTGGAAAGCTGACTTTTACACCAGGCAAAAGAGTGGTTAAGAATTCTACTCAGGCTCTACCAATATATATATTCACTGTTGTAAAGTACATTAAAATCAGGAGGACATTTGTCAAACTTCTGTGTAGCTCCTAGAATTTTTGAAGGTACTAAGAATTTGATAATAGGCATTTTGGCCCAGCAGTTAATACTCTAAACATAAATAGCCTCTCAAATTATTTTAGGGCAATAACTATGTAAAGGATGTGAAATGAGAGGTTTAATAAAAATGATAAACGTTTCAATAATATGTTAACAGATGTGATCAGCATCTTTTAAGCACTTGCTCTGTGCCAGGCACTATGTGTATGTGTGTGTGTGTTTGTATATGTGTGTGCACTAGTGCATTTATATTTCTCTGTGTGTGTGTTAAAACACTCACACACACCAAAAAAAAAACCTTTAAAAAATAACTTTATTCAGGTATAATTACATATAATATTTACTCATGGCGAACATACAATTTAGTGATTTTAGTAAATGTGTAGATTTGTGCCACCATCATCACAAGCCAGTTTTAGAACATGTCCATCATCCCAGATGCTTCCTGTGCACATTTACAGTCAATGTCACTCCCACGCGGAGCCCTAGGCTGCCTTACTCTTTGTCTCTATGGATTTCCCTTTTTTGGACATTGTATATAAATGGAATCAGACAATATGTGGTCTTCTGAGTCTGACTTCTTTCACTTAGCATAATGCTTTTGAGATTCCTCAATGAAGTACCATGTGTCAGTAGTTTATTTTTATCACTGAATAGTATTCTGTGGTGAGAATATGCAACATTTTGTTTGTCCTTCCACCAGCTGAAGGGCATTTGGATTGTTTCCAGTCCTGGATTATTATGAATACTGCTGCTTGTGACTATTTGCTTACAGGTCTTGGCATACACAAAAAATTTTAATCATTCCAGTTACTTTATGGCTTAGAGCCATTGTAATTTTTTTTTCTCCAGATGATGAAACTGAGGCTCAAAAAATTGTGAAACATAATACCTGAAACCGTAAAACTCCTAGAAGAAAACCCAGGCAGTATGCTCTTTGACATCAGTCCTAGCAATATTTTTTTGGCTCTCTCTGTTTAGGCGAGGGAAACGAAAGTAAAAATAAACAAATGGGACTATATCAAACTAAAAATGTTTTGCGCAGGGAAGGAAACCATCAACAAAATGTAAAGGCAACCTACTGAATGAAAGAAGATATTTGCAAATGATATGTCTGATAAGGGGTTAATATCTAGACTATATCAAGAACTCACACAACTTAATAGCAAAAAATCCAAACAATCTGATTTTAAAAATGGGCAGAGAATTTGAATAGACGTTTTTCCAAGGAAGACAAAGAGATGGCCAACAGGCACATGAAAATATGCTCAACATCACTAATCGTCAGGGAAATGCAAATAAAAACCACGATGAGGTATCACCTAACACCTCTCAGAATGGCTATCATCAAAAAGAGAACAAATAACAAGTATTGGTGAGGATGTGGAGAAAAGGGAGTCCTCATGCACTGCTGGTGGGAATGTAAGTTGGTGTAGCCAATATGGAAAACAGTATGGAGATTCTTCAAAAAAATTAAAAATAGAACTACCATATGATCCAGCAGTGTCACTTCTGGGTATTTACCTGAAGGAAACAAAAAAACTAATTTGAAAAGATATGTGCACTCCAGTGTTCACTGCAGCATTATTTACAATAACCAAGATATGGAAGCAACCTAAGTGTCCATCAATAGACAAATGGATAAAGAAGATGTGATAAATATGGAATACTACTCACCCTTAAAAAAAGAATGAAATCTTGTCATTTGCAACACCATGGATGGACCTAGAGGGTATTATGCTTAGTGAAATAAGACAAACAGGGAAAGACAAGTAGCATATGATTTCACTTAAATGTGGAAATTGAAAAACAAAACAAATGGATAAACAAAACAAAACAGAAACAAACTTATAGATGCAGAGAATAAACTGGTAGTCACTGGAGGCGAGGGAGTGGGAGTGGGGAAAATAGGTGAAGGGGATTAAGAGGTACAAACTTTTAGTTATAAAATAAATAAGTCCCAAGAGTGTCATGTACAGCATAGGGAATATAGACAATAATATTGCAGTAGCTTTGTATGGTGACAGATGGTTACTAGACTTACTGTGGTGGTCAATTCATAATGTGTATAAGTATTGAATCCCTATGTTGTACACCAGAAACTAATATCATATTGTCTCTCAACTGTACTTCAGTAAAAATAAAAAAAAGAAAAAAATTATGAAAGTTGCCCAAGATGATAAATGCAACAGGGCTCCTATTTTGAAAAACTGTTGAATGGACTTCTTCTTTCGCTCTTCCATGTAGTGCACTGAGTCCTCAGTTAGCTCCGAGTCATTTGTCTACTTCAGGTGGGAGGGGGAGGTAGCAGGAACATTGTAGCAGAGATGCAAAGATAATGAGTTAATCAGCCTCTGACATTCAATATAAAATTTAGGGTTAAGATAGTAAGATTAAAAGCCAGATTTTTGAAGAGGGAGTGTAAGGAGAGGAAAAGGGAGGAGGGCAGGACATTTATGTACTTTCTGTTATTTTTAGTGTGTCGGGGGGACACTTGGATCATCTTCTCTTCCATCTTGTGAAGGAGAAACCTCTTCCACGTGTTGGCGAGGCTCTTTGGCATCCTGCCCTAGGAGGATACAGCCAGGTCTGATGAGGAAGGTAGGGATCTACTCCTCTGGCCGGGGCTTGTGTGGGGAGAGGTGGCAGGGGTGACAGGGCTGGGCATGTGGGCCCACATCTCCCCTCGTGGACTTTGGGTGAAGTGAGCAGGGGTGGTGTGGTTAGTTGAGGAGTGACGAGGTCATGGGCTTTGGAGGCACGTTTGGGGCTCTGGGTAGAACATACCTCCAGTCCTCCCTGCTCCAAACTGGGGGACGGCTGCATCAAGGGAATAGCTTGGTAACCCAGCATGATTTGGTGGAGAGAATGCCAACGTCTGGCTTTTCTAAGTTGGCTTTGGTGTCCTTGTGGTGCAGAGGGGACCCTGGCATTCTAGCACACTCCTCAGGGTGGACCCTGCTGTAGATGTTCTGAGGGACATCAGCTCTGCTCTACGGCGAATATGCAGGGACATTCTCTGGGTGTTGGATGGAAGATGAGAGTGAGACTCAGCAGGGTTAGTAAGAGCTGGGGTGAGAATCAAGTCAGCTAGAGAACCTCTCTAGGCCATCATCAGAGAGAGAGACCTTATTGTGGGGTGTGACAGGCACAGATTTCAGCAGCAGCAGAACCCTCAGGGAACAGAACAACTACAAGTGTCCAACAGGCTGGCTCACGCTCAAAGGCCAACTTGAAAGCAGGTGTCCTCTTGCCCCAGGGCAGGGACTAGAGTGAGGCCAGCAAGGTGCCTAGGTCCTCAAACACAAGGGGCCACTTACTTCTGCATGTGAAGTTTACATCAGTCCACCTCCCATATTCCCAGTCAGCATCCTGGAGAGGAGCAGAGGAGGAGGGGAAATCTGCGACAGAACATTGATATATAAAGCGAGTGAGCCTTTCCGGAGGAATTTTAAATTCTTGTGTCAGTCTCGGTTTGCTGGGGAGACTCTGCTGAGGTTCTGTTGTTTGTTTGCTTCCTGCTGGGTGAAGGAGCTGGGCTGTCAGGGAGATGGATAAAGAAGTACCACTACCTCGGAATGTGGATTTGTGACCTAGTTACATATCACTACTGAGCTGGGATTTGAAATGAAACTTTGCCAGACACCAGAGCCCACTCTTTGGAGATCGTAATAACAGTAATAGCTAACATGCTCCAAGAGCTCAGTATATACCGGGCACTGTTCTAGATGCTTTATGTGTATAAATCTATTGAATTGTCACAATCCCCTGTGTGGTATTAAGCGCTATCCTCATGTTACCGAGGAAGACATTGAGACACAGAGAGGTACAGTAACTTTCCCAAGGTCACACAGCACGTGAGTGGGGGTGAGCCAGGTCCTCTGGGGGTGGAGCCCATGCTCAGAACCACTTCATCAAGAACGCTGTTGACTTGGATGATGATATCATTTTATGTTGTATAGCACTTCACCCCTTTCTAAGAACTTTCACAACATGGTCTTATTTTATCCTCGTGACAGATTTAGTGGTTAAATGGGACAAAAGGCAAAACAGCATTTTCCTGTGAGGGAATCAAGATGCCAGGAGCAGATAAAGAATGGCATGGGGCCTTGAATGCCACGCCTGCTCTGACAAGAGCATAGGGTTGTGGAGGGAGGTAGGGAGGCATCATGGAGGTCACTGAATGTCTTGTCAAGGCGTTTGGTCGAAAGAGTTAAATACAGATCAATTAGGGACTGAACAGAGAAGGTACAGAAGACATGCTTGAAGTTGACAATGTGTTTAATAATTCTTTCTCAATAGGATTCTGTCCAGATCTTTAAAAAGAGAAAATAAAAAGCTACTGAACATGTCAGCCTTCTGTTAAGTCCCATCACCATGTTCTTACCATTAATTCTTGTTAAAAATTGGCTGAACCTAAGGAAAATGCCAGTTTTGCTAATTGCTAAAGATATTTAAGGAATAATTTCCATCTTACAGTGTTAAATGAAGCAAATAAATAGCAACAGAGAGTTGATTAATGACCAAAGCAAACTCAAGGTAATCAATCACAAAGTCATTTATTCCAAAGCATTCAATAGAGAAGTGTTTGCTAAAATGTGGCATGGGAGATGGTTTTAGGGTATATCCCAAATGAACACTTTTGTAACAGTTCTATGTTGTACACCTGAAACTTATGTAATGTTGTATGTCAACTATACCTCAAAAAAAGTCAAGTGGATTTAAAGACACATTTAAAAAATTTTTTTAATTTTAATTTTTTATTTTTTAGTTGAAGTATAGTCAGTTTACAGTGTGTCAGTTTCTGGTGTACAACATCATGTTTCAGTCATATATATATATAAATATTCTTTTTCATTATAGGTTACTATAAGATACTGAATATAGCTCCCCATGCTATACAGTATAAAATTGTTGTTTATCTATTTTGTATATAGTGGTTAGTATTTGCAAATCCTGAATTCCCAGTTTATCCCTCTCCACCCACTTCCTCCCCTGGTAGCTATACATTTGTTTTCTATGTCTCTGAGTCTGTTTCTGTTTTTTAAATAAGTTTACTTGTGTTCTTTTTTTTCAGATTCCACATATAAATGATATAATATAGTATTTTTCTTTCTCTTTCTGGCTTACTTCACTTAGAATGATGTTCTCCAGGTCCATCTATGTTGCTGCAAATGGCATTATTTTATTCTTTTTATGGCTGAGTAGTATTCCATTGTGTAAATATACCACAACTTCTTTATCCAGTCATCTGTTGATGGTAATTTAGGTTTTTTCCATGTCTTGGCTATTGTAAATAGTGCTGCTGTGAACACTGGGGTACGTGTGTCTTTTACAATTATATTTTCCTCCAGATATATGCCCAGGAGTGGGATTGCTGGATCATATGTTAAGTCTATTTTTAGTTTTTTGAGGAATCTCCATCCTGTTTTCCATAATGGCTGCACCAAACTACATTCCCACCAACAGCATAGGAGGGTTCCCTTTTCTTCACACCCTCTCCAGCATTTTTTGTTTGTGGACTTTTGAATGATGGCCATTCTGACTGGTGTGAGGTGATACCTTATATTTTTGATTTGCATTTCTCTGAAAATTAGTGATACTGGGTACTTTTTCAGGTGTCTGTTGGCCATTTGTATATCTTCATTAAAGAATTGCTTGTTTAGGTCTTCTGCCCATTTTTGGATTGGGCTGTTTCTTTTGTTGTTGTTGTTGTTAAGTTGTATGAACTGTTTATACATTCTGCAAATTAAGCCCTTGTCAGTTGCATCATTTGCAAATATTTTCTCCCATTCCATAGGTTGTCTTTCTGTTAAAGAAAATATTAAATAATACCACAGATGGTATATGAATATGGGAAAATCACAAATAGCTAAGGTTTGGAGAACACTATATTAATGGAACAGAGACTAACTAGGTATGTAACAAATCAAAAGTGAAGATAACAAGATATTTTACTCCCTTCCTATCCTACTCTCAACTTTTATTCAGAATTTACTGTATATCATGCACTGTGCCAAACACTCTACTTGTGTTAGCTGCTTTTATCTTACAGTAGTTGTCACCCAAGAATCATTCTCTTATTCCTAAACAGCAGAACTGTGATTTTGTTGGGGTGGCAATAACTCCCAGCTGAAAGACTACACTCCCAGGTTGCTTTGCTTCCAGGAGTGTCATGTGACTGTTCTGACAGATGAGCTGTAAGTGGGAGAGCTGTGAAAAACTTTTAAGACTGGCTTCTTAAATAGAGCTCATTCATATGGAAGAAGCACCCACTTGTCCTTCCCTTTTCCTCCTTCTTGCTCCCTGAATTGCCTTTGTAATGGCCGGCACTCCAGCAGCCATCTAGGAACATGAGATGAGTTTGAGGATGCAAGCCAAATGTTAGGATGATGAAGCAGAAAGAGAAGAAGCAAGAGGCACTGATGACCATAGAGCTATACCTTCTCTTGATTGACTGACTTCAGCTCTCTTTTACCTGAGATAGAAATAAACTTCTATCTTTAAAACTTTCATTGTTTGAGGTCTTTGGTTAAAACAGCCAAACTGTTTTTTTTTTAACTTGACTTACAATTGATTTGCAGTATTACATGAGTTTCAGTGATTCAACACAGTGATTAAATATTTCTATAGATTCTACTCCACTTAATGTTACTATAAAACATTGATTATATTCCCTGAGCTGTACAATATATCCTTGTAGCTTGTTTATTTTGTACATAGTAGTTTGTGCCTCTTAGTCTCATACCTCTGGCTTGCCCCTCTCGCCTTCCCTTTCTCCTCTGGTAACCACTAGTTTGTTCTCTGTATCTGTGAATCTGTTTCTGTTTTGTTATATTCATTTGTTTGTTTTATTTTTTAGATTCCACATGTCAGTGATAACGTACAGTATTTAGCTTTGTCTGACTTATTTCACTAAGCATAATACCTTCCAGATCCATCCATGTTGTTGCAAATAGAGGAATTTCATTCTTTTTTACAGCTGAGGAGTATTCTAGTGTGTGTGTGTGTGTGTGTGTGTGTGTGTGTGTGTGTGTATACATCTTCTTTATCCATTCATCTTTTGATGGTCATTTATGTTTCTTTCCTATCTTGGCTATTGAAAATAAGGCTGCTGTGAACATTGGGGTCCGTGTATCTTTTTGAATCAGTGTTTTCATTTTCTTTGGATATATACCTAGGAGTGAAATTAAAACAACCGAACTTAGAGAAGACCAAATACTTGGAGTGCTTTTGGATATCGGTAACAGTAAACAAAACTCAGGGAAGCTTGAATATAGGGGTTTATTTTTCTCACATAAACTAGCTTCAGGTATTATATCCATAGCATAGCAGGCAAGAAGGAGATGGAATGTCTAAGTTCTGCTCTTCACAAGGTGCTGTTTTTATCTGGGCAGGGAAGTCCTGTGCAGCAGAGTTCCCCTAACATCCCATTATACAGAACTGCATCTCCTAGATCTGGAGTGGGATCTACCCTTATGAGATCAAAGGATCTGTGTTCACTGAAATATATTGGGTTCTGTTACTATGAAAGAAGGAAGTAGGGAGAGGCTGTGGACATGCCGTGGACAGTGAAGAAACCAAGACTTAGAGATGAGGTGATAAGCTAGTATCACAGCCAGCAGGTAGAAAAACTAGGTTTTGAATGAAGCTCGAATGCTCAAACCTGGGGTCTGAACCACTTTGATAAACTGCTCTCTGAAAGGCCTTAAACATCTTGGCTTACACGTCTTCAAGTTTCTTCTTAGACTCTGTTAAGGATTTTATATAGGAAGTCCTAAATGGTAAGTAGAACTGGAGAGTCTTGGAAGATTTTTTCTAAATTAAGCTTCTAGAGCAGCTGTGTCTAAAAGAAGTTTTGAAATGATGGACATGTTCTATGCTACACTGTCTAACATGGTAGCCACTATCCATTGCGCTTGAGGACCTGAGATACAGCAATATAATAGTGAATAAGGAGCTGAATTAAAAATCTTAATTAGGGGGAGAGTATAGATCAATTGGTGGAGTGTGTGCTTAGCATGCATGAGGTCCTGGGTTCAATACCCAGTACCTCCATTAAAAAACAAATAAACATAAAAAAACTTAATTAATTTCAGTTAATTTAAATGAAAACAGCTACCTGTAGCTAGTTGCTACTGTAGAGAACAGCATTGTTACAGACCTCAAAATATTGGTTCTCAGATTACCCCCAAATACTAAGAATCAATAAAATTCCACTCCTGCCCCCCACAGACAGATCAATTTGCTTTTAAGAAGTAGTGGCCCATTGTTGCTTCCCATGAAGTGGTGTTAAAGGCCAGCGCAAGTTCAGTGTAGACATAATCATGTTATAAACACTAGTGCAGAGGATAGACTTGTGAAAAATACTGATTTGTGGAGCTCCCACGTTACTTTATAGCAAGTCAGGCCTTGCTTTTCTGAAGTTACGGAAGGCAGCTCTTTGGCCCAACATAAGAAGAAAGCTAGTGTCAGCAGAGTGGGCCTGCAGGGGGCACAGGTTAGCGGGGGACGCGGTGAACCTCCCACTAGTTCTGCTGCAGGACGGGTGGTACTTCTTTAGTTGCAGAAGCCTGTCATGACTTTCCCCTGAGTCAGCAGTAAGTTCAGATCTTTAGTTTCCAGGACACAGTTCGTTTAAATGCTTTGTCCCAATATGTGTCTGAAGAGATGAAGGTATTTTAGGATGTGTCCATCTTGTAGCAACCGGGGGTGAACTATACCACGAGAAAGTAGGACATTTTGTCTTTCATGTCTGTTGACTTGGTTCCGGAGGAAGAATGCTTCTATCTAGGTAATTTGGTGTCTTCATGTTAGCTGGCTGATTGGCAAACCTCCGTCAGAGAACTGAAACAAAGCTCTTTTAGTTATTGCCCATGTCCCACATCCATTCCCTTGCAGTGACATCACTAAGAAGAGACTGATGATTGCAAAGGCTGTTGGGATATTGTCTCCTTCTTGACACTTTCTGCTGGGGAGAAGAGAAAACTGAGAGTCTGTCTTGGGAACCGCTGCTCTCAGTCTTCAGGAGGGTTTTCTAAGACTTCTGTATAGCTTGACTTCTAAAGTTGGTATTTGGAAAGTCCTAGACAAGTTCTAACTGGCTGAATTGTAATCTTTTGAATATTGTTCCATACCCCTAGGGTTCGTGGCATGGATATTCTGATAGCATCTTTGTTTCTTGGTTTTGCTGTACCAGGTCTTCCCCATGTAAATGTGTAAATGTCTCACTGAGGACATGATTGGCTGAAGGTACTTGGAGATTCTCGGTGTGCCATGATGAATTCGAGAAGAAATCAGGAGTGGGACCTACCAGATGAGGCTTGGCTTGCGGTCTTGCCTTCTGAGTACAGTCGCATCTTATCTCTTTGGTCAGCACTTTGGCACTATGACCATCTGCTCCAGTTCTGCGTCCTTCCCGTGCGTTCCTCCCAGCCCAACAGGTGCCAGGCACCATCTGCACAGCTCCTCAGGAGCCATGTGGAAAGATCAGGGGCTCGATTTCTGCAGGGTCTCAACATAAAAGCTCTCAATTAATCACAAGGTGCACATCTCTCTTTGGAGTCAGGTCCTAACGCTCTATTCTTAATCACTTTGGAAGTGATTTGGAAGTCTCAGATAACGACAATAAATTCCATCAGCTTTTCGTCTCCCATAATCCCAGAAACTCCTCCATTTGGGTGCGAACGTATCGCTCAGAGCAAAGAAGGCAAAGGCATGAATGCAAATTGAGCTCAGCTCTCACTGGCAAATGTAGTCATTTTTTTTTTTAAAGGGCTATTGAGTTATGTATGCTGACACCTGGTTTTATCATTTTGACAAAACCCCTCATACAATATATGAGACCTTAGATGACAAACAGTGTAGTGCGGGAGTTATCCATGATGTCTGTGCTTGAAAATAATGATTATTCAGTAAAATCCAAAAACTAAAGTTGTAAAACTTTCTTTGCCCTCTACCTTAAAATTAAAAAACAGATGGCCGCCTGTAGCCATATATTTCTTGTTGTTGCAAGTACATGCAGCCACATGAGCTTATTTTATGCTAAAAGGCCTCCATCTGCTAGATGTCAACTTTTCGCACCTGTGGAAAAAATGAATAACATAAGAAGGACTGCTCGCTTCTGACCTTGACTCTCAGACAGATTACGTAGCTAAGATAGTTTCCTTTTTCCCTTGACAGGCTTTAATTCCAAAATGATAGCACTGTAGTCTTTTGAAAGTTTCATCCTTTTACTTAAATGGGGACAAATTTGGCTTCATAATATTCCTGGCTGACATATGTTTTGCTGTGACACAGGGAGAGGATTTTCCTTTAATGAGCAATACACTGTGTCCCTTCACAGCGTCTTTTCTTGTAAAAATGCTCAAGCATCCTTGGCCTCTCTGGTCTTTTTGCCAAGTGCAAATGAGAAATCATTATAAGTGAAAGTGGTCTGAAAAAAACCCTCACTGTGTCATGGGTCTATTTATACATTGGAAGGGAAGTAAGCTGAACCGAATGAGTTGCCATGAATGTGCTAATTCATTTGTGCCCAGTTTTCCTGACCCAGCCCCAAGTGGCTCCCTGCCTCTCCTCCCACCTTCTGTTCACCACCGTCGCCACGTTATTCCCCAGTGGTTGTAGGGGAGTGCTGTTTAAACAGAATTCATCGTCATTCGGGCTTCCTATCATTTCAGGCATGTAGGTTTCACTTTTGCTCAGTTCTTTAGAAAGTCGGAGCTGAAAGAGGGACCTTAGAGGTCCCGCTCCTCATTTGATAAGTTAACAAAAAATAACCTGAGGCCAGAAGAGGGGACTGATAGCCCAAGGCACAGCTAGAACTGGACATGGCTTTTGTTTCTCTGACACACAGACCGGGAGAGTCACTGGAGAAGCAACGCGGGTCTTAAGGTTTGCTCGGAAAACTAGGATGCCTGACTCCAAACAAGAGGAGTTCCATTCACTTCTTTGGTGTTGACCTTGGGCAAAGTAGAATGCTTGACAGTGCTTGTTAGATAGAAGAGTGAAAAACTGAGGAGCATTTAAATATAACTTCAAGATTCATTTATTTTATTTATTTATTTATTGTAGAAGCATGGTCCTAGTCTACTTTTCATTGTAATCACTTCCTCACGCCACACGTGTATTCTGATGTGATGGACAAGATTTCATCTGTTATAAAGAAAAAACAATATATAGAAAAAGTTAGATGGGAAAGAGAGGAAGAGGAGAAATAATTGTGACCACATATTTGACTTCTGGTTATGCCAGAAGCATGCAGTGTGGTACTGGGAAATTCACTTCGTCTTGCTAGTCCTCACTGTCTCCATCTTTAAACGAGGGGCTTGGTCTGTCTAGATCTGAAAGTGTGGCCCTGGACCAGGATTATTATCATCACCTGGGAACTCATTAGAAGTGCAGATTCTCAGACCTCGCTCAGAGCTACGAATCAGAAGGTCTAGGGGTGGGACCCAGCAATCTGTGGTTTAACAAGCCCTCCAGGTGATTCTTTTCACACTCAAGTTTAAGAACAGCTGTGAACAATCCCATTATAAAAGCGCAGATCTCAGCTGTCAGCGCTAACGCTGCAGAAGCGTCAAAACAGTGATATCTTGTTCCCGAGAGGTCCCTTCTGAATGGTGAGTCTGTGGTTCCAAGTTCTCCTTGGCTTTGTACATTGCTCCTTACTTTTCTGTATCAATTTCTTGTACTTTTTGCCCATAGAAATGAAATATCAGTTTACCTTTCTGAACGCAAGGGTGCTATGGTAAAAACCTTCCAGCAGTATTACGGACACGGAGCTCTGGTTTTAGACCCAGAAAAGCAAGTGTTTGTGGTTGTGAGTAATCAGCGAGTGAGTATCATTGCTGGAAAATGAATGCTTGTGTTGGCTATCAACTCTTCCTTGTAGTTTTGGGGTGTTTTAATTCTCACTATGATGGGGTAGAATTTCCTGATGGTACAAGCAGGGGCTCTGGCTTCATGCTGCCTGCTTTCAGGTTGAGCTCTTGCAATCTCGGGTGAGTTACTTTCTGCCTCAGTCTTGGTTTCCCTGTCTGTAAATAGGCAAACACAAGTATTTAGTTTACAGAGTGTTGCCAGGATTCAAAATATACAGTTCATGTAAATACGCTTAGCACACTGGATTGTATCCATTAAGCACTCAATAAATATTATATAATAGGAAAACTCGTTAGTCCACTTCTCAGTATTCCATAACTTGCAAATGAGGGTGGTGATGCTAATGTGTAAATGATATGTAAACGTGAAATAAAATGTAAAGTATTTGAAAAATTATCTTGTGCTTGGGAAATATCTTATAATGCAGCAGTGGTCCAGTGGCTAATGATCTCAGGGTAAAGAGTCAGATATGATAATTTTAAAAAGAGAGGGTGAAGAGATTAGCACAGCTAATCCTTTCCGGAGGGTCACCTCTCATTTAACCTCTCATCATCTCACGGTGCCCAATCCTGACCCAGTTGTTTTGGGTCACTACCAGAGTTCACGGAGCCCTAACTAACTGACCTCCCAGATTAGATGGGTCTTCTGTTACGTGCTTAAGCCACCCATTTGTAGCACTTGTTACTCTTGGAATAATTTGTTCACAGTTTGTCTATACGTGGCTGCAAATTCCATGAGGGCAGAAACCATGCTTGTTAAATCTATGTCCTCGTGGTTTAGCCTGGTTCTTGGTTCAAATGCAGTAGTTCAGAGCTTCTCCTCCCTTCCCCCAGTGCCCAACCAGATGCCTTGGCACATACGTGTGTCCTGGTGTGTTACAGTGCCAAGTTACTGATTGCTCAGCCCGTGAGGGAACCCAGGCAGGAACAGAGATTGCCAGGTTTCCAGGGCCAATCTCTTCCCACCTCAGTTTCATCCGTTGACTGCAGTGTGAAAAAAAGATTGACTAGGCGTGTAGTTTTGTTAAAAATGTTGCAAAGTATTGAAGTATTTGTTGGATGGATGGAAGAATAACTATGTAGATGGATGGATAGATGAATGTGCCAGCCCGTGAAAAGTTGTGATCATCTACTGAACAGTGTTAACAGAATCAAAGAAGTGGGTGGCGTCTATCACAGAACAGACCCAAGGGCCACTTACGCAGTCCAGAACAAAGCTGCGTTGTTTGCTTGCTAGGCAAGGAGACACATCCCCCAGGAAAGAAACCTTAGTTTCCCCAAATAGAAAGCAGGAGAGTCAGATCTATCCTGAGAACGAGTTTTGTCTAAGGTAGAAAGTCTGTGCATGTCAATCTCTGTATCAAAAGTGGACCGCAGATTCTCTATTGAGATCATGCTCTTCCTCAGTTTTCACGGACACTGAGAACAGTCCTCAACGGGGTCCAGGAGGTTTAGTGGAGACTGTGGGTCATTAGTGGGCAACACGATACAAGCCATTCCAGGGATGGGCAGAGTTTTCCTATTATATAATATCAATGTGATATTTACCAGTGTTACTGTGATTTAGCCACCCATTTCAGCAAAGTGGCCAAGTGGTGTTGGTTGAGGGAGGTGATTCTTATTCGTAAATTATTTCTAGTGGAAACAGTGACAACAAATCATTGTTTATTGCTCCATTTGTTGTGTTAAGGAGTCCAAGTTAGGAAGATGAGTTGCAAAGTAATAAGTTGCAGAATAATAAGTAAGTCAAAATTTCAGAAATTGAATAATCAAAACAAAATTGGAATGAAATAAAAGGAAGACAATTTTAAAACTTCTCCTATCCCAGCCTTTTCTACTTTGTATTTGACATTATTTCCTCAAGGCAGAATAGCCTTGAAGGGCCACATATTTCCAGAATGGCTTGCCCCTTGTTTCTGACTATCTTAAGATGTCTCTGCTGTAGTCTGGAGGCTTGAGGGTAGCATGTCTTCTAAGATATATTTTATTATTTAAGGTTTAAAATATGTGTTTCAGGTACCTGTTTGGTGTCGGTATAAATCATACGTCTGACTGAGGCTTATATGGTGGTGATGTAAATTATGAATTAACAAGTGATGAACAGGACCCCAAATATATTACATATGAGATAATGCCTTCCCCTGAGTGAGTTGCCATGGTGATTGGCGGTGGGGGTGGCAGCAATGAGATTTAGAGGACATAGGGATATTATAATATTGAGACTTAGGAAAATTTGTGAAATTGTTCTGACAGTCTTGGTCTACCATGTACCCAGTTAAAAGTCTTAGGATTTCTTGAGTTCAAAGAGTTTCCGTCTCCTCTGTGTTGGCTTAAGGGTTCACAGCTATTGCAGAAAACGGATTCTGGACAGGTTAACAAAAACAACAAAATGTAGTGGATTTAGAATGGAATTGTCAAGCCGGGCATGATCTCTTGTTGCTCGTAAGAGCCAGGTACTGAACTTAAGCATTCATAGTCATTATTCCCCCGTCTCCCATTCTGTGGAAACGTGGTTCTTGCTGGTGGAGCATAACTGAAAAATAATGAAGACAGCTGTCCATCATGTCCTAGTGGCAGGTCAGGAGAGAGGTGAATCTGCAGCATCCAGGTAAAACACTTCTAGGGAGGAACTTAATGGGGGGTGAAGTAGAGTAAATAAAACACGAGTCAGTGAAGGAGCAGCAAGAAAGCACTACTTCTGGGGGAAAAAAATCCCCAAACTCAAATGTGAGAATAAAATGAAAAAGTCTTTCCAGAATGAGAGAAAGCAAAGCAATTCAGAGAAAAAGTGGCAAAGGTGGAATGGAGCCTAAGCTTAATAACTTCTTGTTACTCTCTGACTTGATTCCTCTTGGAGCTCGAAATGCTGTAGAGGATGTGTCCGAAATTGTTAAAATAAAGAAAACGTAGAGGCACGTTGCCTCCTTGGAGTTCTAAGCCACATGTTGAAGGGGGACGAGGGTAAGAATTATTTATAATATTCTGTAAGCCAGTTTGCAAAAGTTGTTCACTTATCCTTGTGCTGTTTTGATGTCAGTGGCTCCAGGTGAGTGTGGAAGAGAGGGGGGAGGACTGGATAGACAGTGTCTGGACTCCTGTCTGTTTGTGCCATTGTCCCTCCTTTTCTCGATTCCTCATCCTGTCTCCGCGTCTACTGTGAAGGACTGAAATAATATTAGCGCTGACTTGACGCGTCTGTTTTGGTGAACAGTGAGCATGATGGTGAGAATGTATTCCCAAGGAAATGGTGTGTTCTGGACTCTCCCTAGATATCCCCCACCACCTGATTAAAGTGCAGTCTCATCCCCACACCGAGTTTCTGACTGAGTCAACAAGGGTCAGCTGTGTCATCTGCACTTGAAATAAACATGCTGAGCAGTCCTAATGCAGGCAGTCCAGGAACCATACTTGAAGACATACTGGCTTTGGTGTGTGTCTGTGGTGGGTTTGAATCTCAGATCAGCCACCTTCTTGAGATTGGGCAGATGGTTTGGTATCTCTTTGCCTGTTTCCCCTGTGTAAAACAGGGATAATAGTAGTGTCTGCCTCATAGAATTATATTTAATGAGATGATGCAGAAAAGCGTATTTAATCCAGCGTGTGACACAGAGGAAGCCCTCAACAAGTGATAGTTATGCTGTCATTTTTATTGCTCTAGGCAGTCCCTTACTGGAGCACTTTCGACTCTTGGACATAAGGAATAAAGGGAACTTGAATAGCTTAAGCAAAAGGGGAATGCATTGTTCTAGGTAAATGACTAAGATTCTTGACTTGACCAAACTTTAGTTAAGCTCCTTGTCCCTTCTCCTACGTCCATCTGTGCAGTTCCTTGTAAAATCCGGTTTTAGCAAGAACCCTGCCAAGTCAGTTTAGCAAGAATCCCCCAACCTCCATATCTGATTACCTTTGACACCTAATTGGGTTCCTCGTTCTCCATCATCCCCCAGGTGACGTGTGATCACCATGGCCTGTCTTCAGCGAAGATCCTGTTAGATTGATTTCCATATATCCTCTTTACCTCTGATATTTTCTCTTAGTAATTTTCTATCCAGTGACTCCACCCTGTTCCTTGGCCACAAATTCCCACTTGTCCATGATGTTTTCAGAAATGAGGCTGGTTCTATACTGAGGTTTCTTTTCCCTTACTGCAATAGTCCTGAATAAGCTCAGTCTTTACCATTTTAACTACTCTCCAGCTGTTGTTTCTTTGGCATACATAAATCGTGGAAATGGCATGTGTAGAGGTGGCCTTGGTGACAAAATATGGGGACTTGAGTACTGTCAAAACCTCTCATTTCTCCTCTCAGCATCTTCTGTGTATTGTCATCTTCTGTTTCAGATAAGGTTTTTCCCATGCAGGGGGAACCTGCCCTCAGGCTTTTGTTCTCATAGCTTGTAGCCAGAGAAGAATGCAAACTCTCCTATCAATCTAGCCAGAAAAATTGGAGAAAGGGCTGACTGGTTCATCTGAAATCATGTGCCCGTTCCTGTACCGTGATTTGTTGTGCCTGGGTCATGGGTACAACCCCTTACCAGAAGGTGGGAGAGTCATGCTGGGCAGAGACCCTTAGCCATACCAGCTGTTTCTTCTGCTTCTCTGTATCCCTGTTATTGTGCACCTGTGATAAACACACAGTCCAAACCCCAAATGTATCTCATCAGCACTGGGGACACAGTGAGATCCAAAAGGGCATGGCCCGTACCGGCACGCGACTTACAGTCTAGTGCAGAAAGAGACTTTGGGCAGGAAGAGACGAGAGACCATCTTGATTGCTCTAATCCCAGCCCTCCTCCAGTAGCAGTAACTAAGGAAACAGCATAGTAATTCAAAGAAGAACGCGATCTGGAAATGAAGGTAAGTGGAATAAATTACAGATCTCAGAGGCGGTGATAATGCACACAGACCTTGAGATGCTTAGAGTAATGCTGGCTTCTCCCCCTCCCCCATCACAAGTGGTGAATAAATTATTTCAGGGGAATCAGTGGTCCAGGTGGGTCTGACTCAGCTAATGAGATTCCTTTGCAGATTTTGCTCAGACATCCAAGACTTACATTTCTTATTTCTGATTTTTTAAAAAAATTTTTTTTTGTATGTGGGGGTAATTAGATTTATTTATTTATTTATTTTTCCAGTGGAGATACTGGGGATTGAACCCAGGACCTTGTGCATGCTAAGCATGTGCTCTACCACTCAGCTGTACCCTCCCCCCACCTCTTATTTTTGATTTTAAAATGGTACAGATTTACTTGCACTGTTACCAGTGAGTAAATCAGATAAATAGTAATGCCAGCTAACACTCACTGAGCACTTACTGTCATAGGTGCGTTATGTGGATTAATTCATTTAATCCTCTCAACACCTATGTGAGGTAGGTCTCCTTATCTTCTTAACACAGATAAGGAAACAGGCACACAAGGCAAAGGGACTAAAGCATTTATTTGAAGGCAGACCACTTGCAGGGCTCATTGCTAAGTGTGTTCATAATATTAACTTACCGAACCCTCCTAATAACCCTAAGAAGTAGGGAATGTTTTTATTCCCAGTTTAAAGATGAGGCACAGAGGCTTGGACAAATTAAGAACTTGCTTGAAGTCGTGATGGGTGAGTGTCAGAATCCGATCTTGAACCCATGGTGTCTGATGTGAGGTCTTACTCTCCTAACCACTGAGATCAGTTCTGGTTTCCAGTTTAGTTTGTTAAAAACAGATCTTGATGAAGTACATGCTTTGTCATTGCAAATTCTTTTGAAGGATAATTTGTTGTCCATCCTAATGTACTTGGAGGCAAGGAATGCCTTATAGGTCTGTCTTGTCTTCATTTTAGTACTGTTCTTCACATTGATGTTGCCTTGAGCTGGCCACATAAGCAATGAAAGCAGATAAAGCATTTTAAATATTTGGTTTTGCACTTAATCATTAAAAAAATGTACATACTATGTACCAGGTTCTGTGCTAGGCAATGAGAATTCCAAGTAGGTTCCCTATTACCCTCAATAATTTGACCTTGGGGTATTCCCTCCTAGCAGTGATCACAGTTTGCAGTTTTTACTCATTTGTTTGTTTGTCCTCATATTAGAACATAAGCCCTGGGAGGTAGAGTTGTTGTCTGTTATCTTCTGGATCCCCAGAATTTAGATCAATGCTTGACATGTTTTAGGTGCTTATTAAATATCTGTTGAATGAATAAATGAACAAATGAGTCAAAGAACTCACCACAAGTTTATTGCGTGATAAGTAGGTTTTTCCATTTTCTGATGTTGATAAATTTTGATTTTTTTTTAAACTCCTCTTCCCCTGTTACCCCTTGTGTATTGTGTCTGCATGTGACTTCTGGCAATGAGGAGTAGTTGAGCAGAGACCAGAATATCAGCCTTCAGCCTGGGATTATAGAACTGATGTAGTGACATAGGGAGGAAGCACTAACTGAAAGTTATGGTCTGAAAAGTGACCAAGTGGTTTCAGTATTCTTTCCTTTTAGCCAGGGCTACGAAGTCCTGCCAGTGGAGGGAAAAGTGTGGTCTCTTTATTTTGTGGTAAATAACTGGGCTTTGAGAGTGGGGTATGGATCTCTGTTAGTCTGCAGAAGCAATAGCCCAACTCTGGTTGTATGCAGTGGGAGCTAAAGAATTTAGAAGATCCCCTCTTTGTACACAGCTGGCTTCCAAGCCTCTTGTTTTGCTGAAGACTGGCAAAGATTTCTCCTGCCTTGGGGCAGAAAGCTCAGAGGCTGCAGTAGACAGTAAGGGGGAAAATCATATGTGGAATCTGAAAAAAGAAAAAAACAGAACACTAATGAACTCATCTACAAAACAGAAACAGACTTGAAGACATAGTAAACAATCTCATGGTTACCGGGGGAAAGGGAGTGGGAAGGGATAAATTTGGGAGTTTGAGATTTGCAAATGTTAGCTGCTATATATAAAAATAGATTAAAAAGAAAACAAATTTCTTCTGTATAGCACAGGGAATTATATTCAATATCTTGTACTAACCTTTAATGAAAAAGAATATGAAAATGAATATATGTATGTATATGCATGACTGGGACATTGTGCTGTACACCAGAAATTGACACACTGTAACTGACTATACTTAAAAGAAATGCATTGGCAAAGTGGCTACAAAATGATCACTGTTAAACTTTTGATGCTGCTTTCCCACCTTATCATAGGCAGAGAAGTTTTGTTCAAGTTTCTACAGTTGTGTGCCAAGGAAATTTCCTTTGTTGTACACCTGGAAAGAATGCTAGATGTGTTGCAAGCCCCGATCTGGGGTCGGCACCACTTTTCTGTCAGGCTCAGGTGGTGAATAATTCAGGTTTTGCGGATCACGCGGTCTCTGTCACAGTGCTCGGTCTTGCTGCTGCTGTGTAGAAGCAGTTGTCAATGACACGTATGGGAAGAAGTGTGGCTCAGTTCCCTCAGAACTTCATTACAGAAACAGGTGTTCACCTCTGGCCTAGAAGGTGTTTTCAGCATTTAATTTACATAAAATTCTGGAACCTGGAAACACAAAGCCACAGTGTTGATACACCATTTCAAAGTGGTAAATAAACTATTTTGAAATAGCAACAACCAGTTGGGCTTTAGAAATCTCAGCACGCTTTTGCTGCTTCCATCAGTGTTGCATGAGCATACCTGGAGAGTTAGATGTATCTAGCTTCAACCTCAAGTATTAAAAAAAAAAAAAAAACCCTCAAAATTCTATCCTGCCTCCTGTTAGACCAACTTGGAGTTCTCACTATGGAAAGACGCAGACCTCAGCTATAGAAACCCAAGATCAAAGCTTTAGAAGTAAATTCCCTTTGGAAAGGGCTCACTGCTGCATTAAAAGTGGCCATGCTTCTTGCTTTGTGTGCATCGCCCTCCCAGAAGAGCTCGCTGGCCAAGTGCCACCTTACTCACCCGGGGGCCAGCCTGACCTTGGCCATCCATCTCTGCTTCGTAAAGCCAGGCTCCACAAATCACATGGCTTCCCATTGACTTTCTGTCATGGCAAGGTAGCCAGACCTCTTCTTTAAGCTGAGAGGCATGACACACAACTCCTTGCTGCCCAGGTGCTATAAAGGGACCTTCTAGGTTGAGAGAGCCCCCATCTGGCACAGAGGGCGCTGGACTGGAGAGGACATGCAAGTATGGCGCCCCTCCTGTGCTCCAGCCTCTGTGTAACGCTCCTGGGATGCCCAGGTGGACAAGACACATAGGAAATCCTCTGGCCTCGAGATGTGTACAGAATTGCACGTTAAGTTCTGGGGGAGTAGGAGGGGCCTCCAGCCTTGGTGTCAGCTGGGTGTAGAAAGTGGTGGCACAGTAGGCTAGCTTCTGAGCATCGCTGGCTCCTTGCCGTCGGCCCATGCTCCATTAGCCAAAGGCCATAAAGGCCTGTACAAACAGAGAGCAAGTTTAATTGGATAAAATATGTCATTGGCCTCTTCCCCGCCAGGCTCACTGTCTCTGTGACTGCCATGGTTGGGTTCCCCTTCTCTTCTTTATAGCTGGCAAGGTTCCCCCCTCTCAGGAGGTGATAGGAGTCAGATGAGGACCGTGAGTCATGGTTCTTCCATCTTTCTGGGAGAAATACCGTTCTTCCCTTGATCAGAGACACTTTCTCTCTAGTCTTAAAAAAGCCAGGAGCAGCAGTGGAAGCCTTTTGCTTGAGTAGTCAACACTTCTGTTGCCACCTTACACTTCCGTTTGCTTCAGGGTGGTTTCAAATGTCTTTTTTTTAACCTAACATTTTATTGGTTGTATCTAATGTGATCTTTGGGTTTTGGGAAAGAGTCATAGTTAATTCATCCATTCAGATGGATGAATTTGTCAGAGGGTTTTTGAACGTCCACCAGGGCACGTCACTGTTGGGTATCTTGAGAAAGAGGGACAGGTCCACTAGACTGATGGGCCTGCCACCCCCTCTCCAGTCTTCCTTGTGGGTGCAGTATGTTCCTAAATACATTTATAAGGTCTGTAACCCATAGATCTTCGGCTGTTAGGAACCATGTCTTTCCATCTCAGGCCAGTCACAGATAACCAAGCTTCATTCTCCAGTGGCCCTGATCCCTGGGCCACAGGAAGCCCAGCTGTTGTGGTCCTCCACGGCAGCCTGTGCTCTCCACTCACAACGGGCATCATGTTTTGTTGTCAGTCCTTGTTCACTTTTGTTTGCCCATTTGACTGTAAGCTCTTTGAGGGCAGAGCCATGCCCCTTATGTTTAATTACTAGTCAGAAGCTTCTGGGTAGCTCTGCTGAATACTCGAGTTGTTAGTTTATGACCAAGCTTGGTGTCTGGCACATAGTGGCACTTAATGGCACATGATCTTGGTGATGGCTCTCTTTAGTCCTACCTGTAGGTTCAAGAAACAAAACTGACAAGCACTTGTTGTCTGTCTGACCCTGAGCTGATGATCAGATACAACCCCAGCTGTCATACAGAACGTTACTTTATCTTAGTAAGACGGAATGGCATATTAGTTAAGGATGGAAGCGTGTCTATCAGCCTGTGCCTAAATCTCTGCTATACCATATACTAACCTTTTGACCTTGGGCAACTCACTTAACCCATTTGTTACTCACTTTTCTAATCTGTAAAAATGAGATACTTAAAGTAACCATCTTACAGGTCTCTGGTTATGATCACACGAATACAGGCAAAGTGCTAACATGCTGCCTACCAAAATGTAAATGAATTGACTAAGTGTTTTAAAAAATTGTTCTAACTGGACAAAGGTTGACTGCATGTCCCTTCAGTGCTGGAGCATGGTTGGAACATGGTCTAACTGGACCCTCCAAGGATTATTTAATTCTAGGGCTATTAGGAACCACCTTTTGTGAAGTTACATGTTAATTGGCGGATCTTTGTCCAGTAGAGACTAAAACAATTTCCTGGAGATTACCTCAAAGATCACAATTTTATTGCCTCTAGGACTCAAACCTCACACATGTAGCGAACTTGTATATGGCTTGCCTTTCCTGTCCATATCAAACTCTTTCCCTCAAATTCTGTTTGCACCACTGTTAGTATCCTGCTGGTTTCCTCATTAATGAGTTAAATAAAACCTTGACTTATGCTCATTGTATATGTGTTTGGGGGTGGTCATATTTTTAACTCTTAGAAAATGACAATTTGAGAAATAATCGTCTATTATTGTTATGTATGGGTAGGTTACAATCACTAGTTTCATCTTTTTTTTCCCAAAGGCAGATAATATAATGGAAAGAATCCTGGGCTGGTTGTCTGCAGACCGAGACCTGCAGTCCAGCTCTACCAGTGTTTAGTTTTCCTGGTCAAGTTGTCTCGTCAAATGGGGAAAACGACGCCTGGGCTACTGGGCTGCTGTGTAATCTTCCAAGGTAGTCGGCTAGGGGCTGTTCTCCTAGACGGTTTCTTAGCCAAGGGACACAGTTACTCAGGCAACTCATTCCTCACCCCTGGGGCTGATCACAGCCCCTCCAAGCCGGGCTGCCTCCGGCTTGCCTTTCCTATAAGTTTGAGTTCCCAGCGGAATGTACCGCATTGTTGTGCACGCTGCCTCTCTGCTCCTGAGGGAAACAAATGATAATGGCATAAGCTGTGTTCAGACCTCAAAGCCACTGGATGCAAAGGATTTTCTATTTTATTATAAATGACAAGTGCTACCATTTAGTTGGCATGAGGATCTCCGTAGTTCAAATGTATCATCTCACTTAATCTTTACCCTGGCTACATGAGATAAACATTAGCATACCCATTTTACAGATGAGAAACTGAGAATCGGAGGTGAAGTAACTCGCCCAGGAACACTCAGTTAAACCGTCCAGCCTGCTTGAATTGCTTGAATTACAGCCCACGTCTGATAGTACTCAAACTGTAGGCTTGCTCGTGTTTGTTGAACATTCAGTAAGTACAAGATAGCAGAGTGAGGTGAGAGTGTGTAGGGTACCTGCTCTTGGGGGCTCACCTTTTCCATGGGGAGAGTAAGGAGAGAGAAACAGTTACACCAGCTTAGCTTGCAAGTGATGCTGCATGCCGTAGTCTCATTTCCTCCTCACCTCTGTCTGGCAAGGTAGGTGATAGCATCTAAACAAAACTGGTTCCAGGAGATGAAGTAACTTGCCTCAGGTCCCACGCTGTAATGGTTCAAAATCCCGCCTCTGCCTTCTATCACTTACAGCCCCCCGTATCAGACAGAAAGATACACAACAGTAAAAGGTAGCAACATTTGAGTATCGCACAAAGGTTACAGGCACCCAGAGTGAGCTTGATGAACGCTGCATGTGCTGCTGGGAACCTGCTGCAGTCAGTTTAGTAAACGTGTATTAAGCATCTTCTTTTGGCCACGTACCAAGTGAGTGGCTGGGGAAACGGCGATGACATAGCCCCTGAACTCGAGCAGCTCCCGGTCTCGGGTGAGGGGCAGGTATGTTAGCAGGCAGCTGGAACACAGCGTGCTAAGTGGTGTGCTGGAGGGCACTGCGGGAGCACAGAAGTGGGGCCTTAATCAGGTGGGCTAGGGGTTCCAGAGAAGGTTTCCTACCCATAGCTGCATCCCAGACTACCGACAGCTCCCATTTACCTGTCAGCGATAAAGTGTGTTCTCAGTTTGCCTTCTCTCCGGTTTTCAAAGTACACCATGAGCTACAATAAACCATTTGTATTTGACTTGCACATGTTGTCCCTCGGTGCGTTGCCCTACCTTTCTAAATCCTATTTTCGTAGGCTGATTTGAAAATTAGCTTTGACTGCAAACCAATGGTGTGATGAAGTGGCTTAAGAGAGTTTTGAGGTGTCAGGGTTATTACGCCTTTGAAGGGAAAAAAAATTTGCAGTGAGTAATGTGAAAAATTGCCTTCTCTATACACAGATGATCGCAATTTAATAAAATTTATTTGCAGGCTTCTTCCGTGAATTCTGTTATACCCTCCGGCTGGGTTAGAGATTGTTTGGATGTGTATGTGGATTTTGAGGGGTCTTTGCAGGCCACCATGTACGAAATCTACAAACTAATCTACATTAAAATTCCTCTCTCTCATCGATCGTGATACCTGCAAAGATTAAAATATTCAAACAGCCTAAAAGAAGTTGCTGCTTCCATTCTTGGACGGCAGCTGCAGTTACACTGTGTATCCTTGTATACCTTCATGTACCCTCCCGGAGATACATGCATGTACACAGATAAAAGTGTGTGTGTGTATGTGTATGTGTATGAACACACACGGCCCATTTCTGGTTGTGTTTGACACAAACATTTTTAGCATGCTATGAAGCCATCTTGAATCTTGCTCTTTTTTTTTTTTTTTTTCATTTAACAATACATTTTGGAGGTAATCTCATCTGTTAGACTACCTGTACACTTGTTTCATCCTTCTTGCTGGCTCTTTCATATTTCATTGGCACCCTTGAACCAGATTCCTTTTGATGTGCATTTTGCCTTTTCCTGGTTTTTGGATACCACAAAAAAACAGTGCAGCGAGGAAACTTGTACACAACCGACGGCCCGTGTGTGTATGCGTCTTTTGGATGAATTTCTAAAAGCGGAATTTCCGAATGAAATGCCACGTTCATCTGAAACTTTGTTGGTCATTGCCCAGTTCTTTGCCAAAAAAGGTGGTAGCACTTTATTCTCGTTTCAACCATGTGGGAGGATGTTGTTACCTCATATATTTGTGTGGTTTTGGTCAGCTTCCAGGACGTGTTGCACTGATGAAAAGATGGGTATTTTATCTGATAATTTGGGTGCAAGTTAGATTGAGGAGGCTGTGAGTTGACATGGAAAAATCACCTGATCAGGTCTGAGCAGTTCAAGTTCAACATTTTGGGGCTGCCTCTCTGGGGATTCCAGACATGAGAATGCCCCTTTTTATGTCCCTGCTGTATCAGGCTGCATTTTGACTCTTAACGTTTTGCATTTCTTAATGACAGCTGTGTTTCCTAGATGGCTCTGGCTTGATTTTTCCCAATTACTCTTTGTTTCTGCAAAGGTTGTCTCCACTCTCTGTGCAAGGCCTGGCCACCTCACGTTGTGGCTCTCCATGCTTTCCTCCCCTTTCCTAGCAGGTCTTGAATGGGTGACCTTATCACACCAGGAGGCAAACATACACTGTACTGATCTGCCAAGCTCAATATCCTTTTGCTTAAATGTTAGATGGATTTACATTATTGCTCTGGGAAGCAGTGATCCAGGGAGGAATGAGTGCTCAGTGAAGACTCTGGTCTTGTTAAAATGGCAACAGGAGGACGCATGTACTTGCCCAAAGCCATGGGCCAAGGGCTAATCCAGTCCTCCTTTCTTCCTCTCCTCAGCCCATTTGGTGGTTTGAATCCTATTTGCATCTGAGCTCCTGAGATCTAGGATTCGATAAGGTCAGCTTGGACATGTGGGGGGCCCCAGCTTTGTGGGGCAAAGAGGCCACTCAGACATTTTTGTTTGTCACACCTGGGAGAATGGGTGTGTTAATGGCCCCTAGTGAGTAAAGGTCAGATGCGCTGCTAAACACCCTACAATGCGCAGGACAGCCCTCACAGCGAAGGATTATCCAGCCCCAAATGTCAGCAGTGCCCAGGTTAAGAAACCCTGCGCTAACCCGTGTACTTCCAGCATTTTCCTACAGAGAAGATAAGCTTTTCTCTGACCTGTTTTTCTCCGCAGTACTTGCCATCCTCTAACATTCCATATAACTGATTTATTATGTTTTTTATTATGTCTTCACTCACTGCAATGTAACGTCCCAAGGGCAGAGATCTATGTGTTTTCGCTAATGTTTTCCAAGTGCTTAGAAGACAGTCTGTGCATGATAGGTACGCAACAAATACATGTGGAGTAAGTGAATGACTACAAGGTGACGGTCATGGGAACAACTCTGAGACCACCTAACATGGGGGAAGGTGGCAGTAGACTTGGCTTCCAGGATGAGATGGTGGGCAGGCTAGATTCCTGCCAGGGGTTCTGCCTAGAGGGCTGGACCAGGGACGTGGTTCCAGTGCTCAGTGTCTCTGCCTAGCTTTCTGAAGTGAGAGGTGCTGTGTCTCAGGGCAGCCTGTTGCCACCCTGCTGTGAATGGCCGTGGCACCCCTGTGTCTCACATCTTGGGCTTTCAAGGCATGTGGTGATGATGCAGTGATGCTGGCTTTTCTGTGGAGATGTCAGAAGAATAACTTACCTGACTCCAGAGCTCAGATTGGGTCAGAGAGATGATTTAGTCTTAGTAAAAGGGGGAAATGTCTTTGTTGTAGGCACCATATGGTGCGCCGGTAACGTGGGTTGGTAAAGAATTACCAGAAATGGAGAAGAGTTTAAGGAAGTTTAATTAGGGATGCTGCTATTGGCAATAGCGGGGCCACACAGACGAGGGGTGCCTGCGTGAGTGCTGAGGGTGGGCGTGCAGGGTCTTTTATTGGGGGGAGGGGCTGTGCACAGAGGAGTTGGGGCTTCATGATCAGTCCATGCACAGGTACCTGAATGGCTGTAAGAGCTGTCAGGGACTTCTCTGAACAATAGGTTTTACCACTTTGATAAGGGCAGGATATGAGACCTGACCCCTAGGGTATTGTGAGCCTAGCTATCTCCTGGGGTGATGAGTTTTGTCAGGGTAAACACACATCAAGAGAAGGTGTTTTATATCTTGCAGAAATGCAAGTATGCAGAGGGTCCTGCAGTGGGGAGTAGGGGTTAAGGTGTCAGTAGGCTCCAGGCACACCAAGAGCCAGGGGTGGGGGTTTTATGACTCTAGAGAGTGCCAGCCAGCTCCACAGTCTTCTTCAAGGCAAATGGGGTGGGGGGAAAGCTCTTCTAGAACTCTCCAGTATTTGAGTCTACAGGACTGGCTCCTTACTTTTCTGCTATGGTGCTTGCAAGAAGAATGAATTCCATCCCCCACCCCCACCCCCCCGGAAGTTCTATAGGCTCATGACTGACCAGGTTAGGGCTGGGGATGTGGTTAATATCAAGAAAATAAATTCTCTTCTGTAATACTAATTTCAAATTCTCACTTGCAAAATTAGAATGGTAATCTACCTCCAAAGATTATTGTGAGTATAATGGAGTGAGGATTTTTATTTTAACAACTGGTCTTAGAGTTCCTCTTAGGGATGGGACTTTGTTTAGAAAAAGATCAGATGACAACTGTTGGAGTGTGGACTCCATTTTCCTAGGTGGCTATGTATCTGTCAGTAGCTGGCACCAGCTTTTTCTGTGTCATTTTACTTGGAGACAGAAGCTGATAGAGCAATCCTTGAATAAAACAGCAACACAAATGTAAGAAATGCATAGATTTAGGGGTGGTGGAGAAAAGGGAGGAGTGGGAGATGGGGGAGATGAGACTGGACAGCATGGCTGGAGGCTGGGGGTAGGAGGTAGTGACAGCGCGATCAGATGGCACTTGGGGACGAGAGAGAGTCTGATGTCTGTTTGCTGAGATGGTGTCCTCCTCTTCCATCAGTCTAAACCTTCCATCCAATGTTACGTGAGCAGTTGTGGGGAAGGTCAAGGGAAGGGCACTGGATTCCGTGTCTGTGACATCTTTGGCAGAGAGAGCAATCCCTGGAAATGAGATGCTAATGAGATTGAGAGTTCAGCGCGAGCACCTCAGAGGCAGAAGTGAGGACGAGACCGTAAACCACAAGGATTCACAGAACTCTGGAGGAGGTTGTTGGCTTTCAGAGGGGGTATGGGTTAGAGGTCTTGGGTCCGTTAAACATCAAAAGACGGGCAACTGCATTGCATGAAGTTTCAAGTTACTACTTGTGAAGTGGTTAGCCTAGTGCCTAAAATATAATAGACATGCAGTAAGTTCTTTGTCATCAAATTACATATGTTTTTATCCGTCATCGAATTATGTATACCTTTTCCTCAGAATCAGATTGGATTTAAATCAGGAGTCATAAACTTCTCTGCAAGTGTTGTTTGTCGGGCTATTTAATAAATGTTCGAATGCTCTTAGGCCAGGGAATGTTCCTGTTTGCCTCAGGCTTATCTACTCCCTGTTGTCCCTCCTCCTTTACATATTTTGTGCCCTGCCTGACTGGTACAGGCATTGAAGTTTGTGGCTACTGATTTAAATGGATCCACTTAAACTATGCAGAGATAAGAGGACACACTCTGGGGTATGGTATTTGCCCTTGCAGGTAGAATGTATTACTGATCTAATATTTATTGTCCCTCCTGTGAAAGGATTATAGGTCCCTGTCTCATTGATATGTGATTTGCTTTTGGTTAGTGAACAGAAGTGAATGGTGTCATCTGTAAGCACAAGTGACATGGGATACTTCTGCATAGAAATTTTAAGAGCCTTTGTGTGATTCACACTTTCTCTCCTGTGCCATGAAACCAGCTGTGTCTCTGAATGGAGTCTCTCTGTTACCCTCGGTTTCCAAATAAAATAAAAACCAAAGCTGATGCCAACCTTTGATTGGCAGCATGAGTGAGAAGTATTTGTTGTGAGTCTCTGAGATTTTGACGGTAATTTGTCACTTCAGCATAATCTTACCTATTATGAGGGATGTGACCCCTGCATATGTTTTACAGATGAAAAACTTTAGGAACCTTTCCTAGCTTGGGTAAGTGTTGATGAAGGTCATCTAGCTCTTTACTTATTTCCGTTGAGAGGACAGCAATTTGAGGAGGAGGAAAAGTTCAGAGTTAAGAAACTATTAAGAAAAAAGTTAAGTACTATTTTACAACATTGGGTGGATGAAGAATGTTGCCGGCCACATCAGTAAACAAAGGATGTTGCTGCCATCAAGCCATCAGCTGCTGCAGCTGGCCCCACTGTGCACCCAGAGGGGATTCAGAATGGAGCAAAGTAGGATTCTGACCCGAGACAGCTAAGGTGCATATCAAAGGAATGATTTCCCTGAGCCCAGACTCTTGCATCCTCCTATATGTAGAAAAGCACTAAATTCGTTAACTTAAGATGACTCATTTTCTATAACAGTAATCTTTCGATGTTCTGACTACTTGGTTTTTGTTGCAAAAACTCCTGTATATCCTGACTCTTCCCTTCCCTCTCCAGAGCAGTCCCTCAGAGTGATCTGAGAGGCTGTCTTCCAGGCTTAAGTCCTCAGACAGTCCGCCGAGTAAAACGTAATGCTCAACCTTGAGGTTGTGCATTTTTTGTTCAGTCGACAGCTTGTATGACTGTTTGCAATGAGAGTGAAGGTTGTGTATGTTCTGGGGAACAGACACAAAGCAAAATGTAATTTACTGCAAGCGTGGCTCTGTATGATGCCCTAACAAGGGCCGCCGAAGGGGAAGTCCATCTGGGGAACGAGTGTTGGCATAACTCATGAAATGTTCCACCGCTGTGGCGGCTCCTCTCACTCCTGTTTCAGTACCTGAAAAATTACACAGGTTCTTTCGAGGTCCAAATTACCCTGATTAAACTGAGAAGAAAAACATGTGAAACGAGAGTTTTACTTATTTAAAAAAAAAATCAGAGTTGAGAGAGGTGACCCATCTCAAAAGAACCTATATTCTCTTACTGAACGTAATAAAATAATTGACGGTTTAACTGCTGAATGTCTTCTAGATGATGACTCCTGAGTCTCTTCCATTGGCTTTGACTCTCCTGCTGGGACCTTGGATCTGTTCAATATTTCCCCAGTCTTTTGAGCTGCTGCTGCTGCTGCTTCTTTTTTTTTTTTTTTTTTTTGAAGCCCCAAGGCCACCTTTAAACTTGACATTTTCTGATTCTGAACTTGTTACTTTCCTTTCCAAGCGTCCTATTTATGTCATGACGCCGTTACTCTTCAGTCTCCTAGGGCTTGAAATTTAGAGTCCTGGAGGCTGGAAAAGACCCTCCTGGGAAAATAAACAGCGAGAACAAGGGCAGAGAGGATGGGACCCCCAGGGAGGGTGAGCTTCTGAGCAGAGCTGGATGGTGTGAGCATAATGGATGGTGTGAGCATAATGGAAGATGTGACGATGGATCGATCGGTTGCTTGAATTCACATGATGGTGAGCAGGGCTGAGAGGTTTAGACTTAATTCTGGGGCCCAAAGGAAGCCATGAAGTTGTTGAACATTGGCCAGATAGGATCGATTTCGTTTCCGATATTTCTGGCACCATTGTGGAGGACGGTGGGAGGAAGGAGACACTGGAGGTGGAGAAACCAGTCAGGTAGCCACCAGTAAGGTGCTCAGAACCTGCACTAGGGCAGAGGGAGGGGACAGAGAGGGATTGCCAGATCTTCACCTACCCCAGAGAAGCTGGGGGGCAGGGGGCAGGTGGGCTAGATGTATCTTTTCTTGCCTTCTGCATTCAGGAAAAAAAAAAAGCTTTTGCCACACTAGCCATTGGGAATTGAGGCTGAGAGGGCACTCTGAAATCCCCTGAGACTCTGAAATGAGGGCACCCAAGTAGGAATTTGTGACCTGAGCCAGCATTCCCCCCAGAGGTGCAGAGCAATAGTCTACTCAGCAGAGCTCTCTGTCCAAAGTGAGCCAGAGCTACCCTGTGAGCTCTCCCGGCCTCCTGCCGATGTCTTAATTCTCCCCAGGTCTGTTCCCCAGTGCCAGCCTGCAGAAACAGAGCTGCCCCTCCCACCCCCTCCTTTGTTAAAGGCCAGAAAATTGTTTTAATACTGTTTGCAACCCATGCAGAAAAAATATTTCCCAGCAGGTGTTTCTGAGCATTAAGCAGGTTTTCCCACTGCCCCTTCCACACATCACTTTAATAGCCGCTCTGGCAAATTGCTTAGTCCACGAATTCTCATCTCCCTCGCTGCCTGCATTAAACTAAGAGGAGAAAATAAAGATCATTAAAGTCCTCTCCTCTTGATTATTTTTTTAAAGGGCATGATGCATTTTGGAGAAAAGGGAATGAGTTTAAGCTCTGGTCTAACTGTTATGTAAATCAGTACCTTCCGTCGTGGAAGTGTTCACGTCCAACCTCCTCACGCAAGTCCAACCTGCAGCCTAGAGGAAGTTGAAGGGTGAGGATAGAATAGATAATTCTTTATCTTGCTTGAAGTTGTGAAGACTGCTAGCAAAATGGCTAGGATTTGAAGGCTTCCCTGAACTTATTACTGGGGATAGACCTCTCTTCATTCCTGGCACCTTCATATCTGACCAGAATCTCACATACTAGAAGTTTCATGTTGAGTGAGTTAAATTCTCCTGGCTGCAAGAGGCAGAGACCTAGAGAATCCTGGCTCAGGAAGGGAGATGGGTGACAGTAAAGGAAACAGGGATTTCACAGGAAAGCAAGGAGGGAAACCTTGGTATAATCCAGCTTCTTGGAGGCAGGAACATGATTAAGGAGATTTGTAGAGGTGTCAGCAGTAGGTGTTGGTGGATCTGTACTCTTGTGGCCTAAATTAGGTCGTCTCTCCATCTCTGCTTCTTTGAGTGTATCTCCTGCCATTACTATTTGGGTTCCAGACCCGACACACTTTTTTTTCCTCTACCTCAGTTCTTCTGTTCATGGTTTCTGCTTTTTTATGCCTTTTCTCCTAATGGCTTGATCACCTTCTCTTTGTTCACTATTTCAAATTCCTAAGATGGGCCAGAAGGTCTTCATGAGAATTCAGGGCCATCAACTAGCTCACGGATTGGTTATCTTGGGACATGTGTGTCACCCTAGTCCAACCAGAGTCACTGGGAGACAGTGATGTAGGTAGTAACTGGGGAACATGACTGCCCTGTCACGAAGGGCTACAGGTAGGGACGTTTTCTTCAGATGGGGTTGTGGGCATGGATAACACCATGACCAATAAGGAAAGTCTCCTGTGATGGTTACTTTTATGTGTTAACTTGACTGAACCCAGATAACTCTGGGATGCCCAGATAGCTGTGAAAATGTTATTTCTGGGTGTGCCTGTAAGGGTGTTTCTTGAAGAGATTAGCGTTTGATTCAGTAGACTTAGCTGATTTCTTGACTTGGTGATTGACAAGTGCACAATAGTGAAGAAAAGCCTGTTGTCGTCCAGTGACATGGTGCTTCGTTCTGAGACTCTGGGCATCCCAAGCAAGATGGGCATGGAGGCCCCATACAGCTTCTCCGACAGCCCCGGCTCGGTTTCTCTGGTGGGTACATCCCAGCTGCCCCCTGATTGCCTCGGCCTCCTGACAGGTGTTGCTTGGAGAGCTCCTTCCTCCTGCCTGGAAGGAGCAATCTGCCAGGGAAAAGAGAAGGCACAGCCCGGGCCCTTGGGCTGGGGGATTTTAAGGGAATCCATGGCAAAGGACTTGATCTGCCAAGCAAATAGAACTCTTACCACCATTAAGGGAAAATGATAGTCAGTGCATTCTTTAGTCCCTTTTCAGTGCTAGAAAACTGGTTAGCTATGCAGTTCCTCAATTCCCGACTCACTCTCAGGCTCATAGGAAGTGAAGCCAAATAGTTAAACCAAAATGCTCAGCTCTGCTTGAGCTGAGACATCCATCTTTCGCCCTTGGACTTTGGTGCTCCTGGTTCTTGGGCTTTCAGACTCGCCCTGAGACTTAGACCATCAGCGCCTGGTTCTCGGGCCTTCGGACTCAGGGTGAATGACACCGCCTGCTTTCCTGGTTTTCCAGCCTGCAGATGGCAGATTGTGGGACTTCTCAGCCTCCGTAACTGTGTGAGCCAATTCTTAGGATAAATCTCCTCTTATCGGTTCTGTTTCTCTGGAGAACATGACTATACCCCTTATGGGTTAATTAGGAAATACATCAAAATCTAAGTGGCATTCACTGTTGACATTCAATACCTTACATTTGCCCATAGTGGTAAGAAGCTTTGAGATTTGTGGAACAGAGGTTATCATCTCTCCTATAGAAACCCGGAGGCATGGATCAGGGGAAAGTAATGACTTGCCCCAGGATATAGGTAGGTCTTGAGTATGAACTCATCTTTGCAGTACACCAGCCCTAAGCGGTTCTTCAACATGATTGGGAAGTACCTATCCTTAGCTTAGCTGAGACTCTATAAAGTAACTCTCCAGGTTAAAGTCTTAAACTGCCTAAGACTTCACCGCTGTTCCTAGCGAAGCTGCTCTGCAGCTACTGGAAATATACTGAGTTCATGGGGAAATCCTTGCATGTAATGGACATTTTCCCTCCCATATGAAACATTAACATATGCTTCTTGGAAGAACGAATTGTATACTTTCACACATGCTGCATACTTTCTATGTAACATGTCTCTGGTCCATAGCTCCTAGGGTTTCTCAGAAAAAAAGGAATTCTTGGAAGCTCTGAGAGCGCCACTTGGTACCCAAGAGGACTTGAACTCTGGGGCGGTGATTGCTAGAATTGTTGCTAAGTGCATCTGAGTCTGGCCTCTTACCACCCTGAGTAAGCTGGATGAGTTCGTAACCATTAACTGATGCTTAAAGGAATCTGAGAAGCGAGAGATGAAAGCTGAGGGATGCTCTGCTCAGCGTGGCCTTGACTTCTTGGCACAGACGCTGGTGGAAGGCTCTTCTGCCAAATGTCTCTGTGCGCCGCCTCGTATGGGCCAGGCAAGCTGTCTGGGAGGATTTAGCCCCTGGACTCCTGTTGTTACTGAGGCTGCCCTCTCTGGGGCCAAGTAAGTGTACCACCTGTGGATGGGCCCTTGCTGGGAGGCCAAGGATTCTGTAGGTTAGCAGGAAGCGGGTTTCTGGGGCAGGCTGCTAGGGAGGGGACTATGGTTTGGGAAGGATAAGAGTGTCAGACAAGATCCAATCGGTGCCTCAGGGATCTCCAACCATTGGTTTTCACTTGTCACTGATATGGGGCCCCACCTTGGTCCCTGACCCAGGCACTCACACGCAACCTGGGGTACCGTGAGCGCTCTCTGTCTCGTGCATGTGTGCTTGAAATACCCTTGGGGTCTAAGCTCTGGGCTCCTGCTGTCAGCCATAGCAGTGAACTCCAGACCAAGGCTGGTGGAGAACGGGAGAAGACAGACAAAACAAAGTGACACCGAGGGCAGGACAGAGAAGACTTGAAAGGAAAGAAGAGGAGGGGGAACGAAAGCATAGGCTACACACGGGGTCAAGAGCTTTAGGATCAGGGGTGAGTGCTGCTGGTCATTAGCCGTGTGACCCTGTGCAGGGTGATATTTACCCTTATTTGTAAAGTAAGGCTGAACTCCGAGGAGATGGTGGAGACTAAATGAGATGAGGTCTGTAACGGTCTTAGCATGGTGCCAGCTATTGAAATAGAGACTGCATGAACAGGAGCTGTTGTCATTAACAGAGGATAAAAAGAAGAGGGAAGGGAACTGAAGAGGAGAGAAAAGTGTGAAAATATTAGGTAAAAGGTGAGATAAAATGAGTGTGATTTCTATCACTCTGCAAGACTGGTGGGTCTGCTGGCTCTTAGCCAGCGGTGCAGCAGGAGGGGGCCTGACCTTCCCTGGTTGTGGGAGACCTTCTGTGTGTATAAACCTCAGTGGTCAGCCTGATACCCAGGTGGCCTGGGACCAGCAGGGGCCCTGGCTGGCAGAATAGAGGGTTTAGTAAAATATTCTGTATTCAGACAGGAAGTTCTTAGGATGTTCTAGCTTTTGTGTAAAAAATTACTCCGACAGTGCTTCACAGGATACTGAACTTGAGAGCAAGTTCCTAGGGTCGTCGGTCTCAGTATGTGGCCTAGTGCATCAGAAGCCCTCCTGGTACTTATAAAAACACAGATACCTGGGGCACATAAAGACTGCAATCAGAAGCTCTGGGGTGGCGGCCCAAGTGTCTGCTTTCTTACCAGGTTCCCGTGTCCTTGGACGTTTGAGCACCACGGTCCTAATGGGTCTAAGCGATTTAAGAAACTGACAAGACACTCAAATAGCATAGTTGTACTGGGGAAGCCTCAGCTTGGTAATGGTCATGGTTGAATTCCTTCAATGCAGAGAAAAATGAAGTCAGAAAATAGTAAAAGCTGTAATAAATAGGAACAACTGAAGGTGACAGAGGGCTTGATTTTGGCTCTTGATGTGAGAATTTCTTAATAATTAGATTTATCCCCAGATAGGCTGTTTTGGAATGGTAATGACTTCCCCATCATAAGAGGGGTTTGAAGATAACTGTAGGTTTTTTTTTTAAATAAACATTTTTTATTGAGTTATAGTCAGTTTACAATGTTGTGTCAAATTCCAGCATAGAGCACAATTTTTCAGTTATACGTGAACATACATATATTTTTTTTTGTTCGCTGTGAGCTACCACAATATAGTTCCCTGTGCTACACAGTATAGTCTTAATTGTCCACTCTACATACGCCTGTCAGTATCTACAAATTTTGAACTCCCAGTCTGTCCCTTCCCACCTCTCCCCCCCAATACCTGTAGATTCTAATTTCTTGCTGTGGGGTCTTCTCCCCACAGGTTGAGCTGCTCGGCTCCCAGACTTCAGCCACTTGACAAGTGGTTCTCAAAGAGTGGTTCCCAGGCCACCCAGAAACTAGTTAGATATGCAGATTCATGGGTCACACTCAGCCCTACTGAGTCAGAGGTTGATTTGATTGTTCTGTAGTTAGAGCCTTCGACATCAGAACTTTCTAGACTGACCAGATGGTTCTGGCATTAGTCCAGGGTTGAATGCCACTGTCCAAGGCAGTGGTTCTCAGAGCTGAGTGTGTGTCGGAGTATTGCCTGGAGAGTCTGTTAAAATACAGATCTCTGTGTTTTAGATTTTCAGATTTGCAGGTCTGGGCAGGTCAGGTGACGGTCACAGGGAACTGTTCTCTCATCTGTGGGGTGGGTTGTCTTCCCCTGTGTATTTCTCCTGCATGCTCACTGCTCAGTACTCTGCTGAGTGCTCAAAGCAGACTTTGTGCATCAATCCAAGGAGACACAAACAGATGGAAAGATATACCACGTTCTTGGGTTGGAAGAATCAATATTATTAAAATGGTCATACTACCCAAGGCAATCTACAGAGTCAGGGCAATCCCTGTCAAATTACAGTGGCATTTTTCACAGAACTGGAACAGACAATTTAAAAATTTGTATGGAAACACAGAAGACCCTGGATAGCAATTTTGCTTTGTTTAGAGAACACAGCTTACAGCATCCATCCGTACCTCGCACAAACGGGGAACCTGCAAGTGTCTATTACAGGTGCAAATAGACGCTTCCTTGTAGATGCTTCCTTGGGATTGTTGCTCAGCCTGATTCGAGGAAAGGTGTCTGCTGCTTCTCATGTTGCTTGTTCAGTTTGTCCATTTTATTAGCCACTCGTGTCTATAGGTTGCTTAGAACCTGGCAGCACAGGCATGACCTGGGGGTTTGTTTACAAATTCAGAATCTAGACCTACTGAATTAGACTTTGCATTGTAAAAGGATACTGGTCTATTTGTTGTCCCTTTGCAGTTCATAATGCATTTGTCTTCCATTCCATGCAGCCAGGAGCAAAGGGTGAGGAGAAAGATTTCTGAGGCCATTTTCATACACATACAAGTTGGACCTAGACCACTTCAGAGGCCTCCTGATGACAAATCCTACCCATAGGATAGAACTGGATCCTACTAACTGCCCTGCTCCTTCTCTGAATATTCTCTGTGCCCTCCCTGCCCAGCGAGTGTTTCCAAATTTAGGTCAGTATCTTTGCAGATGGGTCTGTCCTTCTGTCTGCATGTCTTTCTCTCCTACCGGCTGATGTTTTAAGATCTCTCTTATTGTATGAAGTCCACAAGGATTCCCCAAGCCCCAGAATTAAAAAAAATTTTAAAAAGTCTAGAAAGCCAGGAAGAAAAAAGCAGGGGAGAATATTCCCTGGCAGATGGAGAAGGGGGACGTCACAACCAATTAGAAGCAACAAGGTTCAAAAAACAAGAGGGCCCCAACCTGAAAGGGCTCTGTGCTCAGGGATTTGAGGATAAATGACTTTTTCACGAAGAGTAGCTAACTCACAGAGTGGGTTCCCAGAGGCGGCCGGGGGATCTGATCGACAGTGACACAGTCTGGGCGTTGCTTTCACAGTGCTTTCCCTGCTTGGCTGGGGAATGAAGAGGGACACTGCAGAGGACGTCATCCAGGAGAATCCCAGGTGGCAGGTAGCTGGAGGAACTTGCGAATGGGTGACCCTGGACCAGAGCGGGCACGCATGCCCCGTGAGCTCTCTGAAGCCTCACGTGGAGGGGTCCTCCTGGAACAGCTACATTTGTATCATGTTCGATGGCTAATAAAAAAAAAAATGCTTTCACAGACGTGGTTTTGTTTGATGCAGTGACGGTGGCAGATGCGGCCAAGGTAATACTCTTATTGAAGCATTAACCTTCTGTTTTATTTTCTTAAGTTTAAAAGATGAGGACATTGTGGCTCAGGGAATTAAAGCAACTGGCCCTCCGCCCCCTTTTTCTGTACAAGTCAGAACTAGAACCTGGCAACTCTGGCCTTTAGTTCAGCCATCATTTCTCTGTACCCCATTGTCTATTTGTTCTCCGCAGCAAGGAGTAGAAGTCATGAGGAGAAAGAATTCATTCTGAGTTGGATATAGTACTGTTACCTCTGAGTTTCTTTATAAACTTCTACTATGTAGAGAAGAGGAATATTAAGGACCTGGATTGTAAGGCTAAGAAACCATCCCCTGTTGTTCATCATATGCCACATTTCATGTTAAATGTTTCAGATGCTTTCTCGTGTCGTCCTCACAGTGACTCAACACAGTGGATGGTATTATCCCTGTTTGAGAAATGAGTAGACTGAGGCAAAGAGAACTATTTGCCCAGAGTTACGTATTCATTGGTGATGATCTCGTGATTTAAGTCTCGGTGCTCCGAACTCCAGAGTCTGAGCTCTTACTTCTTAAAACAGCTCTACTCCAAGTGTGGTGTTAGGACCGGCCGAGGTCTCTAAACTGTTCCCCGTCCTTGATGACATAAGGAGCTTGTGCTAGCATGCAGATCAACTATTTCATGAGGTTAGATGGCAATTTTGGGGGGACGGGGACAAAACTCTCTTGATGGAGGAAGCTGTGTGTTGATGTACATCCTGACCTAAATGCATCTCCTTACAGACAGGTGACAAGTATCTTGGAGACTGGAACTTTGAATAGCATTTCCCTAAGTTTCACTGCCCATTGGGGTGCCAGAAGCAATTACATTGTACATTCCACCTTCATTCACTCTGGTTTTATTTTTTCCTTGTTTGTTTGTTTTGTTTTTTTGGAGGGGGTAGGTAATTAGGTTTATTTGTTCATTTTTAGTGGAGGCACTGGGGATTGGACCCAGGACCTCATGCATGCTAGGCATGCAGTCTGCCCCTGAGCTACATCCTCCCCCCGTTCACTCTGTTTTGCACTGGCTATTTCCCACCTTCATATGGAAGGAGAACACTAAGCTATGGGGCTCAAGCTAACCGAAGCTTGATTAGACTGATCCATGTTTTTCATTCAATAAGCCTTTTATGTGCCAGCTGTGCAACCCCACCTGAATCTATTTAATTCATTTGCACTGTTTTCATGTCTAGATATTAAGGACCATTGTATCTGAGGAGCTAGAGACCGTGAATGAATGAAGGAACTACGTCCCTTATTCGTTTTGAACACTTTCAAAGTGAGTTTGGTGGGTGCCCAGTAAATTTCATGGACTCACTGACTGACTGGAGGATATAAGAATAAAGTTGCGCTATATATGCACTGGGTTAAATACCTTGGGGACAGGAATTAGCCTCTCTGTTGCACTGGCTATTTTATGGGTCCTTATTGTGAATGATGGTGACTAGGACATGTCTGTGGTCCTGTTGGTCCTATGTCCTGTCTGCAAAGTGGCTTTAAATATTCCACAGGAGTTAGATGGGATCTCTGAGGTAAAAAGAAACATTTCTACAGAAGATTGTTTTTATTGTAGAGTCAATTTCAACCCAGATATGAAGGAGGTTAATAAAGCAAAGTTACTGCTTGGAAAGCCAAGGCAGAGTGAAAACTGTATCACGTGGTGACGTTATAATCTATATTAAATCTAAGCCTTATTCTGTCAATTTTTTTTGAACTGAACAGTATTCTCCTTTAGATGAAGCATGTTACAGCTGGAACTTGGACTCCATCTATTTCTTGCAGTCTTCTCCTTTTCTGGTTTTGGCTTTAAGTTCCATGCTCTAGGCATTTCCTAAAACCATGTCTAAGTCCTGGAGAAACCCCAGGGCTCATTTAAAAGAAAGGCTTACCCTTACCTTGCAAGTTGTGAAAGATCCTAACAATCTATAAAGTTGCTCAACTAGAAAACAAAGGAAGTGAACCAGTGGAAACCACTGGCTAATTAAATTCATGGAGACATAAATAACACCCCATGTCGATACAGAGTATCTATCAGCAGTGTAACTTGGGTCTTGGGGAGAGTTTTCAGCAGTTTTCTCTCTGGCTGGGAGAGTGTGTCAGACTTACCTTAACATTCTTCCTGTCTTCCTCTTCAGCATATGTTATCAAGGCCATTAATTACTGTAAAAGTTGTGTTCATCTTCTCTACCTGCCTTCATGAGAGAAGAGGCCACCTGTGTCCTGTCCCTGATGATGCTCCAGCACTTGGCTCTGTGGGTGCTATCTCACTGTCTGCTGTTCCTATTTTGTGAGCATAAAGGAAGGAACGAGGTAGTCGGGTCAGGATGAGTATCAGAAAGGAATTAGGATGCGTGTTGAGGTTTGTGAAAACATGCTTTCTCTTCTTAGCGCTAACTTTCAAGGAAAAGCTGAACAAAGCAGGCCCCTGGTCTCATTCCTTCACACCTGCTGTGGAGTTCTCCTTTGTGCCTTTTTGAGTAGTGGTCCCTTGGTAGGTGTGGGGGAGTTGGTTCCAGGGCCCCGTGGATAACAAAATCTGAGGATGCCAACTGTCCATATCTGTAGGTTCTGTGTCTGTGGGTTCTGCATCCATGAATACAGGGGGCCCACTGTATCATCTTCCTACTTCTGTGGGCAGCAGTTGGCTTTGAAGATGAATATGCGCTTCATTTCAGAGGATTATCCATGTCCTCATTTTGTGCTACATGTTGCCTTTGAGATGTTGGTCAGTACTGGCTTCTATCATAATCAACGTCCACTGCGATGGCTCTGTGACATGGTTCCTTGCAACATGAATCTTGCTACTCTTTGAGTGACACTTGATGAGAAAGCGACAGAAAGGTATCCATTTGCTCTGAGCTGTTTCCCAGCCAGCAGACCATTCTCTTTGTGGGTAGGGAAAGAATACAATGCAGTTTTGAGAAAGACTTTCCTACTTCACTGACACTGGAAGCTTGGACATGAGACTGAGAGGTGAGCCTGGCTATAGTCAAATGTCACGGTTATGAGTAGGAGCCTTTTCTCTTTCTCATCTCTTACTCTCCTTTTGCTTTTTGGTTTTTGCTTTCTGCCAGCATACTCTTTGTCCATAATGGGATCTGGGACCCTTCCTCTGGCGTTTTTTGGACGCTGCTTCTTATTTCTTTTCCAGTTGGACTGAATATCGGCCTCTTCATAACAAGGCTTAGAGAACATGGTTGGCCACATTGGATGAACTGTTGAAAGGGCTGGGACTCGGGAACCAGAGGGGTCCAGGAATCAGGAGTCTGTGCCATAGGTAGTTGGCCTCAAGGAGGTTTCTAGTCAGTAGGAGGCAGAGAATGGGTGAGTTGGACATTGAGCTTCTGGGAGGTAGTGATGACTCAGCTCCAGGGAATGGAACAAGATAGTGGGAAACAGACCTGGAAAGAACTAGATATGGGGGGAGAAACCAAAGCAGAGACTCTAATGAAGCAGGGCGCCGAGAATAATCAGGAGCTGAGATTCTGAAACTGGAATATAAAGAAAGGTTTTGTCTTGAAGGAACTAGGAAAGAGCTGGGTAACTGGACCAAAGGAGAAGGGCAGAGTGTGACCAACAGCTGACATGATGCTTTACTGGGGAATATGTCTGAGAATTCTCACCATCCACCTGTATACCACTGGGCTTTCCTCCTTGAGACTGGCATTGCTCTCAACTGAGAGGGCTAAGGAATAGCCAGCCTAGCAATTTAATTATTTGAATTCTCTTCACTGTCTCTGGCTTGGAGGTGAATCTGATATTCACTTAAACCCATGTTAACTCTAACCCTCTTTCACTCTAAGGCTCACCTGCGTAGGAACCTTGCTGGCATTTTTCACCTGTGCATTGCCCAAATTTAGCACACTGCTGTTGAATTGAAATTCTGTCTGTGCCACCCATCTCTCTGCGAGCTCTAAACTTTGTGTTATTTGTTCTACTCTTGAACTTTTACCTTCCACCCCTTAATCAAAGTAACTGACCTCCTGGGAGGAGAGGTTCAGTATTTGCTGTCTTGGTGTCAAGCATGTCCTGACTTAGCCATGATGTTTTCGTCAAACTTAGAGTTCTTCTCAGTATTATAAGTGGAGTGACTGGGGTATACTATAGCTGCAAGCAACCTTCTGAAAGTGTCAGTGCCTTGCCAGTCTGGAGTCAGTGCAGGTGCGCAGGTGGTTTATGTGTAATGTTACCCATGAGCAGCAGTTCCTCCAGCTACATCATGTGTGCAGAGTTCATAACCTCTTGATTTAGACTTCTGACAAGTTCCGGGTTTCAGCTTTGGCATATCCGTTGCTTCAGATGATTCTGTCTAGGTGTGGGGAACGTACATTAGTAAACAACATTAAAAAATAATAGTATTTCACATCTGCTGTACGCATTCTAGAGGCCAGGCAACATCATAGGCATTTTACGTGAGTTATCTATTCATTCTTCACAAAAATTCCTTTTAAATACCACCGTCCAATTTTAGAAAAAGGAAATGATGTTTAAGTGCATAAAGTTGGTGCTTTCAACTCATAGGCTTGGACTATTCAATTTATCAGTATTCCAGCCACCATTATGCCCTGTGGATAAAGGAACGTAGGTTAAAGCATGGATTTTGTCGCACTCACGGGATCACGGGGAGGGCAGACCTTGTATTGTGAACCGATGATAAACATGATGTAAGACATGATGTAATGAAGTTCTAAACTGAATGCAATCAAGTGCTAAGGTGCCTGGTATGGACCAGTGGTTCTCAGTGTGCTCGGTCCCCAGACCGGCAACATGAGCATCACCTGGCAACTCGTTAGATGTACAGTCTCAGACCTCCCTCGCCTCGGATCTACTAAATCATAAACTCAGGCTGGGGGCCCCTAATCTGGCTTAATAAGCTTTCCAGGTGATTCTAACATACCCTAAAATGTGGGAACTCCTGGTAGACCATAGGTGTTAAGGGCCATGTATGTTCCCTAGGGCTGTAAAAAAATTTCCACAAACCGGGTGGCTTAAAACAACAGATTTATTCTTTCACAGTTCAGGAGGCCAGAAGTCTAAAATCAAGGTCTTGGTACAGTTGGTTCCATGTGGAGTTTCTGAGGGAGAAACTGGTGTCCTGCTGGCCTTTCTTACCTTGAAATCCTTGTTGTTCCTTGACTTGTAGTTGCATCACTTCAATCTCTGCCTCTGTCATCACATGGCTGCTTCTGGGTCTCTCTGTATGTCCTTCCCTCTTCTTATAAGGACACCAGTCATTGGCTTTAAGGCCCACTCTTCTCCGGTATGACCTTATTTTAACTAATTCCATCTGCAAAGATCCTATTTCCAAATGAGGTTGCTTTCTGAGGTTCCAGGTAGACATGAATTCTGAGGGACACTGTTCAACCTACTACAGGCAGTTAGGATGAAAAGTCAGGTTAAGTGGAACTTGAGGGAAAAGCTTTAAGAATGATCTGAATGGTTGAATTGAGTGAGATAATGGGACTGGCGAAGGTCATTGTAGGAGTTAAAGCTAACAAACAAGCTTGGAGGGGAGTTTGGAGGGGATCATGATACTGGGGCATGGACTAGGTTGAAATTAAAACATGAGTAATGACCAGCGTATATAAATACCTCATACAACTCGACATCAAACAAACACAAACTTCAGTTGAAAAATGGGCAGAAGCACTGAACAGACATTTTTCCAAAGAGGAAATGCAGATGGTCAACAGGCATGTGAAAAGATGCTCAACATTGCCAATCATCAGGGAAATGCAAATCAAAACCACAGTGAGATAACACCTCACATTGGTCAGAATGGCTATCATCAAAAAGAACAGAAATAACAAATGTTGGCAAGGGTGTCAAGAGAAATGGACCCTCCTACACTGCTGGTGGGAATGTAAATTGGTGCAGCCACTGTGGAAAACAGTACGGGGGTTTCTCAAAAATCTAAAAGTAGAACTACCATATGACCCAGCAATTTCACTCCTGGGCATATAGCTGAAAAAACCACTAATTTGAAAAGATACATGCACCCCAGTGTTCATAGCTGCCTTATTTACATTTGCCAAGGTATGGCAGCAATCTCAGTGTCCATTGACAAATGAAGAGATAAAGATGTGGTACATATATATACACAATGGAATACTACTCAGCCATTAAACAGATGGAACTTTGCCTTGGAACGTGGATGGACTTAGAGGGTGTTATGCTAAGTGAAATAAATCAGACAGAGAAAGACAAACACTGCATGATAATCACTTATATGTGGAATCTAAAAAAATATATAACAAACTAATGAATAAAACAAAAAAGAAACAGACTGACAGATTACAGAGAACAAACTAGTGGTTACCTGTGGGGAGAGGGAATGGGGACGGGGCAATGCAGGGATAGAAGGAGAAAGGGTTATTATGGGGTTATATGAAATCATGTATGCAAAACTTGAAAATTGTAAAGCAGTATAGAATTTAAAGAACCTTTCATTTGATATAAAAGTGTAAAAAAACCCTGTGGGTATTGTTGTGGTAATACATAAATAAAATTAGTAACCTATATCCCCTTTATTCTGTAAGATAACGAAATGATTTGTTTACAAGTGCTGGCCATAGATAGTGTATAGTAAAACTTATTCATGATATTCTAATCATTTCTATACTATGTTTTAGTGTTAGAAATTGTTGGGCTCTTTAATTTGATCTGTTGCTAGCTAAACAGTGCCCTGTGTGAGCTGTGAATTGACATAGGGAACTGCATCAAATCCTTCCAGTGACTTTCCCATTAGTGTTCATGGCGTTGAATCATTTCAGCTTCTGCTGAACTTACACTAGTCACAACCGAGTTCTCAGCTCTTATAGTACCGTCTGAAGCTTTAAAATATTCAATGTCTCTGCCAAACATGTCACACAAAGTGTATTGGAATGCCATATTTGATTAGGTCAAGCTTAATCCTTCAGGCTGGAAGAGGGGAGACACAGCTCTGTTGATGGAATGCCTGGTTTAAATCTTAAATTTAAAACACCTTCCTGTGCCTGAGTTTCTTTCTCTGTAAAATGGGGATATGACCATGATGTTTACAGCATTCAAATACGTTAATATGCAGTTAGTATAGTTCATGCTGTGCATGTGACAGTTCTCATTTTTATGGGTAAAATGTTAATGCTCACTTTGGGTGAGAATTGAGGTTTTAATAACTTATCCCATTAAAGGGAGGTGGAATTCAATGGGGATAGCTTAAAGGAGGCCCACATCCAGCATGCTCCCCACCTGACCTAAACCTACTCCCTTGTGTTGTGTCTTTATATGTTGCCTCCTTCCTATTGTTGGAGTGCCCAGTAGAACCCACTTTAGTGATAGAAGCCACAGTGCTTGGCCAGTATCTGCAATGGACCCTATTACTGCCAGCCTGCCTGCGCTTCCATTTCTCCCTGTTGAACCCAGAATCTCCTACAGCTGGAGTCACCCAGAGGCCACAGTTACTACCAGCAGCCCATATTATCCACCCCCGGGGATAGATGCTCGTAGTTATTGGTCCACCAGGATGTTGGTAACAGGTACCACTGTCAGAAATGCCCTTTTTTCTGTTGATGTCCTTAACTTCTTTGGCCAAGGCCACACAAAATCCAGGAGTTTGGGGGGTGGATTGGCAGGAACACTGATAAACCAAAATTTATTCTGGCAGAGGCCTGAGATAGGTCCTGGAGGTCTCCTGGTTGTGCTGAGCGCTTAACTTCTTAAATGGTGGCTTGTGGGAGAGTAGGGGATGAGACCCTGGGGAAGGGGCTGTTTACCTGGCACAGAAGTGTTTCAGTGTTCTAACAACCGGGGGAGTTATTCTGATGAGTCCTGGCTGAACCTGAGCCCTGGGCTTGGAGAAGATGACGCTGTGCCAACAAGGCAAAGCCATTCTCCAAAGGCCTTGAGTTCGACGAGCTTGTGGGCCTGGACTTCCTCCAGCGGGCACCAGGGAGTCCTTGTTGGCAGCCCACCTCAGTCTTTGATTCCAGCAAAACAGAGTTCTAAGCCAGGACTTAACTGAAATAAAAAAAGATGTAGCTATTTTTCCAAGGCAGGATTGTGCTTCAAAGCATCCTTGTTTGTTAGATTTCCTCGTAGTTATCTGTTGGTACCACTCTCTTGGAGATTAATATGAGTTCTCGAGAGGAGAATGGATCACAATATTTATGCCTCTGCAGATGCATGTATTTTGTTAATAATGACTTGGGATTTAACAGGTTATTAAAAATTCCTCAACAAATGCTTTGCAGGTGTCTCTTTGGCTTTTTTAAAGACAAGGCTAGGAAAAAAAGAATGATCCTTAATGTTAGGTAAATGTCTTCCCAGTTTTGGAGAGACACAGTCAATCTCAATGCTACTAATTGTCCCCTGTATTAAAAGTGCTGGCTTCTCTTTTGGACACTGGATGCCAACATAAACAAGCTGCTTGACTGACATCAGTTTTTCTTCCGTCACCAGTCTCTGACTGTTCCCATTTCATGATAGCTCTCTGGAAGTGAAAGTGGAAGGAAGACTTTCATGAAGTGCTTGCTTCCCGGAAATCCAGGGCAAGCCGGAGGTCTCTGTTGAAAGTGACTTTTACCCCAGTGCGCTCCCCTAAACAGCCGATGAAATGTCAGCGCTTGGAGGTTGTGCGTATATTATAGCAATTAAGTGCATACGTTTCTGAATCAAAAGACTCGGTTTGAATCCTGCCTTTTATGAGGGAAGCTAAGAAAAAAGTCAGACTAATCCTTAATCTTAGGTAAATGACATATCCAGTTTTGGCTCAGCTGTCAGTCTTGATGCTACTACCTACAGCATCCTGTATGGCTTTGGAACCTTGAGTCAATAATTTTACCATTCTACTTGTCACTTCCCATCTGTAAAACTTGTCTTATAGGGCTACTATGAGAATTAAAAAAAAAAGTAATTACCCCTAGCCTAGCAAAAGATTTTTGTTGTTGTTAATGATGATTTTTCTTTCTTTCTTATTTTCTGGAAAGCCTTCAAACAGCTTATACCCACTTAGGAACCATTGTGTGCGTGTACATGATTGCACAATGCTGTATCAGTCTGATACCAGTCAGGAGACAGTATTCACACAGTAATTTGAACAAGGAGAGTTTAATTTATGGAATTTTAAACTATTGCAGGAGGCTAGCGTAATGCGAGATTGCCTACTAGGAGCAGAGAGAGCTCTGAAGAAGATAGGAGTATTAGACATGAGGAACGGCCACTACCTCTGAGGCTGAGATGGTGTCTGAGTAGGAGCCCCACTGCACCTCCAGGCTGATACCCAGACCCGGCTAATGAGGGCATGGCTGTGACTCGTTGAATGGCAGAGAAGTTGCTGTGGTGCTGTGCTGGCAAAACTTGATGGAAATCCACTTTCTAGAACCGATAGGCAATGTATCCTTTCTGGTGCTGGAGAAAGCTGTCACAGAGAGGTGTCCCCGGGAGGCATTCTGCTGTAAAACCTCCTAAGTGCTACTGACTGCTGTGTACTCCAGAAGGTTAGTGCGCCGCAGGAGCTGGGGAAGCTGGTGTGTCCAGCTCCCCCAGTGCAGGTTAGAGAACCTGAGCATACTCTGGAAGTCTGGTGCTGGAGAAGCAGCCTGCACAGCAGGACCTGTGCTTGGGGAAGGTGCCTGAGCTGCAGAAGCCTGCCCAGTGAGCATGCTGGAACCACGGAAAACCCTCTTCCTGCTCAAGTGTCTCCTCAGCACCCTCTACTGACAAATGTAACATTATGCCAGCTGGGAAATGAAAATTACTTAAAGGATGCAACTGAATTTTCACTATATAGGTAACGAGGAGTGATTTTGGAGCTGAAAGGCAGTAAAAAGACGCTGGCATGAGGTCTCTTGGAGTAGCCCACAATGGTAACGAATGCTCAGCATTCTTTACTAAATATTTGCTTTCCCTTTTTGTGTTTAAGCTTAAAATTAGTCTTCTCTTTATGAGGTAATGTGTATTGTAAACTGTGTAATCGCTCATGACAAAATGAGCCCTAATAGTGACAAAATATGGTTAGTAGCACAATAGTAAGTTTATTAAACCAGGAGAAGAGAATTTTTTGGGCTGCCTTATTTAATTAGAGAGGACATCTTTTTAGAACGGTCTTTGTCAGAGTTACAAACAATTGGGTACTCTGAGCTCACATGTATTTTTGTAATCTGATAATAGCCTTTTGGCTAATGCATCCTTTTGTGTTTGTTTTTGTTTTGCATTGTTTTGGATGGATTAAAGGCATTAAATAAGAAATAGAAGCAAATTACATTTTTCCTTTGGACAGTGTGGAGCCAGTGTGAGGATTTGGGGTAGAACTGTGGTAAGACTGAAGTTCTGTCAGGAGGTCAGCACAGTACCTGACTCGTAGTAAGTGTTTAATAAATGATGGCTACCTGGCCTCTTGCTGATGGAGCTGTCCTCGGAGTGATGGGTGGTCACCTTCTGACAGGGGTTGCGAAAGAGCCCAGGCAGGAGTAATCAGAAGCAAAATCAGCCTAGTTTTTTTTTTTTTTCTTTTCTTGCCAGTATCCACTAAATACAACTAGATAGAAGAGAGGAGGGCACAGTGGATACTTTGGTCCACACTCTGCCTTAAGCCTCCAGAGCTCATTTAGGAGTCTAATTAGATCAGAAATACCTTGCTCGTTGACCCAGGAGTAGAGGTGGGAAGAAAGGGCATGATTAATTTGGTGCCTGGAAATGAGGGGAAGACAGACCAATGCCACCCAAGGTCAGTGAGCATCTGTGAGCAACTCCTCCTCTCTTATCTCTAAAGTAACTTTTACCATGCCTCCAAGTGAAGTTTTTAAATGTGGGAACGCCAGTGTGCATTATTTGTAAGTTCTTACTGAATGCCTGCTGCATATGAGGTGCTGTGTAAGATGCCCAGGTGGAAATGGTGGTCTTGAATGAATGCCAGGTGGAGGCATGCAGACTGACTCATGGCAGGATGTATAGGATAGGTGTCATTATGGTGTAACTGGCATCTGATCCCACCAATCCACGGAAAACACTTTCTCTCTCAGTGGCCATCTGTGAGCTCTTTTTGCTTTAATGCAAAGGATGACTGCCTGCCCTTGTTCTAGTTGATTTCTCGACAGTCTCTCCCTGAAATTCTCTCTGGATGTTCCTTCTGTACCTTAGGCTTCCTCATCCCTGTCTTCTTTCTGAAACTTTGCCGCTCTGTATCCTTTAACTATTTATATTCATCATGGCCCTCATCTGTCTTATGCTGAACACTTTTTCTGGCTTGATTTAATCTGTGTACAGTGCCTTGATGACCATTTACCTGTGGATGATATTACTCAAATTGAAAACTTAAGTCTAGTTCATTTTCTTTAACTCCAGACCTATTTACCTATAACTGTTGGCAAATTGAAATGCCTTGAAAAATCTCACAGGCATGTATGTCATACTCAGCTCATTCCAAACTGCTTCTACTCCAGTTTCCCCCATTTTGGTAAATGGTACTCCCATCCAAATAGTAGTCCAAGCTGGAAACCAGCCGGACTGTCATTCTTCACTCTCATTCCCTATCTTCACAGAATCAGAGGCAAACCACGTTGATTCTGTCCCCTTAATATCTCTCAAATGAGTCTACTCTTTCTGTCATCACGGAACTGTGTCAGTGGGGGCCACCTCTGTCTTTCATCTACGTTATTACAACAGCTTGGCTTCTCAATTCACACCCTTTGCAGAAAGGTTTCACCATATGCAAATAGTGTTGTGTATACCTCTACAATTCTTCAGCAGCTCTCAAGTGTCCTAGGATCAAGTCCTGGTGCTTCTATACGGTCCATAAGCCTCCTGATGAGCTGATCTAGTTCCACGTCCAGTCTTTTCTCTCGTCACCCCAACACCTCTGTGAACCCTCTACTCCAGCTGTATTGAACCACATGCAGTTCCTGGAACACGCCATTCTCTGTACAAAAATCTGGTCCTCTGTTTCTTTACTTTGTTTGGATAACTCTCCCTTCTCCTGAAGGACTCAGCTTAGATACATGGATATCATTTTGTCCAGGAAATCTCGTCCCCCACCAAGACCTGATGAGATCACATACCCCTGTGATTGATCCCATAGCACCCTGTGCTTGCCTTTGTCGTGTTAATCCTGGGCTCTCTTAGTAACTGTGACCTCCCTCAGGACCACAGGGTTTGTAGAATCTTTAAGAAACTGAATTGTTTTCATTATGCCCACTTGGATCAAGGGACTGGGTGATGTTCCATCTCCTAGTTCATCTCAAAGGAATAAGGACTGAGTTTTAGGTAGTCTGTCATCCTCCAGACGGCCATACCTTTCACAGTCCTGAAGTGCTTTACTGTATCACCAAAGACACTATTGTAAGCAGAGGGGCAATTACTAGGAGATATAAAAAAACCATTCTTTTCATGTAACCCTTTCCTCTAAGTCAGAGGTGTTTGTCTTCAGGGTTCTTATCTGGTAGCTGCTCTTTTTCTTGTGGGTTCTTGACATCCCATGTGGTACAGACCATCTATCAGTGTTAGAACACAGGGCGGGAGGAGAGGTGGCTTCAGGATGAACTGGAGTTTGATATATTATCAGGATGGATCTTTCTTTTTCTTTAAATTTTATTCTCTATCTCTGCTTCTCTTGGTTCATTTGCTTCTGTCCTATGGCTTTTCTTCATGTGACAAAGGGAAGTTGACTGAAATTATCCAAGGTTAGTTACTGTAGAGGAAAGAGAGACGCCCTTGGGCCCCCCATCTTCCCTTCAGTATATAAACGTATCAGGGGAAAACTTGCTTGAGTGATACGGCTCCAGCCCTGGGCCAATGAGGGATCGTGTGCCTGATCTCTTTGGTCAGGGAGACGGGTACTTCACAAGGGAGAGGAGTCCGAGGAATTACAATAGGAAGACAGGCATCAGCCCTTACTTGGTGGAAAACATAACAATAGAAGGAACATCCACTGTTAAGATTTTACTGCTCCCCCTCAGATTCATTTCTCTGCTATGGGTGTAGGTAAAAGATGCAGGATTCTGCCTGATTAAAACGGGGAAAGATAACAGTTCCACAAGTGGAATTGCCGTCTAAAACTGCCTTTCTCTCAATACCGTTCTCTCTGTCACCCACTCTGACTTCTCAACAAAATTGTCTAACTTCTCCTTATGAAAAGACAGAGAAATGATTTTTTCCCCATTACATTTAAGTGCCATGTTCTTCTTTCTTAAGGGAACACTGTAATGAAACATGTGTTGTCTTCAGGGCGAAAGAATCACCCCAGGTGTCTAAACAGGGAGTTTTGGGGTTATAATCTTGCTGCCATGTGTAACTGGGTGGGATTACTAACCTTGAAACTGCTTCCTGGTTTGCTTTTGATGTGGGAAAGTCCACACTGAACGCTTTCTTGCCTGGTGAGCTGGCTTGTAGGTGGTGAAGTGGTTTAGGCAGGTGATAGATGAGTAATGTGACAGTCCCCATGCCAGTGGAAGGCAGTACTGTCCTTACGAAGTGATTGAAGATGGCAGGATTTGAAGGCTCTGCGTAAACGCCATTGACAGTTCTTGATGTGGGTTATTTCTGAGTCCACCTTATTGTCCTCCTGCACCTGTAAGACACAAAGAGGTTTAACAATTCTAATGTTTGTAGTGCAGTTGAAGATGCCCAGATGAGTATCACAGTCAATAAGACTTACTACATCCCGCTCGACGTGTTGGGAATGAGTTTTTGAATTGGTTGTATGGTACTTTGAACAAACTTACTGAGATGAAGATCATGGTGATGACATTTGACAATGATATTGATAGTTGGTATGGAAATTCCTGCTACTTTTACCCTGGGTTATCTTTTCCTGGTAAGTCCCTTAATTTGTGGGTTCCCTGTGGCAGCCCAGCTCTGAGAACATGCCTCTCAGATCTGTGGCTGCAGAGGGCACAGCTGACTAATGGCCCCAGCTCCTGCGCTCTGAAATCCGTCAGCGACTTCTTGCCAACCTCATGCTTCCTGTGAGCTGTTCCCACCCAGCTGAGGAGTTGCAGGGGTACTTAGGAGGCCCATAATTGGGAGACAGTGGACTCCCTGATTGCCCTGTTGGCCTTTCTTAGAAGTTCACGATGGTCCATGACCCTTGCACCTTTCCTTTCTTTTCTTTACTTGAGGTCATACATGCATCATAGTCTGATGGTTCTCCCAGCTTCTCCTAAGTCCCTCCCCCCATGTGGTCTCACAGATGTTTCCCCGTAGTAAGCTCATTTCTTACAAATTGTGATAATATATAGTATAACATAAAAGTTGCCATTTAGGTATTTTAAAGTGCACAATTCATTATGGTGTTAATTACATTCACAATGTTAAACAACCCAGCCTCTGCAGCCACTCACAATGGTGCCCTCTGAGCGGACTCAGAATAAGAAAGGACAAAATAATGGCCCTAGATAGCCAGGTGCTTGTCAAAGGAATGAATTCAATGAGCCCAAATGTTTGCTTCCTCCCATACATAAAAAAGCACTAAATTCTTTAACTTGAGGTGCCTGGTTTTCTTTAGATAACAAGCAGTCTTATTGTTCCAACTACCTGGTCTTTGCCGGAAAGCACCTATATATCCTGGCTCCTCCCCTGCCTCTTTGGAGCCGTCCCTCAGAGCCATCTGAGAGGCTGTCATCCCGGCTTGAGTCCTCCTGCCAAATAAAACATAACTCTCAACTTTCAGGCTGCGCATTTATTTCAGTCGACAGGATAATAGAAGTTGCTACCCCATGGCTTGGTTTTAAGGATTAGATATAAGTGTTTATATTGGGTTTAGCTTGATGCCTCAAAATGTATTAAGTGCTCAGTAAATATCAGTTATTAATTTTCTTATTTCTTTGGATTGATCAAATACATGGAACGTTAAACATAGAGGAGTCCAGCCTTAGATTCAGGGCCTAGCGAATAACTTGGAGAAGAAAGAGTGTGTATAGATTGAGACATTTGGGAAAGGTTTCTTGAGGAAGGAAGAGCTGAATACAGTTTTGAGGGATAGCTGAGGTTTTCCTGGATTGGAGAGAGGAGTCCAGGGGGTGCGAGTGGCCTGAATAGAGGCATGATGGCAAGACTGCAGCTGGCGTGCTTGGGAGATAAGGAAGGGGATGTCTTGCCCATTATGAGAACAATGAGGGGCATTTGCCCGGCCCGGGGCGGTGGGGTAGGGATGCTGTTAGGCAGAGACTCAAAGGCTGTTCATGGTGTGGAGGACGGAGACCTACTCCTGGAGGAAACTTCTGAGTGATTTAAGCAGCACTGGGAAAACTCGTAAGTCATTTCCTTTGACCTAAAAGTACAATGTGATTTTTATCTCCTCAAAACTGGAAGAGGGTCTTCTCTTAAAATGCACCTTTTGGAAGTTACTGTCTGGATACGGAGTGACTGGCGTATTTCAAAAGGATGATTCAGCTGTCTTAAGGATTTTCTTTTTTCCCTTCCCTCCCCTGAAACACTGTAGTTTTACTCTGCAGGCTCAGGAGGAGGTGCAGAAATAGACTCATAGTGGGAATCATGTATACTCAAAGCCAACCAGCCGCTCTTCCCTGTGAAGGCACTCTGATGTGCAAGGCTGTGTTTGGGAGATGGATGTATTCCTGCACCTCTAAGAGTTTGTCCACAGACTCTACCTCTGGTTCCTGGGATTCACGGCCTTATCACTACCATCGCTGTATGCGTGCTTAACAGCCTCCTTGATAGGAATTCTCCCACAGTCTTGGGCGGATTGCAGTGCCCCAGGACGTGGTATCATTGAAATGGGGAAATCTATCATGTTGCAGGGATGTGCAGTTTCTTTGTGTACTTTACGTAAGGATCCTTTTTCATGGTGGCTCATGCTACCCATCACATCTCTGACATGGTCATCCATCTCTGCAAAAGGCCAGTGTGCACACAGCACTTTTTTTTATTAATTAAAAAAAATTTTTTAGAGGTTTGTTTCTTTGAGGTCAATGAAAGGGAGTACAAGTCTGAGCAGTGAGTGCCTCCTGTACATCACTACGTCCTTTCCCCCAGGTCTGCAGAATGGTAAGCCTTAAAAGGACATGAAGCGCCCCTTTAGTTTATCTCTCTGCCTCTGCTGGCACTAGCCAGAGGGAACCCAGAAACCAATGCTGGGCGGAGTATCTGCTCAGCACCACGCCAGGCTCTCTGCTTGCTGCTGGGATTGCGGAGGAGCACAAGACGTATAAATTGAGCCCTCACTCACAGATGAGTGGTGGAAAACTGTAAACCATCTAAATAAAAACAGTAGTGGACAGCAAGCTTTAATAGAGTGGAGCATCGTGGAGGTGGCAGCCCTAGCCCCATTCCATCCATGTGTTAATTATTTATTTTTTTTAACCATCATGGTGTTACACAAACAACTTTCATTTTTTTCTTTTTATTAGCACACATTTTAATTCACAATGATTACAGCATACAGGATACCTTGTGAAACCTTTTTTTTTTTCAGTAAATTTAGCTGAACATGCCTCCATTTCTTCCTCTCTAACCATCATAAGCTGGAAAACAGATCTGCTTTCTTGACTCTGTTCTTTTAGCGTTGAGCAGTATGAATGAAATTTAGGTCACTCTAGAATTTTCCTCACTAATAATAGTTCTGTGAATCTGGACAGAACTTTATCTCCTGCCACCCCAGGTCCCTTTCCTGGTGATGACTCAGTACGATGACTTGACAAATGTTATCCTTGTTTACGCCAAGGGGAAAGCAAAGTACAGATGGATCAGTTGCCCAGGGTGGGGGTTGAGGATTTGAAACTCTCACCGCCTCTCACAAAGAGAGTGGTCATAGGGAGCCCAGCCTGGGGAGCAGAGAAGCCTGGTTTGGAATTTCTTCTCTGACTCTTACCATCTCCTTGCCATATGGACAGTTGCCCACTTTTCTAAGATTCTGTTTTCTCATCTGTAAAATAGAATGGAACTTCCTTTGAGCCTTTACTTTGAAGGTTAAATATCAAAAGTAACCAAAGCGTTTAATGTAGTGTCAGGGCATCCATAGTAAAAACTCCATTGAAAAGAGTTCGTAGTTTTGTTGAGAAACATAGGCCTTCTGATGCCCAGTGACCGGTCCTCTAGACTCTGCTGCCTCCCTGCCTTCTTTGTTGTCATTGTGACGGGGAGAATGCTTTCGTAGATTCAGGAAAGGAGACTGAAGAGCTCTGGTTTCGGGTTCCCTTTTGCAACAGGCAGTAGAAGCTGGCGATTATGAGAATCAGCCCTGGAATTCAGATGATCTGTTTTTCTTGTGATATGACGTGGGCCGAGTCACAGCACCCTTGAGCTGCTGTTTACTTGGTAGGGATGTAGTGCTGACCTCGCAGGGTTTTGTAAGGATTAAACCAAATGAAGACTAACTGCTGGGCACGTCTCTGTGGTTCTTACTTCTACCAATATCATTTCTTAACCTCTATTCACCTCTCCTTGACTGCCACAGGAAGGCAATGCTAATTTCCTTTGATGCTTATGCAAAACAGGGAGCAAGCTTTGGACCAGCTCTCATGAGTGGCAGTAAGACGATGCCATCCAGAATTTCCAGTTTACACGCTTGGGCTGTCTTGTCATGGATCCTGCCTCTTCTCGCCAGAGGCCTGTTAGTGCCTTCTCTGCACCTCCTCGTCCCCTGGACCCCGTAGGACCCTCCTTCCCAGGGAGGAACGTTTTGTTACTCCCCCCTCTCCCCCTAAAAATCCTACAACATCAAATTCTCTGTCCTGTGGCATTTTCACCCGCTGCCAGGTTCTACCTGGCATGCGGCAATGATTGACAAGATTACTAATCCACAGTAATCATATTTTCATAATTAGTCCCTGCGAGGCCCGGCTGGCTGCCCCTGCCCAGGTAACGTCCTGCCGGCTGCTGAATGTTCTCACCAACTGTCGCCTCCCCAGGAGGGAGCTGTCGGTCTAGCACCCACAGCTGTTACTGAGAATTGCTTTGTATTCTCCCCCGTCCTCCCCTTTCGGTGCTGGGCTGCTACGAATCTTCTCTTGATTAAAACTTACAATTAATGACCCCAGACTCCACCAGATACCAAAAATGGCTTTAGTTTTTCCATCTTCCTGATCACATGCTTCCCATTTCTCTTCTGTGGTTCCTTCCCTTACATCTTCCTGGCCAGCCTCCCCCAAAATCCCTGCGGCAAGGGCGAGGGCAAACTTCAAAGGCGTTTCTGAATAAAAGAACACACGGCTGGACATCAATTATTTACCAGGCAAAGTTTTGGCAGGTACGGGGGCCTTTCCCTGTTTGTCTGGCTGAAGACGGTCAGCAGAGCACTTTTGAAGGTTGTGTTTTTTCCACCTACACTGACCCCTTTGCCTGTAAAGGGCTGGTGAACCCTGGCCCCTTCCTCGGCACTGTGGCCTGGACCAGATTCAGCAAGCCGTAACCAAGGTGACTGTTGCTCATTTCAGTAGAAAGCTGAAGGCTTTCTATTCTTAGTCTTGTTTAGTCCTTGCAGCACCTTAGGAAGTAAATGCTAGCCATTCTCTCCTTGTTACAGACAGATGAAGACCCAAAGTACAGGAAAGTCAGGTGACTTGCCCAGGGTCCCTCAGCTAGAAGGCAGCACATCTGGGACTTGAATTGGTGACCGCCGTAACCTCCGCGCTCCCCTCTTGACTGTAAACCAGAGCTATCAGGAACCGGGGTGACCAGGAGGAAGTGGCAGTGTCTTTGAGGAGACAGAACTCAAAAATCTTCATGGAGGAGGCCTTGGGCACAGGGCAGGTCCTTAGTCCTTTTTTCGTAGCTGAAAGAGTGGAGCTGTGTTCCCTCTGAGCCCTGGACAGGGTCAGAGGAAGAAACTGCTGCAGGACTAACCTGAGGATTTGTGGTTTCTATCACTGGGCTGAGAGTCACTGGGACCTGCTAGGTGTGCTTATGTCCCCAGACTCCTCAGCCTGTGGCTCTCGTGAGGTCATCTCCATAGTGAGAACCAGAGCATCCCTGCCTCCGACTCTCGCCCACAGTCCCCTGCTCAACTAGTGCGTGGAATCACCAGGTGTTACATACTTGGCATATCACCAGCTGCCCAAGTCATCGGTACTCAGGCTATAGTAAAAAATTTTGTGGGGTTCTCTTAGGTCCCTCTTCATTGCTAACATGGAATCGTTACTGAATGTCGGACACTGCTAAGGCTTTTACATTATCTCATGTCATCATCCTCCCCCACTCTGGTAGTCAGGCATTCTTAGGTTCATTTTTCAGGCGAGGAAGCTGAGACTTGGCAAAATCAAGAAACTTGGCCAAGTAAATCATCAGTGGTGGAGCCAGAATTTGAACATGGATAGACGATCATACTGTTAGCACCACTTTATTACAATGAATGAATTGTGTAAGTGTGCATGAGACGGAGAGAGAGCACAAGTGGGCACTGGCTTCATTGGCGGATCGAGGAATCTCATCATCGATGGAAGTACTGAACATTTGCATCTTCCTTTCTCAGCCAGGGCCTCTGTAGGGCCCCTCCGCTATGCCTAAAGCTTGCATTATTAATATAACAATGGCTTCTAAAAGTTAATAACTTAGAAGTCCTTGGGAGTATTCCCTGTTGAAGTGTGCATACATGGGGTCTTCCAGTGCATGTGAATTGGTGCAGACCTCAGGAAGGGCTCATCTTTGTCTGGTTAAGCACTCAAGAGGATTGAAAGCATATTAAGAAGACAATCAAACTGGAGATGGAAGGAAGATTGTTGGCTCGTCACAGTGACCAAGGTCAAAATTCCCCTGGAAGATCTCCTAAGTACATCCTACTGGACCGCCTATGCAAAGCCATATGCAATAGTGAATTTGCTTTGTCCAAAAAACAAAAAACAAACAAAAAAAGTTGTCTTCTCAGCATGGACCACAGAGCTACAGCTCAAGGCATCAGAGTTGTTGAGTAGAACAAGGATGTTGCTATCACCTCAATTACCCTGTAGAGTGGTCAGAACGGCAGCAACTATCGAGGAAATTGGGGCAGACAAGTGGAGTCAGGTGCTTAGTCCTGTTCTGGTTTTGCATACAGCATCTACTTGGGACCAAGTTCAGAGTGTATACTCCAACAGAGTGATTTCCTTACAGTTTCAAATGATGTAATAACTCAGCCATGGACATCTAGATGGCCTTCCCAAGCACCTAAATGCCATATTAACTTGGATCATTTGCATCTGTAGGCTGTTCATCTCTGGTACAAGGGGAGCCAGTCGATGGTAATTATCTGCCTTATGTTGCCTCTTGCCACCCTCCTAACGTACATAATTTGCCCCTGTATATTTATGGGTGTACGTAGTGCCTGATGTGCTTGCAGATAATCCCCTCGTGTGTGCTCTGGTCTGCTCAGTCCTCAGTGATGTCCCTCTTTGGCCATTATTGCCTGTGACTTCTGTAAGAATGGAGCCAATTCAACAAAAGTTCATTGTGAATCCGTTATATTCCAGGCAATATGCTGACATCCCCGAGGTCCTAGCCTTAGGAACATTTCACTGAGGGGAGGTACACATTAAACAGACATATCCCTGAAGAAGAGGCTTTCTATTGAGATATTCACCGGTACAAATCCTTACCTGTGTGTGAGCAGGACTGTGTTCTCTGTCCACAAGGTCCTGTTCTCTTGCTAAGCTGCCTGTGGTTGCCTGATCCCCACATCAGCTCCATGTATCTCTTAAAACCTTTCTTCCAGCTTCTGCCTCCTCTAATTGGCTTAGACACAAACCCCTGTCCAGGCCTGGGGTGGGTGTGAGGTAGTGGGTGGAGGTCAAGGACACCAAGCTCATCAGTAGACATAATACTCCTCTGTTTGCCCAAGGTTTTTCCTCTAGGTTCCTTCACATGAAATTTCTAAGGGCCATCCCAAACTCTTTTACAGACATGCCTGGAAGCTCGGTCTAAATTATTGTGTTTAGGTATATGCACGTATGTATACATATACGCTTGGATGTATGTGTAAAACACACACACACACATATACACACACCCACATACCATATCCTCTCTCTCTCACTCTTCTAAGATGCTTTTCCTGTGAAAAGAGACTGAAAGGTTATGGCACAGCCCATGTCGCAGAGGTAGAATGGGGCTGCAGATCGTTTGCTGATCCGCCTTTGACGTGCTTCTGGGCTGCAGAGGCTTAGAGACGTACGTTCCGTGGGTACCATGACTCTTGAAGTGCATTAAGGAGCTGTGAATGGGAAACTCCATTGTGGGAGCACTGCAAGTCAAACATGCACTTCAGATAGAAGGGGTGGGGTTTCTCATAGGGACACGTCCCCCATTCTGTGCAGAATACTCTTCCCCTAGAACTTAGCACAGTTGAATCCTTCTGACTCTTAGCTCAGATGTCCCCTCTTGAGACAGGCTTTCCTTTACCCGGAAACTAAAACTGCTCCCCCATCTACTCTGCGATCTCTGACCTATTACCCTGTATCATTTTTAATGACCCCTTTCTTTGTCTGGAATTACCTCGTTTTATTCCTTCATTCATTCGTCTCCCTTCCATCTCCCAGTACACTCCCCATCCCATACCACACACTAGAAAGGAAACTCTACAATAAGAGTTCTTCTCAGTTTTGTTTCCACTCCCTGAAATAACACTGAGCACATAGGAAGGGCTTCACAAATATTTGTTGAATGAATAAGTGAACGAATGGCTCCTGCCTCCCCACCCACATCTGATTTGCTAGATGACTGGAGAGTATCAGGCATGCAGTGTCTGTCACCTGAGACCAGACTTTTCCTCTTAGGGAGAAAATAATCAGCTCATGCAGGACTGCATCTCCACTGGCATCACAGTCTGCAGCGCGGAGCCAGCCCACCAAGCCTGAAGTCCTGAGAGCCTGGGGAACTGGCTCTTCCCATTTTGCAGTGGCTTTAGCTGCGCGGAGTCTTGAGGTGGGAAATGTTGGCCATTTCACTCCTCATCTGCTCCTTGGTGAGGAGGAGCAGCGATGCTGGCCGAAGTGCCTTTGGAGTTCTTTGACTGCTTTCCAGGAGACAGAGGTTGAATTCCCCGAAAACGGAAGCTTATGTAAGGTGGCTGTGAATTCAGCGGGGACTCTGCTCTTAGCTGGAGCCTTGGCACCCCCTGTGCATGTGACAGGTGAACGAGTAACTGGGGCAGCTCTACCTGGACTGTCGGAACCAGAAAAGGGTCCTCGTAGACGCGAAGGTGTCATTTCTCAGTGTTTGACAATATCAAGAAATCTTGTTTTTCTTTTTTCTTTTTTTTCCTTTCCCTGCCTGTGTTTTTCTTCTAATCAAGTGCATAGTCCAGACTCTTCAGCCAGGATATCTTACAGAAGGTCTGAGGTCACATTACAAACTAAAACTAGACAATATTCTTCACTTGTGTGAAAATCAGATAAAATCCCTGGAGTTTAGAATAACTTCTGTCTCTTCTTTTCGTGGAAGTACTGCGGATTGAACCCAGGACCTCATGCATGCTAAGCATGTATTGTACCACTGAGCTATACCCATCCCGCCAACCCCCGAGGTTAGCTCCTCTTAAGTAATAGAGCAGAAATAATGCCTGAGCACCTGATCGCTTACATAGATATTCCAGATTCATCATTGCATTGAATTCTTAGAAAAACCTTCTGAAGCATATAGGGATTTGTTTGTATGCCCACCTTAAGGACGAGGACACTGAGATTCAGAGAGGATGACTTTTCCAATGAGAGGCAGCTGGAAAGGGTCAGGGCTGGAACCTGAAATCCTGCTAATGACATTCCATGGCCGGTTTCTTTTGATTACGCCCCAGCCGCCTTCTAGGACTTGGAATATAGTTTTAGACGGTGGCCCATTAGGAAAGTGTAATTTTTGCATTTTAATTCTGTGAGATGTTTTAAAGGCACAAGCAAATGATGAGGAAAACATTTAGGGAGTTTCCTAAAGTGGCCATGCGGCAACTCATGTGTGCGTGTGTGTGTATAGGAGAAAAGCATGGCAGAGGGGTTGCTTCTGGGAAGGTGTAGAGGATCAGTTGTGGAGAGGAGTTTTCAGATTCAGGAAAAGGAAGTAGAAGTTTTGGTGGTACTGTAATTCTCAGCAGGCCCCAGGCTCAGCCGTCTCTGCCATTTCCTTCCTAAAATGCTTCATCCAGTCTACTGCTAATTTTGTAATGAAATTATATATGTGATAACTACCTTTGGGAATTGAAAAGTTCCACAGTTCCATTTATGTTAGCCAGAGTTCTTCAGCTATATAATAAACTATTTTATAACCCCAAGGAAAACGCAAACGTAGATAATATCTTTGTGGCTCGTGCCATGTGTGTATGTGTGTGAAAATACGGGGTGATTGTTATGTGTAAGGCACTGTACCAGCTGCTTATAGATGCAGATAGTTTAAGCACAATACCTATCTTCAAGGATAGGCATTACTAGAAGGGGATTAATAATGATAATGTGTGATGGAGTGAGTTGTTTAATAGGAGATTTGCAAGGACCACCTGCGATTTAAGAGCGACTTTAGCATCATGTTGATGGGGTAGGGAGTTTTTGAGATGGGGCAGGGGGCGATGTATTTACACAGTTAGATGTGGGAAGGGTACCCTAAGCAGAGAGAAGTGAACTAACGAAGGCAGAGAGTCGGGAAAGCAAACAGACTTTTTAAGAGAACAGTACGTTAGTCTGGTTGGAATTTAGGTAATTCCTAGAATAGTGTTTCTAATACTTTTTTTTTTGTATTGGGGACCATTTAGCACCATACCTCACAGTCTACCTATCCCACCCACACCTATTCATCAGGATTCCATTTATCCACATGTACACATGCGTAGTTGCTTCTCAGTGTTGTGTGGCAGCCAAGAAATTTATGAAATGCTTAATTAGAGTCTTTGAGAAACTCTCCAGTGGCATTAATTACAGCTTATCTTGGTCTCCTCACCTACTTAGTAGATTCCAGCAAAAACGTTAAGTCATAGGTAAAAACAGTCATCTATGGAATTGATCAAAATTAGCTCTTAGGATTTTTGGATCAGTTCATAGTCCACTGGGGAACCTGGGGACCCCTGGGACTCGTCAGCAGGACAAGGCCATATTTTGAAAAACAGTGGAAGAACGGGATGATGGATGGTGAAGCAGCTGATGGCCGTGTTACAAACACTCTTTCGTGCCAGAACAGAGTTGTACTTAATTGCCATTGAGGGCATTTGAACAGAGCAGTAGAATTTTTTGAGGTTTCACCTAAAGGAGGAAACAGTGTTGGGGAAGGATTAACGAAGGGAGTTTTCAGTCTAGGTAACTAGGTTAGAAAGAGGTGGTACCTGGAGGTGTGGAAATGGAGACCGGTGATTAAGTAAACTTGCAGGGGCAGAATCAGCAGATTTGACAAGCTGATTGGGAAAGACAGAGCAGATGGCTTGGCTAGTCTGGCTGGGTACATTGTGAAAACGGTGCCATGAACACAAACTGGAAAGTTAGGAGGGAAAACTCTTTTACTAGGGGAAACACTAAATTTAAAATGATTGCTGAGAAATTTGGAATGTAAAAAAGAATTCTAGAAACTTCTAGGCAATACGTGGTGAACCACATGGAGAGAGTTTTAAGTTCTCCAACCAAAACCTTAATCACAGCATATTCATCAACCATAAGGGACAGATATCATAGAGCCAAACAGTACTTTTGCTAAGATGGGTATGATTTATATTTGGTTCTAAGGGTATCAAAAGTTGGGATATGTTGGGGAGTCTTCCCCTTCTTCTTGACTAGGTCCTGTGTGGAAGCTTCATGCCCGCTTGGTACTCTTGGTTAGTTTTTCACTCATAGAAATCTATTAAAGCTTTTGAAGTCCAAAAGGATCTCCATTAACTTCACAGAACAGGTAAACCTGCAAAGTCATGGAAGAGCCTACGGTTAACTGTGCTGTACCCTCCTGACAGCATTGCTCTGTTGCACAGCTCCAGGGGGTAACTTTCACTTGGATAATTGTAAAATGATGGGCCTTGGATTTGTGCAGTATGGCAGCCTGGGTTCTTGTTGAGCTATTTCTTTTTGAATGGTAGTAATTTTGCTTTGGACTTTATTACGTGTAGATACTAATTACTATCTATAAAACAGATAAACAAGATCCTACTGTACAGCACAGGGAACTGTATTCAATACTTTGTAATAGCCCATAATGAAAAAGAATATATATATATGTGTGTATAAATGAGTTACTATGCCAAACACCAGGAATTAACACAACGTTGTAAATTGACTACACTTCAATAAAAAAAATAATGCAAGAGTTTTAAGGGGGCAGTGCCATCTGGGCAGAGTTGGTGCTTCTGCCTCTGTTTCCAGTGCTCCGTTCCCATCACTTTTACCATCCTCCCCATGAGGTATGGCAGTTTCTCTGTTTACAGGCTTAGTCTGCTCCTCAAGGGTAGGGAAAGACAGATGACAAGGCGGAGGATGTCCCATGGTTTTATAGCATGAAGACACAGGCTGCGTGGAAGAATAGGGGGAAAGGTCAGTCAGGTTCTCTCAAGTGGTAATTGTCTAAAAGCACAAACCCGTATTCATGCATCTGTGTTAGATGATTAAGTTTTGGCCTGGAAAAGCATGGAGTATCGAGGGCTTTGTTAATAGCGACAGGGTAACTGTTCAGAGGGAGATGAAAAGCACATCACAATTTTATAAGTTTGATAAGAATTGATACCTGAAAGAACTCTCTTTTAACTTGCGAAGGCCTTTGAGAAAGTTGACAGTCGAGCTCTTTTTTCCCCTTGAGCAGTATTTTTATTTATTTTTATACTTGAAGTATAGTCACTGTAGAATATTATATAAGTGACAGGTGTACAGTATAGTGACTCACAATTTTTAAAGTTTATATTCCATTTATGGTTATTATAAAATGTTGGCTGTATTCCCATGTTGTAGGATAGATGCTTGTAGCTTATTTTATACTAGTTTGTTCTCTGTATCTGTGAGTCTGCTTCTTTTTTGTTAGATTCTAGTTTGTTGTATTTTTTAGATTCCACATGTAAGTGATATCATATGGTATTTGTCTTTGTACAGTCAAGCTCTCATCGCTAATTAATACTGTGGTGTGAAATACATTGGTCAGACCACACTCTGCTAGCCACATGGAAGAAAGGCACTGAGGTGATGAGTGGGTGCTTTTAAAGACAGCAAGAGGGTTACCCATGTGGGGTTTTTGATTTGTCAGAGAGCATCAGAAGTGAGGGAGATTGTGCCAGTAAAGAAGGGAGGAGCTCGGGAAGCTGAGGCTTTGGGTGAGCAAAGGTTACGTTGCCCATCTTACGATGTTGGTAGAGGTTTTCCCTGCTGGGCGGGAAGGGCTGACTCCCTTGCTGCCTACCTATCTGTACCTCATGTGCCTGACCCATTTCTAATACCAGTTCACTTTTACAAACACCTTGAGGCTACCTCCTGGGTAAAGCCACAGAAGTTCTGCAAATTTGCCTCCATTAGATTATGAAAAGGGATTAAAAGATGATTCACTGGCTCATGAGGAGCTCTGAAGATCCAAACCTGCCAATGACTCATAGTTTAAAGGAGACTTTGTCAAATATGATCAGGATAACCAGCTCCTGGGGATTTGCACAAATCTATCCAAACCTGCAGTTTAAGCCACTCTTTCTTACCCTGCATTTTGTGGTAGGCCATGTGGTACTGATGCCTGGGTCTGTGGAAGAAAACGTGTTGAAGGAGAGCAGGGAGTTTTGAGGAGACATGGCTTGAAGGAGGCACAGAGACCTGGACCAGAATGGGACAAACAGAATCTGATGCCTTAGCTACTGAGCAAACCAACACTGAAAGTAAGGTTAATAAGCTTTTTCTCTAGACTCAAGAAAATCATGGGGATGACCTGAGAGAGGGGAGGTGAAGCTTTTATTTAAGGCTTATATCATGAGTTCAGTTACAGTTTCCCTCAGAAGGGAATTCTGACCAAGTCCCTGCAAAGAGCCTTAACAGTGCTGGCTCACTCCAACATGGTAGGTTGGATCCTGTGATGGCTAACTTGATACGTTACCCTGGCTGGGCCATGATACCCAGATAATTGGTCAAACATTATTCTGGATATTTCTGTAAGGGTGTTTTGGATAAGATGAACGTTTTAATCAGTGGACTTGGTGTAAAGTCCTCCACAGTGTGGGTGGGCCTCACCCAATCAGTCGAGGGCCATAAAAAACCAAAATTGATCTCTTCTGAGCAAGAAGGAATTCTGTTGGCAGATTATCCTTTGGACTCCATTGGCTCTCCTGGGTTACCAGGCTGCTGGCCCACCCTGAAGATGTTGGACTTGCCAGTCTCCATAATTGTGTGAACCAATTCCTTAAAATCTGTCTCTGTCTCTACACACACACACACCCATGTCATATTGGTTCTGTTTCTCTAGAGAACCCCAAGACAGATCCCACTAGAGAGTCTTTCTTTCTGTATCAGTTAGGATAGGCAAGGTTATGCTGTGGTAACAAAAAGTTTCAAAATTCAGTGACTTAATACAACAAAAACATGTTTCTCACTTATGCTGCATGTTCAAAGGTCAGCTTAGGAGTTCTGCTCATTAGTGACCCACGCTGACAGAGTCCTCTTTTGACTAAGAGGACCATAATCACCATGGCAACAGAAGAGGATGTGGCTGCCTATTGAAGCTCCCACCTGAATGTGGAGAAGCTCACATCCACTCATATTTCTTTGGCTACTGCCAGTCTCTTGGGCCCCTTTTACTGCAGAGGGGGCTGGGGAAGTGCCATCCTACTTTGTCCAAAGGAGAACAGAAGTATTCTCTAAAATACTCCCCAGTTCCTCATTTACCTCTTAAGAGATGATGCTATGGGCATTTCCACTGGCCTGAGGTGGGGTAGATGAAACCTGGAACTTCTGGGTAGTTTTCCTGCCTGAGAAGGAATTCAGCGTGGAGGAGAGGAGAGCTGAGAGGAGAGAAACTGAACTCTGGCAATGGATGGTTGGAAGTCCTGGATCCAGTTGTGTCTGGAGCCCCTGAGCTTCTGAGTGTTAGGTGCTCATACAACCCACCTCTTTGGTTTTCTTCAGTCAGTTTGCACTGGGTTTCTGTCACGTGCGATCACATGTTTCCTGGCTAGTACAGAGATGGTAGAAAACTACTTCATCTCTGGATTCTCTAAGACCTACTGTTCCTCGAGCACCTGCTGTACTTTCCTATTTTAACACTCATACCGTTTCTTCTGCTTAAACTCTTCCCTTTTTTTCCATCTACTAGCCATGATCTTTCTTCCACTTCATTTGGTTACTGCCACTGTGACAAAGTGATCCCCAATCTGTGTCCCTCCCCTGTCCTCAGCCCAAATCCATCTTTTCCTTCTTTGTTATTATAGTCATGAACTTGAACTTCTGTTCCAACATTTGTCATATTCTCTCTTGCACGAGCCAACACTTGTGGGGCACTTACTATATAATGGGTGCTTTACATTCCTACATACATGAATTCTTTTATTTCTCACATAACCCTGTGGAGAAGATGCTATTAATCTGAGCTTACATATAAACTGCAATTTAGAAAAATGGAGTGATTTCCCTTAGATCACATGCCTGGGAGCTGGGATTTAAAAATCCAGGTGATCTGGCCCCAGAGCTCACACCTTTTGTCTTCATTGTGACCTGGACACCTGACTTGTCTCCTGAACTAGACGATATATCCAGTCTGCTACAGATCTTACGGTCCAGTTGGGGCTCACACCTGGCAAGTGTGGAGGATTTTCCAGCCTGCAGGTTGGGGTGCTAACTTCATAACTTCAGTCCTCTCGTCACCTTATGCTGCTTGTCCTCATTTCTTCCCTGATTTCTTCACCACCTTGTTCTAAGTTTGATTTTCCCTCATTGCAGCATTTGCATTTTTGTAAGCTACCTCGATCCTTTTTCGGTGGAAAAATAAACAAATAAATGAAGATGCCAAGCTAGGTTGTCAGTTCCTTAAGAGTAAGAACTGCCAGGAAAGGAGAAAATTTGCCCCTCTGCCCCTCTTGAATTCTTGTGGTTGGGCTAATGACAAAATTGATGGAAAACTGATGAACAGGAGAAAAAGAAACACATTTTAATTTATGCACACGGAGGTCTCATAGAAATGGGACCTAAGGAGTGGCCAAAGCAGACAGCTTTTATACTTTTTACACACACAAATAAAAACAAACAGAAAAACCCGAAAAACAAAACTAATAAATTTTGTGAGGAATTGACGGGACAAAGAAACTTAGGTTTTGGGTGCTCAATTAGTGAAGAGTCTAAGCAGAATATGGGCTTGGGGGAGTAAATTAAAGAAGGAACAAGGTTTGTTTACACAGGCTTCAAGGCCTGAATTCTGTATCTCTCGTGTTAAGCGTTTCCTTTCACCTCCAGATGCAGGAAATCTTTCACAGGAAAGATTTATTTGATGCTTTCGGGGAGACAGGAAGGAGGGTCAGAGTGTCCTCTTGCCGTTGGCTGTTTCTCAAGTAACTTTAATTCAAAATAACCAATATGCTGTTGAGGCATATTTTGGGGAAGCCCTCTCTGAGCCCCAACAGGGCCAGCCTGGCTTATCTTCACATATTCTGCAGGTCTTAGCTCTTGGACTCAGAAAATGTGTTTTGAATTTACTTGAGGTGGAATCTCCTGATTTGGAGGATTAAGAAGTGTCAGGCGTCAGGAAGGATTTTGTGGTATGACTCTCCCTAAGATTTCTCTAGGGGTGGAGGTGGTGCTGGCAGGGTGTGACGGGGGCGGCACTTCGCCTTTGCTGTACCAAAGAGAAGAAAATAAGACATTGTGCTGCAGCAGGAAAGAATTCACCTTGCCGCCTTGCTTTCTGCAGAGACGAATATTTCACCCTCAGCGACATTCTGGGTTCCTTGTGGAGGCTCAAAACAGGGACTAGAAACTATTTCTGAGTCTCTCAGGCACCCAGCAAGAACTAAGGTGCCACCTGGCAGGAAGAGATAGCGGTGTCTTTTATCCCATCCTTGCAGGTTTGTGACCTGTGGGTGGGAAGGGATGGAGTCCTGCGGGAGCCACCCCCTCGGCCTGTGCCCTCCCCGGAGAAGACTGGGAAACATACTTACTCTCATTGCTAAGCATGTCTTGGCACGGGCAGACACACCTGGAGTTGAAATGCCTGTGTTAGTGCTCATTTACAGCTCGAATTAGCAACGCGGCCGTGTTAGGCCAGCTCCGGGAGGAAGGAGCAGCTCCTAAGACAGCAGCTCTCCCCAGAGTGTCAGGATCCAAGAAGCAGTCCGGTGGTGCGACTGGAGTCGCACCTCTCGGTGCGACTGGCCTTCTTCTCGGAGCTGCCGCCATCTTTCCCTCTTCTCTCTCTGACACAGTTACACTGTTCTAGCACTTTCTAAAATCCTGCAGTCATTCAGTTTTATCTGAAGACATTTCCGTGAATGCCTGCTGTGTGCCAGGCCCTGTGCTAGATCCTGGGGCATCAGGAGACACAGAAAACCTGCTCTGATGGAGCCCGTTTGTCATTTGGGGAATGACTGTTGCTAGTGTTTTGAGCACAGTTGGCTGACAGGGATCAGTAAACACCGAAACAGCAATATAGAGTCATTTGCATGGGGAATGTTGACTTATTATGTATGTATATCTGGGTGAGGAAAGAGGAACATGGTGACCCATTTAAAAGTTCTTTACATGGGGGTTTGAAAACACTCAACTTTTAAATAGGCCACTCTCTACATTTAGCCTTCTGCAGAATGAAATAGGTGGGGAAGTAAACAGCTGATGGAAGTTCAGGTACAATTCCTGCCTGTCCACAGACTGTGTGGACAGGGCCATCCGTCTTGCGGTTGTGCAGTTTTGTGGTTCTATGTACAGTGACAGTTCATTAAGCTCTCTTCCTTTCTGTTTCTTCATTACGTTTCTCTCAATCCCCGTCTTTTCCCCACATGTCTCCCAAGATAGGTAAGTCCTTTCAATACTGACTCTTCTTTTGAGCTGCTTGTGGGCAGGCATGGAGATAATCCCACGTGAGGAAGACAGGAACCGTGGCAGTGGGTTCCAGCCACCCAGGCTGCCTACTTAAGACTCAGACAAGCAAAGGAATTTGCCTTTAGTATGGGTGGTGAGAGGCCAGCACACAGTATGGAAACACACTCATACTCTTGGACTAAAATCAAAAGCATATTTGTGGGTGGTGAGTTGCAAGTGGCAGACAGTAAAGTCTGTCCTTCTCAAAGGTTATTACTTAGACAACAAAACAATATCTACATAAGCCTCAGTCACACAGTAATTGGAGATGAAGGCACACTATTAGTTTGCTGATCATAGTTCTGGCAGGAAAAGAACGGGACCCACAAATGGGTGGGGTAATTCAGGGGAGTTTAACAGCAGAAAGGGCTAAGGGAAACCAATAAAGAAGTCTAGGTCATCATACCACCCTTAGCCCTGAAAGGTCAAGGGGAGGAGGCAGGGGCTGTCCAAAAGATGCCGTGGCCTTTGATAGGGAGATTCTGCAGGATGGAATCCAGGTAGTACACTCCGACCTCATGCTCTGATTTCTTGCTGGCGTCTCTCATCAACCTAATTCACTAGAAGCTAGAGGCCACGGGATTCTGTTAATTCAGTCGAACAAGTCATCCTCCCAGGGCATCAAGCAGGATGGAGAGTGGTGGAGGGGAGCTCTGGAGAGGCAAAAGGAGAAATAACAAATAGTTTTCCTGTAGGGAAGCAAAGCAATACAGGAAAAAGGCAATGGGATTATCAACGAGCAGATGTGAATTTTGTTCGCGGCTCTGTCATTTATTAGTCAGTTGACTTTGGGAGACCACGCCATCCTTCTGAGGCTCAATTTTTCCAGCTATAGCATGAAGAGAAATAGCCTTTGGCTTGTGAGGCCAAATGAGTTATGAGATGATACTTTGAAAACAATGTTCTGGGAAGGAAGGGGTCATTATAAAAATCCATCAGCAACACATTTGGCATTTAACTCAATTTATCTGGTATTGTGTGGCTATCAGTTAAGTCATGGTAAGATCCTCAGATTCCATCTCTGGCTTTGGAACAAAGCAGAAATAAGAAGCCCAAACTGACATGAAATGAGTGTTTCCACCTCCACTTTCATATGTGCTCTGCAAGTTACTCCTCTTCAAACTAAGCCATTAGCAGAGGCAGATTTAAGGGTCAGTTCCACCTTTACCTCCTTGTCTGCTCTGAGCACACATGGAAATGGTCTTTGGACTGGGAGTAACATATGTCTCTTAAGACCATGAAGGCTGAGGAAGAAGGAAGCCATGGGTAGCTGTTCTCTACATTTGTTAACATACTTAGCCCAAAGTTGGTCCTCATCTCTAGGAATTAAAAGTGTCGTGTTTTTGTACCTCAGTGCAGAAGATACCTACTAGGAGATGTGCTCAGCCTGTGACTCTTCTCTGACAACTGCCTCAGGAGGCCCTGGCAGCCCTGTTGTTACCATGGGTCCCAGCAGACAAAGGTGATGTGCACCTGACCCTACTGTGTCTCACCCACGTGGTCAGTTCTCTGCTAGTTGTTTGAACTTAAGTCAAACTTCAGAGCCAGATACAGTGATTCTCTGCCACCTTTGTGAAGGAGCGGAGGAGCCAGCCTGAGAGACTGGAGCAGCTGTACAAGGAGACGAAGTAGAGCAGAGACCGGGAAATCCATGGGAGAGAGTGAAGGAGCCTCAGTGTGAAGCTTGTGCATGAGAAGGGGGCCAACACCTGGTTCTTGAAGGGGTTCTGGTTTGGGTCCTGTCTGTTCCGGAGGACTCACCACTGTAAGATCATCTCTTCCCCAGCATGGCTGGCTAGGGGATCTCTGATGCCAATAGCCCAAAGAACCCTAAGAAACAGAGGCTTACAGTAACAGGCACCCCTGGGAATGTGAGAATGAGCCTGGGAAAACAACCAATGGGCCCTGTTTCCTTCTGAAGGTCTTTCTTTGTTTCCTTCTCTTGGCCCCTTGAGAGAAAACTCTTCACCCAGAAAATGGCAGGTCACAGCCAGTGGCTCCCAGGGGGCCTCCCCAAGGTTGGGAAGCAGGAAAGGCTCCCTGCCGAATTCACAGAAAACCTCCAGCCCAGTGATCCAGTTTCACAACTGCATGAAATTACCAGTAAAAAACCTTCCTCCCATAAAACAGTGTGAACTTACCTACCTCCTGAGCGTGTTTGCCGGCAACGGCTTCAGAGCATCAGTTAAGCTCCCCACACGTTACTTCAGCCTCTCTTTTCCGCAGCCACGCTCTGAGTCTGCAGGCTCAGAGCAGCGACAGAAAGGAGCCTCTAGTGAAGCCAGTCCTATCCCTCTCTCAAGCATTTGTGCTCGTCCAGGCACGTCAACTGAAGAAGGGCCTCACGAAGTTGGTGCTTGTTCCAATAAAAGTCATCTATTCCGTCCATTATTCTTCCAAATAATAGAAGTGATAAAAAAAAATCCCTTCGTGTTCACACACGTCAGGTTACAAAGCATCTTCTCAGTCAGGCTTTACAGTTGCACCACAAGCTAGATACAAGTGAGAGCTTCCGTTCTGTGTTACTTCTGTTTACCTTAACAGTGATGCCTTCTGTGTAGAAAGGGCTTATTCTCCGTAGGGCGCTGAGCCAAGTGATTTCCAGGCACTTTCTCATTTAGACCTCCACCAGCATGATGGACCATTATTTGTTACGTTTACAGACAGGAAACTTGGAGGTTAAGCAACTTGTCTAATGTGAGTGTAGCGGGTTAGTGGTGGGGTCGGGGTCCGAAGGTGGGTCTGAAAGAACTGTGCTCTTAACCACTATTCAATATGGCAGGTGATCTTTCTTCAACCTGGCCTTTCCGGTCATCTTGACCAAACACCTTTTTCATTACAAATGATTTGTCTGAAGGGTAGGAGGTATAGCTCAGTGGTAGAGTGCATGCTTATCGTGCACGAGGTCCTAGGTTCAATCCCCAGTACCTCCTCTAAAAATCAATAAATAAACTGAATACCTCTCCCCCTTAAAAAAATGATTTGTCTGATAATAGACATTGATTTATTTTTTTAATTCTTATTTTTTTTATTGACGTGTAATTGATTTACATTGTTACTTTCAGGTGTACAGCAAAGCAAATGTTATATATACAATAGTCATTTATTGATCATCCACTCATCCATGGTTCTTTTAACAAACTTTTATTAACTGCCTCCTATTGAGTTTTCATTCTATGGGATTTTTTTTTTCTCTATTTTAACTTGTCAACGCTTAAAATAATCCCAAGTAAGATAGGACTATCTTCACTGCTCGAACCTGGGTCTGTCAGACTTCAAAGCCTGTATTCTTTCACTGAGAAAATGGGAAGCAAGTGTGGATTACCAACTAGACTGGATTGTACTGGACTCAAACTAGCTTCCCTCTAGTCTTCTTTCCGCTGACTACAGGGACTCTCCATTCTTACTTGCTGAGTGGGTGATGAGTCAGAGCCTGGGAAAAGCCATGTGGACCATCTTTGTAGGTACTACCTCTTTGGAATGGAATGGACCAGTGATGAGAGAGCGTAGAGCTCTGTGTCTAGTGAGAGGGCCCAAGAGTGGGTTGTTCTTTGGTTGGAAAGTGGGGTGATAGGGTGAGAAGAGGAAGTGGGGGGTGGGGGGACATGGCCAGATAAAGAGGGGAGAGACAAATAGAAAAGTAACAAGAGGCCAAGGATGGGAAGATAGTGTCTTAAAACATGCAGGCTGGTTACTGAGAATGAGTCAGCATGAATCAAGGCACAAGACTGAGGGTGAGAGAGGCTGGGTCAAACCAGCAGTTTCTTTCATGGTTTCATTGGGGGCTAGAAATAAAAACCTCACCATTAACTAAACACAACACTAACATGAAGGGGTGAAATAATTTATCCTTAAATAACAGGCTGACCTATTCAGAATTGTAATTTTAATGTAAGACTAACCTTTGAAAATAGATCAAGTGATATAAATTATTAAGGAGAAGGCATTCATCAGATAGATGGTGTCTGTTAGTAATTTTATGCATGAAGAGTTATCTCCCGAAGTACAGTTGGGGCTGCCTCTGTGCAGGAAAAAAAAATGAAGAACCCGGATACCCTTCCGTGACATGTGCAGCTGATTTTAATCAGTATTCCTCCTGTCAAATGAAATGAAAAGACTGAAATATGATCTCTTCCGTGGCTGTACCTTCACAGCCTCCCACCTCCTTCCAGGCAGCTGCACCAGGAGTTCTACTGGTAGGGAGAAAATGGAGATACATTTTAAGCAGGTTTTTTTTTTTTTTCCCTACTCTGAGGGGAAAGTATCTCAATTGGTTGGTCAAAGCCCAAAATATTTGAGCATCTTCTAGCTGTCTAAAACTAGGCTGAGTGTGATGTGGGAGGGGGAAGAGATGGAGCCTAAGATATCTTGTCCTCAAGGAGGGTAGTGTTGTAGATTTGAAGGGACCTAAATTAAGTGCAAGCCTGCTCTTTGCCTTATAGCCAAGTGAGTTTGGGCAAGTTGCTGAGCCTCAGTTACCTTGTCAGTAAAATGGGTGAAGTGACCTACCTCGGAGTTGTTGTGGGGACTCATGGAGATATGTCTGGAAAGAATAGCTCACAGAGCCAGGTATATATTCAATATATTCAGGTATATATTGAGCTATATAAAATAATTATTACTATCTCCATTTCACCACCGTTGTAAGTTGGGATAGGGACTGCTTCTCTTCCCACACCACCATGCAGCACCGCTCCTTGAGGAATGTGAAGTTTACGCTTTCCCAAGCTGTTGAGAAAGAGGTTATCCATGTGGAGGAAGTTGAAAGGAGATGGAGTAACATACAGGCCCCAGAGAGGTGACGCTTCTCCTGGCTGGGATCAGGGGGAGGTCCCCCAGAGCAAGGACAGCTTATGGAGATCCCACGGCATCGGCCAGGCAGGGGCTCATCCAGAGGGAGACTGGGAAGTCAGCGGGTTAGGGCCCCAAGGGCAGCTCTGGGATCCATTGCAATGACAGTGACGACGGTGGTCACCTTCCCATGGCTCTCTGAGGGTCAGTTACTTCAGTGCCAAGGTCCACTGACCTCCCCCTCCCCAAACCTTCCTCCTCTTTCTACTTTCCTCTGTCTACTCAGTATCTATTTAGAGGATCACGAGGCATAGCATTTTCTCTTTCAAATCTATTCTTTTTTTTAGGCCACAAGCTTTGTCCCTAGTGCTTCAGGTCTTAGATGTGTTAACGTCAAAAAGGCTGAGTGTTATGACTTCAAGGTGTGCCTTAGAAACTCAAAGTCTCTCTGTTTCTCTGTCCTATCAGCCATCCCTGATGCAAAGAATTCCTTGGAGAAAACAATGGTGGTGGCGGGATGCTGAGAGGGTGTGGAGAAGTCAGAGGGAGGGGGCTCTCTGTTTGTACCTTGAGATACTATCCTGCAAAATTTTCTCCTTTTCCCCCTCCTCCCCCTTTCTCCCTCCTCTTTATTATAATTATTTACACCTGCTTTAAAAGAAAAGTCAACCCATATTTAGAAAAGTTAATTCTGTGACAGTTGGGCATTCCAGGACGGAGTTGTTGAGACTGAGTTCAGAGCACAAGCCATTGGTAACCCTCATGAAAGATACGAGTGGGGGGAGGCAGATGGATCAGGAAAAGCTTCAGACCTCGGTGTCCATCTGATGCCTATGTAAGGAAAAGGGGAGGAAGCAGGACTTTGGGGAGCAAAAGCCTCAGACCACAGTGCGCATCTGACAGAGGTGGGGGGCTCCAGAGCACAGACTGCCCATTAGAGGAGTTCCAGGTGGAACAGAGATGGCCAGGCCTTCTTATCCTCACCATGTTGAGTAACTGGCTGGGGAGTGTCTGGGAAAAGCATCCAAAGCTTGAGGCAGATCCTGAAGGTGCTGCAGCTCCAGGCTGTCAGACAGCTCGACTCCTTGTAGCTGAGTGGCAGGTCCCCTCTTGAAGAGGGATCCATGTGTCACCTCCGTGGCTGCTGTGCCTGTCCGTGGCCACGTGAGCATCAGTGACAGAACTGGGGCTGGGGCCTGGTGTCGCGACGGCTAGTCTGCTGTTCTTTCCACTCTGCCTGGAAACTCGCAAGATAATCAGACTACCAGCAGATGGGGCATAACTAGGCATTTAATTGCGTGGTGTAGACACTGAGAGAGCTGAGCTACAGAGATTGGAATGATCCACGTGGCTTTCTGTGACCAAGTACAGACTCCTTAAGCAGAGGCTGCCTTGGGGCAAACAAACCAAGTCAAAAAGGAGCCACTGTACCTGCAGCTACTGTAACTCAGTTTGCCTGACTTCCCCGACAGCAGCATTTCCCATGCCAGGCTCCCGACCTTGGGAGTTGTGCACGGACTGGTCAAAAATACAGATTTTGGGCCAGGCAGATACTGTTAAGTCCCGAGGTTCGCCAGAATTACTCTTAAGCTGCAGACGTATGGATGATAAAGGATGTTTTCTCTTAATCACTCGGACAGAATCCAAATGACAGCGGGTGGCCCTTGAGAGGGAATGGTCAGACTTAATGTGTGACTAAGTGTGCGTTTCTCAAAAGGTCACCTTAAAGGCAGTGAAGCAGGGTTATGCTGGAGGGTGGCCAGGCTCGGGGACGTGCTGGTGTTTCAGTCTAACCTGCCCGGCTATTGGCTCCCAGAGTTTCATGCTAGTCAGATTGAGGCCAAGTCCTTGTACTGTCAACATATGCTTGGGACTATTCAGATACAGTCTCATCTCTGTGTTTTGGTAAGAATAGTGATAATATAAAATAGTAAACCAAAACCAAAACCCTATTTGTGCTCAAGACCAAATCTTTATATTGCCAGCATTTGCCAGGAAGCCTTCAGGTATGGTTTTTGGGAGAAAGGGCATGACTGCTCTGGCAACTAGATAGAATTTTAAACTTTATTAACAGTGCCCGTAAGATAGTGATGGTTAATCTTTTATTTTTCATTTATTCTTGATGCAGAGCAAGGAACTGTGCTCAGAGTATTCTCTCATTTAACTCTTGCAAAAGCTGCAAGAGGTAGGTAGTATTTCTCTCATTTTACAGACGGAGAAGTGAGGCTTGTGAGGTGACGTAGCTTGCTCAGGGTCACATGGGGAGAAGCTCATAGTTGAGATGGGGATTGAGCTCTGATTCCGAAGCCCAGTGCTTTCATGCCCCATGCTATACAACGCTCTACTATTTAATGGAATCCAGCAAAAACATACAGTCTTAATGCGTCATTTTGTAATTGGTAACGTGAGGCTCGAAGCTAGTGGCAGTCTGAACTGCAGCTGTGCTCTCCTGTCCCCAGCTCCAGGCCCTTTCCCTCCATGACCCTGATGAAGCCCAGGGGCACTCATGGCTGGAGTTGCCTCTGATGCTTCCTGGGAATCCCAATAGGTCTTTGAGTTGTTTGAGGCCACGGTTACAGCCTGGTGCAGCCTCCTTGCTTTCCCTTCATGTCAGGATTGCTACTTCTTCCTCCACCAAGGAGTTCCCAAGCCTCTGGCACATCGCTAGGAAACTGAGCAACGAGAGAGACTTGTCCCTGTAAGGTCTGAAGGTTGGAACTGTCCTCTTAGCCGGCATGTATTTAACTTTATGCTTTTGAATTTCCATAGCATGTAGGAAGTAGCAGCTGTGGCTCCTCGTGCCACCCATCCCAGACTTCTTGTGATGGACAGAAGCACCCTTTCATTAAGGGATAGACTTCTAAATGACCAAACGTTGATCCAAACTTTCTGCGTGCTGGCACATACAGCATTTGGTCAGGACCTTCTTTTTCCTTCCTCCTGTCCATGTTAGCTGCCATGTAGTCTTCACTTCTGTGCACTGTTATTTTTAATCTGTAATTTCTGGGAAACTGAAGTATCAGCAGTTGAGGGATGACTTGGGGAGAGACATTTTTATTGCTTAAATAATTCTTTTCAGGGAGACAACTGAAGCCAAAAAGGGATCATTGCAAACCTAAAGGAGCTTGAGAAAATTTACACCCTCTAAGTTATTTTAAGCTTTCGGAACTATTTTGAGTGAAAAGACTTATTTCAGGCTTGTGGAGAGTCTTGTTTCATAAGAGCGGTGCTAGACACCAGCCAGCTGGTACGGTGGTGGGGAGGCAGGGCTCTCGAACCACGCTGTCTGGGTTCAGATCCTGCCCCGCTCACCCTGCATGGGACTTGATCTCTCTGTGCTTCAATTCCTTATCCCAGAAAGGAAGGAACAAGACCCGTTAATAATGCCCACCTGGTGGTATTGCTGTGAGGCTCACATGAGGTGCATTTATGTGCTTCTGTTGATTAGGGCTTCTTCCATTGAAAGTGACCAAAAACTGATCTCAAACCAAAAGCCAAAAGGCAATTGATTGCTCACCAAAACAGAAATCCAAGAGTAGGGCTAGATTCAGGGCTCCAACAATGTGATGAGAATGTTGCCTCTCTTCAGCAAGATGGCAACAGGAGCTCCAACCCTTACACCCTTTCAGGGGAAAGTTTGTATCATTAGCTCTGACTGGTCATTATGTCCATCTCTGAACCAGTATTGAGACCAGTCTTGGCTGGTTCACATAGGATACTCCAGGTGGTGTAGGCCTGGGTCACAAGGCTCACCTGAGGGCTGGGGTTGGATTCAGCTTTGAGAGAACAGTATGGTCTGAACACGTGTGCGTGTAACTACCCGGGGGGCTGGTGGTTGGTTCGCAAAGAGGGTAACCAAAGCTGATAGTTACCAATAGTCCTTAGCACTGTGACTGGCTTTCCTGTAAATTGCCTGGTGGATGGTAGCTGTTATTACTGGCTATCCATGAGGAAAGGATCCCAAAGTAAGTATCTTTGTGATGCTTCATTAGCAATGACATTCCATTAAGAGATTCCTGCCTTGCCACACCAGCTCTTTATCACTCTCCCATACCTGCTCCTTTGTTGTTCTCCTAATCTCATGTTGTCATCCTCATTTCCTTGTTAATTATTAGAATGCAACCTGCCCTTCAAAGCCTACCCCTCCTATGGAATCTCACCCGTAGTCTCCAGCCTTTAAGGCCTTCCTAGTCTCAGAAGTGCCGCAGCTCTCAGTGTCTGTCCCAAGTGCGAAATGTCTTTGAAAATTACAAAGTGCTGTGAAGCACTGTCTTCCATTCAACATGTGATTCTAAAATATTCATGATTATGTAATCACTCGATTATCACATGGTAGTTTAGAAAATGGGGTTTGAGATCAAACCTGCCTTTCTCACTAACTTAATGTTCATTTGTGAACTTGATGCAAATCATGGGACCTTCTGATCTTCACTTTCCCCATCTGTAAGGGAGGACGATAGAGCCTACGCATGTGAGAGGTGAAGCTAGTCTGTGTCACACACTCGCACAAAGACTTTATCTTCTTGTGAGCAACTTGAAAGTAGAAAGTACATACCCACTCCCCCATCTTTGTTTCCCTAAAGTTTATTATTACTTAACCTGTAAACATCACTGGCAATAAATAAATACAATGTTCAAACTTCAGAGCAAAATCAAAGCTTTGAGTTTTCTTTTTAAAACAAAAGTTCAGTGACTTTTTAAAGTGTCGGGTTCTCTTCTACATCCAGGATTCTGTGAGACAACCAGATCAGGAAGTTTCTGCTACATTGACTCAGGTTTTTTTCCTGCCTCTGCAAATGATATGCCTAACCCTGCACCTGGGCTGTGGTGAGGGGGGACGTGGTGACAAATGGCTGAGCGATTGGTCCAGCCTGTGCCGTGGAGCAAAACGAAGAGTGATGCATTACAGGAGCCTCAAATGTTCTTTGCCTAGAAATGGCATAAATATTAGATTTTGCTGAAAAAAATGACACCTGGGCATTGGAGCCATTAAGAATTCTCATGCAAGCAGGGAAGCAAAGAGACTTGCTATAACATCCTTTTAATAAAGTCTGGTTTCTGCTGACTGGACCCAAATAAACATACTTGGATGGATGCTGACCACCTATTGGCCAGTTTTGGGAAGCGGTCAGCTCTCTGTTCAAAAGATACAGAAGCCTTTCCACCTCTGGTTAAGTGAGGGTGTGGTATGGAGGAGAAGGAGCTAGGTCACCAATCAACAGGACATAGGTTGAGTCCAGCTTCTGGTGCCTAAGATTTGTGTGCCCCAGAGAAAACATTTAACACAGTCACGTTAGTTTCGGTCAGTGATTTCTAGTTGTGATGGACACAGACCTACTAAAACAAGTTCATTTCAAAAGAGTAGCATAAGGCTACTAAATTTCTTTTTCCCAAAGGAAAATTCTCATAACAAAAAAACTCACCATTTTAATGATTTTAAATTATACAATTCAGTGGCTTCTAGTACATTCACAGAGTTGTGCAACCATCATTACTATCTAGTTGCAGAGTTTTTTCATCATTCCCCCACCCCCTAAAAAATTCTATCCTCAGTTAGCAGTCACTTTTTCTTCCTCCCTCTCCTTAGCCCCAGGTGACCACTAATCTGCTTTCTGTCTCTGTTGGATTTACCTATTCTGGGAATTTCATACATATATGGCTTTTGTGTCTGGCATATTTCACCCAGTTTAGTGTTTTCAAGGCTCATTCGTGTTGTATCAGGTATCAGTACTTCATTCCTTTTTCATGGCTGACTAATATTCCATTAGATCAATGTACATGCTTTGTGTACCTATTCATCAGTTGATGGACATTTGGGTTGTTTCCACCCCACTTGGGTTTTTTAGTTCTTATGACTAGTCTATTGAATTTTCCTTCTCCATGAACGTGGGGGAAAATAACTGTCCAGGTGGACCTATGTGACGTCTCAGTCCAGGTAGCCCACAGAGAGGAAAAGAAGTATCTGGTATTAGTTCCAGGTTCCGAGAGGAAGAGCATGGGTAGGTTCAGTCATGTGACAGCTGTCTTCCTGGGCTGATGCCATGAAGACAGCCTCTGTGATACGGGGCCAGGGCTGCTTTTCTAACAAGGAGCAGGAGGCCAGAGCAGGCACACAAACGATCCCTTTCTCCATGTCCCCACCGTACTTGCTCACACTTCTGTTACAGCCCCTGCAGTGCTGTGTTCTCTGCAGTCTGTTTTGTTGGCTGGGGTATAAGCTTCCAGATGTAAGGAGGGCAGGTAGTGCATCTTTGAGTGCCCCGGACCCAGCTGGGGTGACCGGCACATGGTAGTTGTTGAATTAATAAGAAGCTAGTAAATGATGGAAGAGCTCTTGATCCCTTCTTCTGCCATGAACAAATACCCCACGGACTTACAGTTTCATTTTTCAGTCTGAGGAGTGATGCCCCATCATCCAGGGAAAGGTGCCTGATACTTTTCTCTTTGTTTTCCTGTTTCCCCCACAGCAAGTCCTCCCCCCAGCCCCCTGCCACCACCAAGCACTCTCAGGGCTTTGGAAACCCAATCAATGGACTGAAAGATACTCTTCCTCAGTAGCCAGGCAAGCAGGGGATCTGGGTGATGATGCAAAGAGCCGCGAGCCGGAGGCTGTGTGCTCTGGCGTCCTGGCCCTGTCTGCTGCCGGGCAGTGACCTAGCCTCCCCACGTGTGTGTGGAAACCTCCCTCTCACCTCATGGGAGTGCTGAGCACGTCGAGGTAATGGCTTCCCAGGGATCCCAGCCTGCCAGCCAGGTTATAGCATATTTATGTGTGATATTTATCAGATTATTTAATGTGCGGCTCTAAAGTCACTGGATAGTGGTCGCCTCATCATCTAATGACTCTCCAGACGCCCGTCTTCCTGCAGTTCCACAGTCTGCTTATTTTGGCAAAGACATGGAGATGGGGTCAGCTGATTTCTTCAGGGCTGAGTGTGAAGGATCAAATGTGTCTGCAAAACCGGGTAGTGTGCGCTTCTAAAAGCTGGTGTTCAGCTGCCAACGAACCCGCAGCCTTGCAAACAGTCCACTGGTGCCATTGCCTGGCACAGATTCCTCTTGTCCTCCCCCTGGGCCAGCATGTCTTGGCTGCAGGGTCCCCTGCCCACCAGGCCTTCTCCCCCAAGGCCCAGGAAGGATGTGAACTCTAAAAGGAGCCAAGGTGAGCAGACATAAGTAGCCACAGACGCTGGGTTTGGGTTTAGATGTTCTGGAAATTGTAACAGAGGCCCCTGGAAGGTAAAAGCAGCGATGGAATATGACGGGGAATTTTCCTTTGTAGTGAAGTTTTCTTCCTCCCTCTCCTTAGCCCCAGTGTCCAAAGGGGTATCAGAAGTGGTGCAGTTTAGGGCTGTGCTGTGTGGCTGGGTGGCCCCTGGATTCTTACTGAACACTTGAAGTGAGGCTAGTCTAAATTGAGATGTGTTGTAAAATAGACACCAGGTTCTGGAACTTAACACAGAAAAGTTAAAAAAAATCCATAATTGATTTAATTTTGAAACTGACTTTGGCCTGTTGAAATGCTATTTTTTGATCTATTGGGTTACATAGAACATACTATATTAATTTTAATAATTTTTCAATGTGACCTTTTCACTTTTTAGATGTGGCTACTAGAACAATTCAAATTATGAATGTGGCTTAGTTTATATTTCTATTGGACAGTAAGTTTCGAAGTCAAGAGTGTGGTTTCTGGAGACACGGACTGTGTGAGTTTGAACCTTGGCTCCACAAATCACTAGCCGGTGACCTCAGGCAAGTCACCTAACCCAGTGGCTTTCAAACCATCCCCAGAGACCCATGTCAGTCATCTCATTGTGAAGGCCGCGTGTAAAACCACCTTTTATGAAACTGTACACATGCTGAAATAAAAACAATGAAGTAACACTGCATGGTTTGCATTCAGATTGTCTTCTGTTCTGTTTCTTCCCCTCTCCCCACCCCCTCCCCTTCCTATACGTTTAGAACAGTGCTTGTCATGAGCTACTGAACTAATTTCACAACCCACTAGCGGTCCAGGCTGAAAATCCAGGCTTAACCTCACCGTGCCTCAGCACTGTGATCTGTAAAATGGAACAAATTCTACTATGATCTCAAAGTCACTTTGAGAAAATGAATACAATCTTGTATGGTGAGCCTTGAGCACAAGGCCTGGTACATAGCAGTGGGACTCAATAAATGGAAGAAAATCCTATTTCAAATGGAGCTTCAATTTTTTCTAGATAAACACTTAGCAGTGCTGGGAAAAACTCTACTTGTATGTTACCTGCTCTTGTTGTTATGTGATTTAAAATGAGCCTTTGAGTTTCATCTTCTCCCCTAACAAGGAGCTACCTGGTATGAGGCTGGTATGAGGAAGGTAACTTCCAGCCCACCCTGGATGCTGTCAGGCTAGACCTCTTTATGTGTTGCTTTATAAGAGCTCTTAAGTTACTTTTTCCTATGTCTTGCTCTCTTCCCCAAGTGGGCTGCAAGCTCTCAGAGGACAGGTGCTGTGCCGTCTCTCGTTTCTGTTCCTCCTGCATCACACTGAGGGCGTGGAGGGGACATTTGTGGCACAGACTTCGGAGCCACAGAATTTGGGGCTCAGACCCTGGCTCTGCCCCCGGCTGTGCTCCATGACCTCTTGGCCTTAGTGTCCTCATCAGTGACCTGGGACTAAAAGTGCCCTGCTCTCAGCTCTCCCATGGGGTTAAATGGCAGGTGTGGTACACGATGAGCCTGCCACAGTGCTGGACACAAGACGTGGGGGTCGTGGTTGTGCTGAGTCGTTTTTGTGACATGAGTTTTGCAGGTGCTGAGTGGACCCCTGAATCCCCCCATCACCACTGGTGCAGAGTCAGGGCACGTCCAATTCAAAGCACTCGCTTTTGCACATCAGCTGGCCCTCTTAGAACACAGTGTCCTACTTCTTGTCAAATGGAACACACACGAGGGCCGTGTGCCCTGAGCAGGGCTCCTGAGAGTGGTTCTTTCTATTGCGTCAGGCCCACCTTCTCACATTTGCTCAGGCAGAAAGAGGAAGAGAACTGAAATTGCCCAGGGCAGCTCTCTGCAGCCCCTGAGCCCCTGAACTGGGGCACAGTTGGTCCAGGTGATGGCCCTCAGAAAGGATGAGTCTGTCCCCAGTGATCTCATTAGCAACGGCGGATCCGTGTCCTCTGCTGTGGGCTGGCAGGGAGCAGGGCTGGCCTGTCACGTTAACTCTCAAAACTTCGTTTCTGCATTTATGGGGGAAAAAAAGGGCTTCAGAGGGTTATGAGGTTTTGAAGCATTTCAGTCCCAGGTGTCCTTCCTTGCCCTGGCCCCATGGCAGCTGCGGAGAGAACAGGGACAAGACGGACAGGATGTCTCTTGTCACGGAGCTCATCACCTAGTGTGTTTTTGTCCCCTCCTCTTTACTGTCGGTGAGGGAAGGATTCTCACTCGAGGGCCATGGGGGCAGTTGAATACATGACACCTGACACTGGACAGATGAGAAAGAGAGCAGCTCACTAGTCACATGCACTCAGAGTGTGGGGCAGGTCGACACCGCACAGGGCCACACGGGGTGAACAAGCAGGGGCTGTGGGAGGGAGGCCCTGTAGTATCAAGAGGGTGTGGGCACCTCTGGTTCCCATGGGAGGATGTGATTGGCTTGTTTGAGTAATTCCATGCCCCAGCAAAGAACCGAAACCTGCTTCTCAGGGGTAAGCGGGAAGTGCGTCTGATGCCCCTTGATTATCCGGGGGACGTTACCCATGGAAGCAGAGCTGGGACTGGGGGACTTGAGGTCAGGTCATCCGGAGCTCTCCCTGTTTCAGATGTCAATACAGCACGTTGCATTGGACCTGAATTTTAGGCCTTTAATCTCATGGGGGGGAAGAGAGGTGCATGAAATGTGCCTTTGTCAGGCAGTGTGATGCTGGTTCTGTAGGGGACATGCACCCGAAGTTCGGGAGGAGATGGGGAGAAGATTCCTAGAACTTCTGACATCCCACCTGGCGTCCCACAGGGTGGAAGGTCAGTCAGGAGACAGGGGCTGGGTCACAAAGTTCTCCACCTGGACAAAGGGCGACGGTCGTGGCTTTGGCCTGCCTCATAGAGCGTCTTAGGGAGTGTGTGCCGCCAGCAGCTGTTCTCTAAGCATCCCGTCCCTTTCCCTTCTGCTCCAGCGTGTCCCATCTTCCACCCACCCTGCATTCACCCTTCAGGCCCTGCTGCCTGGATCAGCCGTTCTCAAGATCTGTCCCAGGCCAGCGACATCCTCATCTCCTGGGAACTTGTCAGAAATGCAAGTTCTGGGGCCCCGATCCAGAGCACATGACGTTCTGGTTACTACATCCTGTATCCTCTTTGTACTCGGCAATTGGGTCAGGGTGATGTACAGAGCACAGCCTTTGACAAGGCAGATTTGGATTCTGGGTTCAGATCCTGTTTTCACTACTTACTGTCTGGATAGCCTTGAGTGAGTCACCTAATCTTTCTGAACCTCAGTTTACTCGTATGTAAAGTGGGTATTATGACAACCGCCGAGGGTTGTCATAAGGAATGAAATAAATAATGCAGTTAGGGGTTGAGTGTAAATGTTGGGCATTTCGTAAGCACCCAGTGGAAGTTAGTGGTTATTACTGAGCTTCTAGGTTTTGAATCCCGTCTTCACCATCTGTTAGCCATGAGGCCTTGATGCTTCATTCAGCTTCCTCATCTGTGAAATGGGGATAATAATAGTGTCAAATTAAAAGATGTTGTAAGGAATTAATGAGATGATGAATGCAAAGTGCCGGCATGGAGGACGCATACAGTCAAGGTCAGCTATCACTGTTACAGTCCTTTCATGGAAACTTCTCCTTGGCTCACTATGAAAGTGCCAGCTGAGACAGACAGAGATTGGGTGCCACCAACCCCAGATGGTGAGCCTCCCCACCTCCCTGGGGAAGGACCTCTGGGCCATTCTTACTGGTCTTCTTTCCTCCTACTTTGGTGTCTCTGTGTTTCCATAGAGATCCCTCCTGCTCGGTCATTCACAACCTTTGCTTACATTTTTAGACAATAACCTATTGTTGTTGCCAGTTGTTGGTTTTTAAACAGGGGAGAAGATTCTTTGTGTCTCACTGCTCTCCTCCAGCCCTCCCGCCTCCCCCCTCCCTCTGGGCACCTGGAGCTTACAGGAGTCCATGCATTTTAATTAGAGAAGAAATCCACTGATAAGGTGGGAACATTTGTCTACCTCAGGCAAACCTGAGCTGCTTCAGGCCCACAGACTCCTTGACTCAGTGTGGGGGAGGCCTCACCTACCCATCTAGAAGCTGCCTCTCTTCTCCAGAGAAACGATTTTAAAGCAGTCATCCTGCAGCTCTTGGGTGAATCTCTAAAGTGAGTCCTGGTTGTGCAGAGTTCAGATTTCTTTCTGCACACTTAGTCTGTCACCTTCTTATTACCTCCTTGCTTACTAGATGCCAACTCTGTAACAAGCTCTCTGCCAGGCGCTTGACAAGTGCTGCTTAATCTTTACTCAACCTCAAGAGGTGGGTGTTGTTGTGCCTGTTTTGCAGGTAGAAAGACTGAGGCCCAAAGTGGGTGTGCAGAGTAGGGCATGCTCTTGGCAAAGCTTGAAGGAAGCTGATATTTTTCTGATCTGTGCCTCCCTCTCTGAGACTGTCATCTCCAGGTTCCCAGTGTTGTTCTGCCTCTTTTGACAGCTCAGGGCAGCCTCGTAGGACCCCCACATCCTAGGCCAGCTCTCCTCAGCAGTGGGCCATATCGTAGTCCTTTTTCTAACTTCTATTTTCGTTAAAACTTGCCCATTCTTGGTTCCATGCATTTCTGCATCCTGTCTTTTTCAAAGCTAATCTAACAAATGAATTCCAGATAGAGTGCAGATGGCTTAAGGTGGATTGGCTTGTGTAAAATCATCATCTCTCCTGAATGCTCTGTACTTGGGCTTTTAAAGTCCAGGTGTTGAAATGACAGGCTTGAGCCACGTGGCCACCATGTACCAGAATGGGGATATAATCCTTGTTCTCCAGCTTACAGTATGGGATTTTAATCCCCAGTTGTGCGTGCCGTCAGAGTCTGTGCTACTGGGGTTCAGACGACAGGGCGGGGGCTTTCGGGTAAGGCGTGGAGGAGGGTCGGTGATGGCAGACGGTATCAGAGCACCTGTGTGGTTCTCTCTGACCCAGCTGAGCTGCCTGTCCCCCTCTGCCTGTCCCCCCCCCCCCTTTCTTTTTTTTTCAGTACAGGGATGAGGTACTGCCTTTATGCCACCTAGTTTTTCAATAGAATGAGAGACATGGGAAGTATTTCCCCTTGAGGTACACCCTCTGAAGAGTGTAAAGGCAGCCCTTCCCAGAGATGCTCCTCTGCTCCTAGTGGTGTGGAACCTAACCTCACTTACGCAGCTGATGGTCACATCCGTGGCTTCCACCTGAGCTCTGAACGTGCTGTAGTCCTTAGCCTTCTACGTCCGTGTACCACCTGCATTTGGCACAGGGTTTGGCAGATCTCTTCCAAAGGTAGGGGTGCCCTGGCCTCCCGGTATCCCTTTATGCTGGACGCTTCTTGCAGATTTCTTGCTAGTAAGTGCAGATTACCTGACACCTGCACCGTATGCTAACAACTAATTAGAGCATAACCAAAATATTGCAGAGCTGTGCGGCTCCCCGAGCTGAAAGCCCAGGCTTAAATCCTCTTTCTGTTGTAATTTCAGTGGCGCGTGCAGTGGATTTTATGAAGGCATTTTGTTTCAGCGTCACGTCCCAGCGAGGCCCCTAATGCTATTCCAGCCTTTGTCCTCTTCAGCATGCTGAGTCCTGCACAGGCTCTGACAGGTGAGAGTTGCTTCTGATCATGGGCTCCGGATTTGGCTCCTGCTTGGAAAGGGCAGTGACAGGACTAAGGTTGCTTGGGGGAAAGGGGCAGAGTTCCCTCCTTGTCTGTCCATGGGCTGCTCACCCTGCTCAGGGAGGATCTCCATCACCAGCTGTCCAGCAACCAGCAGGTTCCCGGCCCATCCACTCCGGTGGATTTCCTCACCAGCACGTCACGATTCACAACCACTTACTGGTTTACTTGCTTTATTTCCTCTCCCCACCCATCCCCGCAAGATTTCCCCCCTCCATTGATTTAGCCAACAGGTATTTCATTGGGCATGTACTGTGGGCCAGGCACCGTTCTTGGAGCTGGAGTTATAAAAGTGAGCAAGCTAAAGAAAGCCCTACCTGACTGAGCTTACATGACAGCAGGGAACCAGGGGAAATAAACAAAACACAGTCTGTGAGGGAATGGAGAAGAATAAAACGGGGAAGGGATGGAGTGTGCCCGGGATGCAGGCTGCTCTGTTGGGTAGGGTGATAGGTCAGGGGAGCTTCCTGGATAGGGTGATATGTGAGCAGAGACCTAAATAAAGTGAGAACAAAGGCCGTCCAGTGTGCTTCACTCACCACTATCCCCAGTGCCTGGCACAGATAAGGGGCTCGGCAAATGTTTGTGAAATGAACAAATGAAGGAAGAACCGAACGCGTGGGAGAGAGTGGAATCTCCATCTGTAGCCTTTCTCCTTGTGTTGTGTTAGCTTCCCCTGGGTGGGCATCAGGCCACTTTGCTCTCAGAATCCCCTCTAGCTCTCTTGATGCCAGAGCAACTTTGTGAGATGCACGGAGGCTGATGGCAAATGGAGCTTTGGACTCATGGCTGAATGATCTGAACTTTGCTTCCATGGCAGTTTACCAAACCTTTGCCTGAGTGTCCTCATTGACGAAATGGAGGTAGCAGTGTGACTGCTAATTTAATGCAGTATAATATGAATATGGAAGAAACAATAAATGGATAAATAACCAGATACAGGAACAGATGTGGAATTAAATAATACCTGTTAAGCTGGGACCTTGCACCATGTTTTCATTGAATTGTTTTAACAACCCTAAGGTACTGGAACCATTAGAAGTTCCACTTTACAGATGAAAAAATGGATCACTGAATGGTTAAGTAACTTGCTTAAGGTAATAAGTGAGTAATTGGAAGGGCCAGGATTCAAACTCAGTGCTGTCTGATTATGGAGCCTGAACGTTTAACATCCTTTGAAACTCACTTCCCTCCCTGGAAATGCCTCTGTGTTGCTTTAATCTCTATAGCTCATTCTCCATAGATGACATTCTCCATAGATGAAATAGAGTCTCTTTAAGTAAAATTCATCAATAGTGTCCATTAATGATTTACAAATAACATTAACAAAGTGAAGCAATGCAGGCATGAATTTTCTCCTGGCATCGTGCCTAAGTGCTTCTCCAGCTTATTTGATTTACCAATACAAGTATTTATGGAATGGAAAAGGCTTCCCATGACACATTCAGAAAATACAGAGAGCAGATCACTTATCTTTATTCTGCTTAAAAGACTGCCATTTGGAAGGATGAAGAGCTTGAAATCTCTCTCACCTCCTTCACCAACCTTTCTGACTCAGCCTCTGATGAAGGGACGACATCTGCTAGCTCTTCTTTTCTTTTTGTATATGTATATGTATATATATTTTTGTGTATATATATGTATATTGAGGTACAGTCAGTTTACAATGTTGTGTCAATTTCTGGTGTACAGCACAGTGCTTCCGTCATACATGAACATGCATATATTCATTTTCATATTTGTTTTCACCATGAGCTCCTACAAGATACTGAATATAGTTCCCTGTGCTATGTAGTATGAACTTGTTGTTTGTCTGTTTTATATATATATTAGTTAGTATCTGCAAATCTTGAACTCCCAATTTATCCTGTCCCACTCACCTCCCCACCAGTAACCACAAGTTTATTCTCTATATCTGTTAGTCTGTTGTCTGTTTTGCAAATAAGTTCGTTTGTCTTTTTTTTCTTTTTTTAGATTCCACATATAAGTGATATAAGGTATTTTTCTTTTTCTTTCTGGATTATTTCACTTAGAATGACAGTCCCAGGTCCATCCATGTTGCTGCAAATGGCATTATTTTATCCTTTTTATGGCTGAATAGTATTCCATTGTATAAATATACCACAGCTTCTTTATCCAGTCATCTGTTGATGGGCACTTAGGTAGTTTCCATGTCTTGGCTATTGTAAATAGTGCTGCTATGCCTTCTTTTGATCACACTGAAGCCTTAGTAGTGCTTGATTCCCACTCCATCATTATTAATGTGCATTCAATGTTTAGATAGTATTTTGTAACCAGTTTAGGAGTTAGGTCTCAACTCCCCATGTAATCTGAGAGGAAGACAGATTTAACCCCTGTTTGCAAAAGAGAAAACAAAGCTTGATGTTGTCTTAGATGAATGTTTTCTGAAGGGTGGCCTCTCCCAAAGCTGAGTGGTTAGAAGAGCTTATGAAACTAAAGATTCCTGGGTCATAGTGCATACCCATGGAAAATTGGATCCTCAGTGGTTAGGACCCTCCCACAGTGCAGTCTTAACACATCCCCAGGTGATGTTAATGTTCAATAAAGTTTAAGAATTTCATTTTAGAATTGATACCAATATGCATGCCCAGAATTTTTAACAGGTGATCCCAAGGGTTGATTCTGGAGCATGTCTAGAAAGTAGGACCAGGGCTGTGAGAGGGACTCAGGACCCAAGTGTTTGGGCATCAGTTTAAGGACAGTATGGTGTGCACCCTGGAGAAGAGAAGGCTTGGCTTCTTTAAATATTTAAAAGACTGCCATGTGGGAAGGATTAGACTTACTCTTTGTAGCTTTAGAGAGCAGCGCTGAGGCCAGCCAGTCAATGGAAGTTACAGTCAAGCAAATTGCAGCTCATCATAAGGAAGAACTTGCTGACACACAGAGTAGCCTGAGAATAGAAAAGGTTGCTTCTGGAGGTGGCGAGTTCCTTGCCAATCACTGAAGACATGCAAGTTGGACATGACTTACTGTTTTGATAAAGAAAGTAGTCATTTACAGAAAAAGGTCAAGCTCTAAGAAGGTACTTTTGAATGCTGACATTTTACTGTTTCAGAATTCCTTTTCTCTCTTTTCAAAAGTTGTAATAAGGGGTGTGTGTGTGTTTACATGTGTACGTGTGCATATACGTCTGCATATGCAAGGATATGTGTGTGCTTGGGGTGTGCTTTAATCAGAATTATGATTTACTTTGGAAAAAAATAGAAGTTAATTGATTGATGATTCCAGAAATAATTTTTTGAGTGCCTCCTAGATGCCAGTTTCCATGCCAGTCATTGGTGATTCTGAATTGTCTAAGAACACAGTTCTTGTCCAGAAGGAGGTCTTAGTCTAGTGGAGGAAGCTAACTAATAACCAGAAAAATGCTAATGACCTGTTGTCTATGCAGTGAGGGCAGCAGGTACAGGGCATTTGGAAACACCAGGAAGGAGACCTTACCCAGCCTGTGGATGTGTGGGGTGGAGAAGAGGGGTTAGGGAAGGACTCCTGGTTGGGATGGGTGTGATTCTGACTACCGACGGGGCCTAGGGAGGCCAAGCAGAGGGAAGAGAATGAGCAAAGGCACTGGGGGGAGAATCCCTGGGAGAGGAGTGGAGATGCGGAGGAATTCTGCACTTTTGCAGAGGAAAGCATGAGACTATGTGGGTAGGAGATGAGGCTGAGGGTAGAGGTCCAGATCACCAACGGCCCTGGGTTCCATGCTGAGAATTGTGGCCTTTTTTCTGTAGGAGGTGGGGCTTCCTTGACAATTTTAAAGCACTGGAGTGATAGGAACTGACCTCCTCATAAGTAAGATCACTCTGGCAGCTTTTGGAGTTGTCTTATTAATGCTACCTAATGTTGAGCAGATGTAGGGATGGCATTTGTGATCGCATTGGCTGATAATCATGGTCGCCGTGCAGCAACACTAAAAAAGGCATGTGAAAGTCAGAAGGCACAAATACTGTTGCACAGACTCTCTCTATCAGGAGTGGCTCTTCCCAGTATCAGCCCTGACTTTCTGCCATGCTTCCCATTGTACCTCTAATGACCCAGTGTCTCAGTAAGGGAGGGCGTTTACTAACCTTGGATGCAGATCTGAAAAAACAGGAAAGAGGAGTGATACCCTTAGCATGTTCCCCCCCACCCCAATTCCAAGCAATTGGTTGGTATCTACAGATACACTGGTGCCCAGAATACACATGAACATTTCTGCTTTGATATTCCATACCTCCCTGCCAAGGCGCAGGAGAAAGGCCATACTTTAAAATTTATTCCAAGTATTTTCTCTTTTTAAGTCTGCAGTATGTCATAAGGGCGTTATGGGGCTGAAAAATTAACTGAGGGATTTAGAAATATTGCAGATTTGCTATAGACTCCATTTGTGTTGGCTTCCTGTTTATACACAGACATCTCTTTCAACGCCAACAGAGAAAACGTACGTGTGGCAGCAATTCTGTTTATTTCGCTTATCAGTAAGTGACACGCTTGTTGCAAGTAAATAAGTATGACAAAAGACCACATTTTTCCTGCTTCTTTTTGCTGGTGGAGGTGTTTTGTCATGTTGCTAAGTTACCACTGCTGAAGGATTCTACTTTGGGGAATGAAAGTTATTTTAAAACATCTAACGAACATCCTACCAGAGACCTTCTTGGCAGTTTCATCAGGGTCTGCGGTGGGCTGAAGAAGATGGATGTATGAAGAAAGAACCCGAAAAGTCTCAGAGACAAACTCCACTGAAACGTAAAAAGCATTCTAATCACAGTCCTTAGGTGAAAACTGGAGAAATCACCAAGAAGAAGAGTCGTCAGGAAGCGGGAATATTTAACCAGTAAACTGTCAGGTGCCCTCTTGAAAGTCTCATGTGGTATACTAGAATAAAAAGAATCAAAGAGCAAATGACGATGTCTCCCATGCTTGCTGGGCCTCTTGCCTCTTCTCTGCTGGGCCAGTTCCTGCCGAGCTGTTTAGGATTCCAGAGATGTACTCGTTCATTTACCAAATAATTATCAAGCCGGACACCAGGGGTGTGGCAGTGACAGGATAGATGTGGCCCATTCCCTTGTGGAGTACACTTTCTGTTCCTGCTAGAGAGCTCTTGTATTGGTCAGGATCTGTCAGTGCAAGTGACATAAGTGAAAGGAGAATGAATTTGCCCTAGAAACTGTGAAGTCCAGGGGTGGAAGGTGGATTCCAGCATGGCTGGGTTCAGTAGCTCTGATGATGTTAGGGAGGCTGTTTCCTTTCATCTCTTGTTCTGTCTTCCCTATTTTTGTGAGTTCATTCTGTCATAGCACAGACAGGATTCTTGCTTATAGCTATGGAAAATGGTTGTTAACAAATCCAGGTGGGCATGGTCCCAATTCAGGACCCCCACAAAGAAAAGAGGAACTTACCTTTCTAATGGCTGTATATTAACCTTATAAAAGCACTCTGATTGGCTCTGCTCTGATCATGTGCTCATCCCTGAACCAATCACAGCAAGCCATGACTGGCCAGGTCTGTTGCTTGGGATGGGAGATGATGGGTGGCAGGAGCTGCTGGGTCTGTGCAAGATATGGGAGCTGGAGAGAGAAACGTATTGGGCAACAAAGAAAGCAATAATTATGACTTAGCTGAATTTGTCCATGTAGAAAGCTCAAGAGTCCTTTAAACCCTATTCTTGTTGGTCTAAACCAGTACCTGCCAGTCACAGCCCTCCCTATTTCCTGTTTCTTTGGTCATATACGAGGAAAAGTGACTTCCTAGGAAGAAGGGCTTCCTGGCTTACCAGGGGAAGAAAATTAGGACTTTTTCATTCTTCCTATCAGACATTCCAGCCTAGATACAATGGCTTCATTATGTTTCCTTGACTCATAAAAGGATAGAAAAAAAGCTAATAAAACCACTACCAGTTTGACAAGACCCAAGCACAAGCAGAGTCATTTTCAAGTGACCCATGCTCCCTAAATTGCAGTTCTATATCGTGCCTCATAGTAGGTCACAGGGGGTAAAAATAAGCAAGAAAATTGGTCCCTTTTCCTCAGCGAGCTTACACTCAATTTAAAGAGAAAAAGATATACACAAAAGTCCAGCAGTCAGCTCAAGGACATAATAAATGTATTTGTGAGCATTCAGTGGTGATAAAACAGTGCACTGAATTATTATCGTCATCACAGAACAATAAAGAACAAGGGGCCAACTGAAACTGTTTCCAAGAGTTTTTATGGCCTCTTTGGCTGAAGTCATGCCTAGGGCCATTAGGAAGGCTTTCTGGAAAAAGTGGAACTTATCATGGGTCTTAAAAAAATGAACTGAAGAGATTATGTGCAGAAGGTAGAATTTTCCCTTGTGCTGGCCATGATTTGCTTAGCTTCTTCTCATATAAGCTTACTGATAGGATGCTACTGTCTCTTACTATTGATAAAGGTCACTGGGGAGACGTCAAAGAGTCTAGCTTCTCCTGCATAAGAAAAGAGTTTGCAAATTTTGGAGACTAGAGAGGTATTTGGAATAATTACATAAATGTATGATCTCCAAACATAAAGATTACAAAGGGAAACTGGTACCGTTGGGGGGCCATTTCTCGCCTTTGAAGTTGATAATATCTAGATAATGATTTCCTTCCAAACTTGTGGAATGGGGGTTCCCATAGCTACTTCCTACAAGACTGGCGACCGACAGGTGAACATTGCAGTTGACCATTTACGGAGCACCAGGCTGCGTTGCTATTAACCCAAAATGTCCAAAGGGTCAACATCCCAATGGAAAAACTGGGCTTCATGGAAATCATCTGAAAGATAAGAGCTACTTTCTGACTTTTTATTTTTTCCTCTAAGTTCCTAATCAGATTTTCATGATCTTGGGGTTTTACCACACCTTTCTGAAACTGGGGTCCTGGCGGTGCTGAGAGAGCCTGCTTCCTAGAGCTGTCCTAGTGGTGCATGCAGTTGTCTGTGCCCACACGAGGAGTGGGTGGGGTGAAGGAGAGCTGCCTGTCACTAGGCAGGGGTCCAGCTCTCTGGTGATGCACAGCACCCTGGGCTTGCTCCTCCAGCCTTGTGAGAGAACTCCTCTGTTCTGAATCAAGGTGGAGCCTCTTGGAGAGAGGCTTCCTTCCCTCTGAGAGGTGTCAGAAGAGAGTCTTGAAATGAAGGCTCCCTTTCTCTGTCTCAGAAAGATGGCTTGCAAGTAAATCTGGGAGAAATACCAGAGACAAGTCTGGAGAAGAGACGTCCTAGTCTGTGAATCTGTTTCTGTTTTGTAGATAAATTCATTAGTGGCTTCTTTCTTCTTTTTTTAGATTCCACATATAAGTGATATCATACGGTATTTTTCTTTCTCTTTCTGGCTTACTTCACTTAAAATGATGATCTCTAGGTCCATCCATGTTGCTGCAAATGGCATTATTTTATTCTTTTTTTATGGCTGAATAGTATTTCCTTGTATAAATATACCCCAACTTCTTTAGAGACAACCTAGTCTTGATGCCATCTTGAAGTAGGTGTGAATCCTGGCTCTGCCAGTAACAAGCTATGTCCTTGGGTAAATAAATGGCTTTACCACTGAGTCTTGGTTTCTTCAGATGTAAAGTGGGAGTAGTAATACCCACTTCACCAGCTGAAATGAGGTAATTATAGAATAATAGTAATCAAAACTGTTAATGGTCCATTGAGCTATAGGGACTTTAGTCCTGTAATCCTTCTATGCGTAGAATTATTCTTATAACTGCCTTATAGCTAGTGGAACTGAGAATCAAAAGAGTTAAGCAACTTGTTCAAGACCATGCAGCTGGTAAAAGACAGAGCCAGATTTCCAATCAGGACAGTCTCACCCCAAAAGCAGTGCTCCTAACCACTACCCAACACCCCACAGCATCCAGTACCGAGTGCAAACTCCAAAAATGATACAGCGAGTGGTATTTGGGGTGAAGACTGTGGAGAGACTAGTTAGTCATGGAAATGAATGAGATGTTGGGTGAGTTTCAGTACTGGGGCATGAGATATGCAGGGAGCCCCCACTGCTTTCCTACTCCGGGCGGACCCCTAGCTGCGGTGACCGGTTCACACCCACAGTGCCCGGTATAAGGCAAAGGCTGCCTTTTCTAAAGGCTTTGGATCACATTACAGCTTTGTTTGGCTGAGATAAATGCAGGGGCTTTTGGCAGAGGAACCTGTCAAAGGAGAGTTGGTTTCTGAGGAATTAATTGGAATTCCCTTAGCATTCCACGGGCATCAGCCTGAACATTGTTCATCCCCAGTAGATTATCATTAATCGGGTGAGCAGGGAGACAGAAACAGCCTCTGATAGCTAATTTATTAACTTCTCCAGGATGAGGGGATGGGAGTGAGCTGAGGTGCTCGAATTTACTTTGAGGGATTTGGGGCAGGAAGCCCAGTGCTGGGTACCGTGACCCCGATCTAAATAGAAAGATTACCGACTTCTGGCCTCAACAAGGTTTAGGATGAGAGTTTTCTGAGACCCATAATTTTTATTACGTTTTTCTTCTTTTTCAGCTCTGGGTTTTCCCTAATCTCCTCTCACAAATCCTCTCCTATAATAAAATCTCCTAAGTGTGTTTCTTCTCTCCCGACTGGTATGTCTTGGGGATACTGGTTTTCCGTTTTTTCCAGTAGTGGATGTGACATCTGACACTTTATACTCTTCTATATTGTCTTCCATCCTTACTCGACCTCCCATCTTTGAGGTTCAGCGTGGCCTCCAGCTTTGGGCTGCCAGGAGATAGTTTCGATACCTGATAGAACGCTGCTGGGGTTCTGGGGCCAGTAGACTTAGGTGTGAATGCCAGTCAAGGCGCTTTCTAGCTGCGTGGCTGTAAGCGAGTTGCTTCTCTTGGCATTGATGTCCTTGCTGCTAAATGGGGATCACCTTAACTGCTGCACACGGCTGCAGCGTGGATGAGATGTGATCCTGTGTTGTTTCTACGGTCTGTTGCTGGTGCCGCATATCTGCTTGTTTCTTCTCCATTTTCCCTCTTTAGAGAAGCAGAAGAGGGACCACTATGCCCAGGTGTGAGGGGGCATCCTGACTGCAGCCCAGCGTTACCATGGGACTTAAGGCCGGGGGCAAGCTGACACATCCCAGCTGCCTGCTCTTTGAAGGCACACCTGGCTCATTAGGCTGGCCTGGAAGAGCCTGCTGGCTTCCGTGCTGGTTCATGGGCTCCAAGTATTAAAAAAAAAAGATATCTTCTCATAGCAGAATCAGCAAAACCCCTCGAAGCTAATGTACCAAGCGTGACTTGTAGAGAGGTGGGCCACTGCCGTGTCTTCCCTCAGCCTCCTCACCCACTCGACTTCCCTTCCCATACACCTCTGCAGTGTCTGTTCATGAGCTCCAGGTGGTTCCCGGATGAGTCCTCCCCAGTAGCCACTTGTCTTATCCCTTTGTTCTGCCCCTCCTTACCCTCACTCTCTGCTGAAGATGATGGGTTTGTGTTTATAAGTGATAGGCTCTGAAGCCAAACTGTTGGGCTGGACACGGGCCTTGGTTTTGCATGTTTTATGTAAATAGAATCATACTGTGTGAATGATTTTACAAATTGCTTTTGTTTCACATTATGCTCCAGAGGCTCATTCGTGTTGTAACTTTCAGTCCTTTCCCCGACTTCAGAGTGTGAGTGTGTCACAAATTACCAACTCTATAGTTGATGGATATTTCGGTTGTTTCCGGATTTTTTTTATTAGTATGAACAGCACTGCTATAAGTATATATTGAAGGCTGGTCTACATTTGCAGCAGCTTAAGAGCAGGTACCTGAAGTAGAAACTTGAAAACTGTTGGATCATGGAGTATGTCCTCTTCAGGCTTATTACCAAGTAGTTCAGTAGTTCAGGTTTAATGCCAAATAATTTCTTAAAGTGGTAATAACAAATCTGCTTCCACTAGCAATGTATGAACATTCCGTTGTTCTCCGTTCTTCTTACCTTCTGGTATTACTAGACTCCCTCCCCACTCCCCTCCCCGCCCGTTCTGATGTGTGTGAAATAGAATCTTGGGATTTCATTCGGTTGCATTTCAATGGTTTGCATTTCTCCAATTTCTAATGAGATTGAGTATCTTTTCATGTATTTATTAGCCGTTTGAATTTTCTTTTTGTAAAGTGCCTGTTCAAGCCTTTTGGCCATTTTTCTATTTGGTTGTTCGTGTTTTCCGGATATTGTTACATGTTCTGAATACTTGGTTGTTTGTTGTTGTTTTATTCATTGCAAACAGCTTCTCTGCATTTGTGGCTCGTCTTTTCACTCTCTTGATGCTGCCTGTTAATGAAGAGAAGCTCTTAATTTTGATACAATCTGGCTTATGATGAAATTCAGGCCGAGAGTCTTTAACTGTCTTGTGTAACGTCTTTTTTTAGGTAGTGACTGAGACAGATTTAAATCCAGATCTGAGTACAAAAATTGATCTCCTTCCATCAGACTGGACCATCTCCATGCAACGATGTCTAGAAGAGGATCAGATAGAGTGGGAATTCATTGTTAGATTATTCAGGGGTAACTCATTCCCTGCCAGAATGATTATCCAAATAAAATAAGAAGTTTTTTTTATGATGGTGAAATGTAGACACATCCCCATCCACTTCCTCCCCTTTCTACTCCCTCTTGAGTCTAACTCCTTCCTTTTTTTTTTTCCCACAGCAGTGAGATTTTCTTTAAAGCTCTGTTTATATAGCTCATAAAGAAACAATTTCAACCAAATCCGGTTAGAATCATTTGTGTGTCTCTGTGTCTGTGTGTAATCTTGACTGATAGCACCCCAGATAAAGAAAAATCAGGTTGTCTCTCTAAATGAGCACAAGGAGATTGGGCATCTGTTCCTTTTAAACTAAGCATATTTTCAGTGTCATGAAACATTTGATACTGAGTCGATGAATGAAAATACAAAGGAATTAGGAGTGCAGTGTTTCAGTGAATATCTCCTTAATCACAGAGAGTGGGACTTCTTAATTTAAATTCTTGATTAGGCGTGTTGGGAGCAGACAGCACCACTCTGATCTCATTAGCCCAAGTGATAATGTGCACTAATTACCCCTCTTTCAAAGTCAGGGGTTCATTTATTACCTACATGAATGACCCCCCCCCCTTTATTTTTTCCCCTCTTCAGCATCAGAGTAAAAAATGAGCTTAGGAAAATGATGGAGGTGCTGAGGAGGCGTAAGAGACAGGACAAGTGGGATGGTTTCCTGTTTCCGTGCAAAGAGCAGAGGAGCCAGGCACTTTATGCTAATGCCAAGGAAATGAAATCTGACTTCTGGGTTTTACCTGTGGCCGAAACGATACACAGCTCTTACCGTGTTCTTTCTCTAGTAAGTTAGCTCCTCCCTGGCCAGCTGGCATAAAAACATGATAGGCAAATGCTAAAGTCTTTGATGCAACTTAACAGTAGGGAGTTTGGATCCACTCAACTTGAGTTACTGTGGCCTGTTCTGTTCCCACCCTCACCTTCTGGCCCCGGCGGCATCTGAGACTGGAGCCCACGGATTTGATGAGCCCACATGAGCAAGTCCATGTGTGGGACTGAGGAGTGGGCAGAGTGGGAATGGGAAATACTTTCTGCCTTTTCTACACTTGGAGGGCAGTTAATATGCGGGGCACCTTTGGGATTCACCGGAATGCTTCCAGAGTCCTGGGATTATGATCTCAAAGGGATGATTTCTAAATTTTTTTTTTTAAAACACTTTGCACCCTCTCCACACAGATTTGAAATCTTAGAGATGTTCTAATTTTATAACAAAGGCAAGCAAAGCTCCTAAAAAATAAGTCTGTTACCTGGGTCACACTCCCCGAAGTGTTCTTTTCATCAGTTGTATTACATGAGGGGAGCATATACTAGTGTGGGTTTTTCCAAGGATAATTTGTCATATCTGTTACAATTAGTTATGCATACCTGTTGACCCAGAAGTCTCACCCCAGAAATCTGTGCTACAGAATATTTGCATGTGACTCCATATATCATCTGTATCTATATGCAGATAATCTTATCTGTATCTACACCTGTATCCTGTACATCCCTGTCGACATCTCCAGAGAGATCTTTATTGTAGCCTTGTTTTAATAGAAAAAAAAAAAAGGAACCAGCTCTAATATTTATCAGTAGGAGAATGGTTAAATAAAGGCATATTCCCACAGTGAAGGACGATGCAGAGACTAACAAGAATGAAAAAGATTTTGAACTGACGTGGGAAGGTGTCCAGAATTGGTTAAGTGAGACAAGCGAGCTGTAGGACTGTGTGTAGTCTGGTGTTCCCTCTGTGTCAAGGACCACATATTTATTTGTGTGTGCCTGTGGTTCTTTGCGGTTATCTCCAAGAGAGGGACGGGGTGGAAGCTGGGAGAGAAGTAGAGGAACTTATACTTTATAAGTTACACATTTCAGCATCATTTGAAATCTTGCAACGAGCTGTCTTTATGTTGGTAATCGGCAAAAGCAATGATGATAAAATGCTTGCTGTACAGTGCTGTTGAAGATGGGGGTCCGCTATCTTGAGGCCAAGCCCAGCTAGGCTGTCAGAATTTGCAAAGCAATTGGAAATCATTGCCCTGAGCACAGTGAATGGCTCTGGCTCAGTGACTGTTAAAAAAAAAAAAAAGCATTTCCCCATAGAACAAGATTGCCTCAGCTACTAGATAAAATTCTTAAAAGAGTTGTGTTCATAGCAGATAGAAGGTATAATCTGCACCAGACACTGTTTAAGGTTAATGTGATCCTGCCACTGTGTTTGCAGCCCATGCTTGCCTGTGTCAGACTTTGCAGAGCTGGTCACACAGCGCCAGGACCTATGTGTGGATTCACTGGGATAACTTTGCTTGCACACACCGGACTGTAGCAGTAAGATCTTCCCCCACCATCTCTTTGACATCTCTTTGTTCATCAAATCACTTTTATTCCTTACTTCTTTCCTCCCTTCCTCCTTTTTCATCTCCCTCCTCCTTTGAGCAAACCTTTACCTAGTCTGTGCCATGCACTGCTCTGGGCACAGTGGGATATGAAGCAATGAATTTACCAGAAGTCCTGCTTCAAGGAGTGAATTCATGGTCTACCAGGAAAGATGACCATAAAAACAGTGGATGATAAAATCTGATGAGATGGCCAGCAGGGTAGAGTCTTGGCTCTGCTCTGTCCGTGTGACCTGGACAAGTTACTTAACATCTCCAAGGCTGTTTCTTCATAGGTAGTTTGGAAATAACTGTACCTACCTTCTCAAAATAGTTCCAATGTGAAATAAAGTAAACGGTGCCTTTCTCCTCCTTTCTCGCCTTCCCCTCTTTGCCTCCTTTTCCTTTTAAAAGTTAACAAGAATAAGATGGTCAAAGGATGTACAAAGTGTAGGGGTAGGGCAGGAATGGAGGAGCCATGTGGAAAGGTGAGGGAAGATATGCAGAGACCCATTCATGTAGGGTCTTGGAAGATGAGCAGGAGGAATTTGCATAATAAGATGGGGCAGGGTCCCAGGTAGGGAACCCTTACGAAAGTACACAGAGGCAAGGTGTGGAGGCCTGAAGGTGAGGCAGGGAGGGTGCTTGGGGCCTCGTTTGTGAAATGGGGTACTCCCCATCCCGTGCCCACCTCGTTGTCTCCCATAGGAGCCCCATTCTTCCCTGTTTGCTGTCTTCTATTCACAGGGACTCTCAGGAAATGCTTTGATAATAGCTCTTTCTTCTTTAATGTGAATTGAAATCACTGTATTTCATCTCTCATGGGTTTTTGCCTATAAGCCCCATCTGTCATTGTGGAATAAAAGTTATTTTTCCCCCTCTTCCAAGAGTTGCAGCTTTCACAGAGCAGGAAGGGTTGGCGCTCCCCCCTCCCCTTTTTCCCAGGAAAGAGCCTTGCCCACCCACTGAAATCCCATCTCCTAGGCAACTGCCTACAGTGCTGCAGGGAGGAGCCTGACTCTGCCTTTGAACTTCCAAGGTCAGGGGAAGTGAAGTCTTGCAGGCACATCTCTGAAAGACACATGTTTAAGAAACCCACTAAGTCATGGTCCAAATCAGCCTTTCATTAAAATGTACTAGGGTGAGTTCCTTACAAGGAGAGGAGGCAGGTAAAAGATGAACAGGACAGCTGCTGTCACTCACGGCTGCTCCTCTCACATTCAATATCCCACCCATTCATCACTCACACTGGCTCCATTCCTTCCTCCTCCTGGAATCTAGTTTTATGGTTGGGGTCAGCATAGCTTCCCCCAAAAGTCACTGCATGGAGATTCACAATCAAGATTTATTCTAAGAGGAGAAAAGACATACTGTTACTTCTTTGGTCAGAGACTGAAAGTCAACTTGATTAATGCCCACAGTGAAGTTGTGAAGGAAGTTTAACATGTGCTGGGGTGGTTATCAGAGTGGACTCTGGTGTCATACTGCCTGGATTTGAATACAAGCTCTGTCATTTTTCTTAATTCCTCTGTGCCTCAGTTTTCTGTCTTGAAAATAGAAATATTACTAGTAATCTAACCAAGGAGTAGATATGAAGGTTAGAGGAATTACCATACAAGGTGGTTAGCAGAGTTCCTGGGACTTGGTAAGTGCTCATTAAGTGTTAAGTTTGGAAAAAGTTAATAATGAACATTGGCCTTTGATTAAAACCTTAGGGTTTACAGATACCCAAGTGAGGCTTGCAAGCAATCACTAGGACACATGACTACCCATTATTAACAAGAAAGGCAGTGAGAGTCATGGATGGGCCAGCCGTGCAGTGCTGAGTACAAATCCCAGGTTCCTCAGCCCTTTCGTTCAGCACACATCTGTACAGTACCCACTAGGTGCTCATCAGTCCTCTAGGCACTAGGATGGTGAACCATCGGACAAGGTCCTCTTGGTTATATGACTGGTTATATGACCTTTGTTACATGCCCTCTCTGCTTTACTTACCACATCTGTGAAATGGACTATTCATATTAGCTGTTTCATAAGGTGCTGGTTATTTTAGTAGTTATTTATTGCTTGAAAATCGGGTCAGAACAGATCTTATATCACATAGAGGAACAAAGACACCAATCAGAGTGTGGAGGTGAGGGGTGTTTTTCATTCCCTCAGGCTTTCATGGACCAGCTTATTCTCTGACGGAATCCTAACACATCTTCCTCATTCATTACTTGGCAAGTTAGCCTCCTGACCCTGAAAAGCCCCAGAGTCTGCCTCAGTGTCCTGGGGTCATCACATCATTCAAACTCCTTTGCCACTCAGGAATTTTTAAACTTTTCTGATGCTGGAGAGGTTTTATTTTGCAAATGGTGAAATAACTTGAGGTTTGATCTTGGGTCCCAGGAAAGAATACAAGTCTGAACTTTATCTTCCTCTGCTTTGGCTACTGTTCGGAGGTGGTTCTGTACTTCCTTACTGTAAACTCCTGGCTTTGTTTCTCCTGCCTCTGCTTTCCTGACAGTTTACTTGTACCTTTAGTGTAACACTTACCCCATCTCACCTTTGATTATATTACCTGTTTGGTTTTTGCCTGGCCTGCTATTTACAACATAGATAGCATGTAAGTTCATATGTATTGATAATTCACTGTGCCTGAGACATTGTGCTAAGTGCTCAAGATGCATTATGCTTTACCACTATCACCCCCATTTTACAGAAGGTGAAAGGGAGGATTAGAAACATTAGGTAACTTGGCTCAACTCACAAAACTAGAAGGAGGTGACATCAGGAAGGAGTGCCAAACCCATGCTCTTAATGGCTGAACTGTACTGTATTATGAACCCAGGGATGGGGACCTGGTTGAACCCTCTTAGTGTCCTCTGCAGCTCTGTGCACAGAGATGTGCACAATCTAGAAACTTACCGAAGTTTACTGAATCAAGTTATTTCCGGCCAGGGGCCTATTCCAAATTTGGGAAATGGTTCTCCCTTCATAAACTTGACTCTGTATCCAGAAATATTGTTTGGGCGCTTACGCTAAGATTTTCTGTACGTTTCTAAACATCTCCTCTAGGTGCCGGCTTTCGTATTGTTTTGGATTAGGGTGTTTTCACAGCTTTTGGCTAGCCCGACTGGGTTCCTCATTCCATTAGGAAGGTCAGATACTCATAGTTTGTGTTTAACTGGCCAGGAGATCTCAGTTTTAGCTGTTTTATACTTCGGATACAAGTGAATTCTTGCACAAGTTAGTGGTCATGTCTAAGGAAGAAGAGGATAAACTTAAAAAAGGAGGACTAATGGTACTGTGATACAGGATATTAGAAGCAGGAAGAAGTAAGAAAGAAACTCAAGAATTATCTGGGCTATTCAATCCCCTCAGTTTTCACGTGTGAAAACCAAGGACTGGAGAAGAAAATGGAGTTCTCCGAGGTCTGTGGAAGAGCTGCAGTGCCTTCGAGGCCAGTCTGAGTGCTCCAGGTGCCTCCTGACACACCAGGCTGATGCTTTGTGGACTGTGACTGAGGATTGTTGGTATTCACGCCTTTGATTCATTGCAAGTCAAAAAAAAAAAAAAAAAGAAAGAAAGAAAGAAAGAAAAGAAAAGTACTTCTAACCTTCTGTAACCTTCCTCTTTTCTGTATACTTTTTCTTAAATGACGAATTGTATTCCTCCCTACTCAAGTATATGAAAGTCTGTGAATCTCATCTATTCAAGCAATGGTGGCTTCGTGGCCATGAACAACATGCTAAGAGTTCTTATATCTTTATTTTTGAAGTGAGGGAAGCATTCCTTTGGTTCAGTAGGTTTGGTGGATGTTTGTCAAAGGGACTGCAAATTCAATATCAGGTCTTTCCTTAAAATTTCATTTATGTGTGTTTGGAATTTTATATGTAGGAGGGATTTTGGGGAGGGCATGGGGGAAGGTGGTTTTAATTGTGCTTCTAGATTCCGTGCGAACCCTCACCTTACTTCCCTGCTTACACCAGTATTGAACTGGGAGTCAAAACCCCAACTCTTCCACCGTGCAGTGGTGTGGCTTTCCCGCGGTCACTGTCCCTTGGTGTGGCTTTTTCCATGTCACGTTATCTTCTCAGCCCCAGAGAGGGTAGAACAGATTAAATCTGAGAACTCTCCTCATTCTAAATTCGTTAATGTTCACTGATACTCTGGAAGATAATGCTTTGACGAGTAGGCCCTGAGGTCAGGTGATCAGTTGCCTGTTTGGAGGACTTTTCAGAGGTGGTGAGAATGTTCCTTGTCTGAGGCCGCTCTTCTCTTAAGGTTTAAAAATCCCACTCCTAATACTATATTCCTCTGAGTCATGTCATATCCCTTTTCTTGCAACTGTAGGGAAAGGGGAAAAAAAGATTTTCCTCTACCGTTTTTTGCTCAGTCCATGGTGCCCTGCAAATTAAACTGATGAAAGAAAAGATATATAAGAGAAAAGACGTACAGATTTTATTTGATATTAATATTTTTTAAATGACAAGGGGCTTCATGGAAAAGAAGTGAAAGCCCCAAAGGAGTGGTTAGACCTGAGAGCTTGTCTACCGTTTTAACAAAGAGTGATAAATTGTAGAGATATGACAAGACAATGAAAAAAAAAAAAAATTCGGGCTTCCAGAGTGGGAAGATTGTGGGAAGGTAAATATAAGTGGGAAAGTAATGGAGGGTAAGCGTTCTATCAGGTCTGTTTATGTAGATCCGAGTTGGTGCCTTCCTAGAGATGAGTCATTTCCTCTTCCTGGTATGGGGGAGGGACCGGGACACTTTCGCAAAGGGAAATTAATGTTCCCTCGACAAATAGAAATTTATGCCCTGCTTTTAGGCAGAAAGGGAGTGGATAGGGAACTTTTTCTACATCTGCTGTTTCTCAGTTGCCTTTAGCTTAAAATAATCCTTAAGTCAAAGTGGAAAATTTTGGATTGGCATATTCTTAGCCCCTTCTCTTCCTCTTTTAAATCTGGATATTCTTGTCAGCTAGCCTCGTTTTCCTCAGATGTTTTCTTTAATTTCTCGAGAGTGCTTTTTTGAGGTTTTGGACCAGAAGGTGAGTGGTTAAATTCCTGGCTCTGTGTGGGTGGGGCTGGCTGTCCCTCCCCATGACTTTGCTCTACTCCCCTCCCCCATCCTCTGCTACTCAGTCGGTCCTGCTTCCTCTTGGCTTCTGCCACCTCTGGGCTTGTTCTGGGCTGCACCTTCTCTGCTCATCACCTAGCACATGCCCATATATCTTTGTTCAAGAAATCTGTGAACTTACTATTTCCTTTCTACTACTTCTGTGGGTTGTAACTTAAAAAAAAAATTATCATTTTAATGGTGTCTCAGGCTGGGAAAGTGATAGCTGTTAATAGATTTGTGAATGCCCAAAAGACTCCTGGGAGAAAAAGATTCACTGTAATTTATATTGGGTGTAGTGATTGATTTTAAAATCCTGTTAACTTAAAAATAAACATTTCTCTAAATACACATCAAAATATTTGTCCCCTTTTTCACAATTGATAACACAGTACTTATGAATTTAATAAATTAAATTTCCCAAATATTTAAACCTTGATTGCAAACTTATTTAATAACCACCTTAGGAGTTTATTACAAATTGGATATACCAGAATATTTAAAATGCTGTTAAGTACTTAAGAGGTAGAAGATAATATACACAAACACTTTTTAATGATTACTGATCTGATTATTATACTATGATTGAAAATCTAATCCGAAGTGTGAATATCATGGATTTCATTCTGCTTTCTCATTATCTCTATTCTTTTCATCTTTTTGCTTCTTCCAAAGTTTATCTTTTAGGGTTTCAGTGGTTTTGCTAGATGTAATTTTATGTCTTCCTAGGGTTATAGTCGTATTTACCAGCCTTAAAAGAAAAAAAAAACTTCCAGAACAATGGAAGTTTTAGAATCTGGGTGGGTGTCCAGTTGTTTAAGAAACAAACAAACAAAAAGTTGTTTGGTGATGAAGTCCAGGATGACTCAAACTCAAGCCATTCATCATTAAGCTAAATCCCCCTTTATGATCAAGATTTATTTGTTATTCTATAATTTGTCGTTCATGTGGATTTAAAGATTTTTTTAATCGGATGTCTTTCCTCCAAATAGTGTGCTCTGTATATTTTGCCTGGCCACCAGTATCTGTCCCACTATCCTGCCATCAAGTTGTATTGTTCTGGTTGGTTAAAATTATTGGAAATTTATATATACCTTATTAGAACCTCATTATAATGAATAGGGTCAGCTTGAGGTTTAATCTTCTAGGAGATAAGGAATCATTTTCCACTTAGTTCCCTTCACTCTTTGGAGTGCAGGTAATTTATCACCTTGGAGCACTTGGCTGGGCCTTCTTTTTCATTAGTGATTGTGTCTGATCCTTGCTGTTAATGAGGAGCAGGAGGCTCCTTCCACTTGGTTGGTAGGAGTGACTGTTGGCACTGATCGTGCCTCCTGAAATAGTCTCTATCTTATGGGGGACCATTTGTCTCGCATTTTTTTAAGAGTTTAGACTTAAAAACTTCGTGTGTCTGTGTGTGTGTGTGTGTGTATATATATATATATATATATGCTTTTTAAATGAAAATGTATTTAACAAGGTAAACCCTCAAATGTATATTAATACACCATTATTAAAAATGATTTAAAAAAAAGTATTCCGTATTTAGTTCTATTTTGTATTACAACTTGTTTTTTATACGCTTTACAATCTTTTTGGTGTGCCACTTGGCAGCCGTGGACTTGTGGAGGCTGACACGTTTTCAGTTAACTCTGGTTGTTCCTGCCTTTCTGACGCTCACATTGGGCAGTGGGATACCCTCAGGCTGACTCCTTTGCTTTTTACCACGTCTGCTTTCTAAGCAGTAACACAGTGATGCTGCCCAGTTCTGATTTTTTAATTTCCTGTCCCATGATGGAAGAAACTGCCATTTAAAGAGTAGTGTAAGGAGTCCTGGCTCCTTCCAGTGAATGATGGCTTTGGAGATCTGGACTTTATGAGTTCACCTGAGTAGTGGCTGTGAGTCAGAAGCTCTACCCCTTGGGCCACGTCGGTAAAAGGGCTTAAAAGATATTTGCAGCCACTAACTGCTATACATAAAATAGATAAACAAGTTTATACTGTACAGCACAGGGAACTATATACAATATCCTGTAGTAACCTATAATGGAAAAGAATATGGAAAGAAATATATGTATGTGCGTGTATGGCTGAACCATTATGCTGTACACCAGAAGTTGACCCAACATCATAAACTGACTGTACTACAATTTAAAAAGAATTTGTTTACAAGCTTCTAAGTTCACATTGAATCTTCCCAATTTAACATATATGGTTTTACTTTATTTTTTATAATCTGGATTTCAAAGGCCACCTGTACTTTCAAGTACAGTGAAAATAATGCTGCACATTCAGTCTGCCGTTTTGAGCCAGAAAACTCACTGCATGGTTTTACGTTTGCATTCCTGTGATCATTCTGAACAGAAAATCTGATATCTTTTTATGTCATTTAATTTTTTTTTATTTTTATTACAAGTCCTCATAAAAAAGATCTTAATGGCTGTATAAAATTCTGTTGTTTAGAAGTGCTTTCCCTTTCTCTGGACATTTAGATGTTACCCTTTTTTTTTTTTCCCACTATGATAAATATCACATTGATAAACTTCTTTGTGGGTAAAGGTCTTTTGTGTTAACATTGTTTCCTAAGGGAGAAATTCTTACCCTTTGACCCAGTAATTCAAATTGCGTGAACATTAAAAAAAAACCAACACTTCTTCATATGAAAAGAAGGATGATAATAATAACCCTAGTTCATAGGGTTGTTGTAAGGATGCAATGAGTCAGGGTATAAAGCACTTAGGATGGTTTCTGGCACAGAGCAAGCATTCAGTCAATGTTGGCTGTATTTATTGTTCATGAACTGCCTTCCACCATGGTCCTACCCATTTATACTCTTGTGAGCAGTGTGGGAGAGAACCAGTCAAGCAGCTTCTGAACACAAAAGCTTTCCAGGAAGTCTGGGAATTTTACTGTGAACAAATTCCTCCCCAGCTGTTCAGGGAAGATGGCTGCTACTGTGTTGGCTGCTCACCAGCTGGGGCTGAGATTTCCCATTTGAAACTGCTGGAGTCTGACGCACTCGCTGCTCCCTAGAGTGACGGGCGGTGATGGAAGTCAGCCTGGGGGGCCGCAGACACGCCTCAGTGCAGCACACGGACAGATGTACTTTCCTGAGTTTCCAGCAGGCAGCTCAGATTGCGAGACCCTGTGTGCTCCTGTAGGAAGATCTCCACCCTCATCTCAAAGATCTTCCCAGACAGCCTGAAAAGAGGAGGAAGAGTGGATCTCAGCCCTTCAGGTCCTGTGTTGAGGGATGCAGGAAGTTAAAAAAAAAAAAAAAAAAAATCAAGCACACCAGTGCCTGCCCTCAAGGACTTGATGATCCTTTAGACTCCATAGTAGAGAGAAGATGGTCGCAGTCTGTTTTGACTCTGCTCAGATTCCCTTTACCCGGTGAAGCACTCATCCCCCAGCAGCTGCAAGTGTTTTGGCTAATGGAACCTTCTCTGGAGGCTTGAACTTGGCTGAGTCCATTCTAAGAATTCTCATCCTGCCCCACTCCCAGGAGCAGCCAGTGACTATTATGGCCTCAAGGGGAAAACACTCTCTGGTGTGATTTATGCCTCAGAAGCAGCCCCCTCCCCACAACCCAAGGCTAGACTTTACCGGATGCTGTATTCCTGCTTAGCAACTCCCCTGCCCTATCCTTCTTTCCTTCCTCACATCCCTCCCACCCCAGCCCCAGCTTGCCCTGGATAAATCAGGTGTGCCTATCTGAAACTGTTTTTTTGGGGGGAGGGTATGCTAAGACTAGGAGGTGAGATGGAGTAGCAAGGTAGATTGTCCCTAGATGTTAAACACAGATAAGAGGGAGAAGAAGAGCGGGTGTGTGTTTAATACCTGCTGGAGGTGCTAATCTTTGAAGTAGGTGTAAATACATAATACATGTATTTGTAACATAAAATGAGTACATATATATATTACAAATAAACAAGGTCATTTCATATAATAATAAGTATCATTAAAAATCATAATGTGATGTTTTAGTGGGATGTGATGTAGTGTGATGGTTTAGAATAATTACTTGAACCTTCTGATTCTGCTCAGCATGACCCACATAGCACTCTGGTACTCTGGCTGGTGTCCTGGTACTGATTATATAATTGCAGCTGCCATTCATTTAACAAATAGGTACTGAGCGCTTACTTTGTGCCGGGCATTGCATTGTGTGCTGGGATAAAAAAGAGATTAGAGTTGCTCACCTCTCTGTTAATTGACTGATGGGTAAAATCGAAGTCATAAAATCTAGCTGTCTTGGAGAAGTCTGGGTCATCATCTACCCCTCCCCACTAAACCCTCCCTAAAGATTTTCAGCTCTTGGTGCTCAAAGAGGAAACTTATTTAATGGCTTTATTTATCTGCTGTCCTATTATTAGGGAGGAGAAAAGTCCCCAGGGTGAGAAATTCTGTAAAGACTTAACAATTTTATTATGGCATAAAAGAGTCATCATGTTTAATCAAAGTCATCCTGCCTCTGTTACCTACACGTTAGAGGAGGGAATTGAAGACTCCAGAACTTCATGCTGTTTTCCCTCCCAGGACTGAAAAACCTACAAAAAAGCTAAGAGAAGGATTTCAAAACAAGTTACACAGTGTTTGATGGATAATAAACCCAGAGTCTTGAGATGTATAAAGGATGCAATTCAATAGAATTTGTTTTTTTTCCAAAAGCTGCAAGAGAAAAAAAAAACCAGACAACAGTGGTCTCAGAGCTAAAAATCCACTCTTATTGTAAGGGAGGAAATCAATATACACCTTCTGAGGACTGAAGGTCTCCCCTTGGCTGTAGTGAGCTCAAGATGGTAGCTACAAAATATATTTGCTCAAAAATTAACTTTAAGGAAAAAAGTCAAACTGTTATGTAATTGACAGGTTAAATGGGTGGGACTCATTGAGCACAATCAAAAAAACCAAGTTTCTCCTGCACACTCTCTCCTGTCCCTCAGCCTCCTTTGCTCCAGTGTCTACAAACACACACACTCTCCGTGCCAGTAGACCTTCCCAGACCTCTGGGTGTGTTCAAGGAGGTCCTGTAGATTATCTTCATGCTCTCAGATTATAAAATCTTTGATTATAAATCAATAAAAAAGTTAATAAATAAATAAAATGTAAATAAAATAAAATAAAATCTTCACTGGACCTTTTTGTTCCCCAAGACATCTCAGTTCAGCGATTAGTATGTCTTGTTCCCTGGAAGAGGAAGGGCTTGGAACCTCAAGGTTAACTTTTCTCCCCTTTCCCACTCTGGCCTGGGCTGACCACTTCCAGCAGGAAGGGGGGATTTTGATGGTGGGGGCCTGGTTTGGCTTCTCAGTTTCTCTACCTTTTCCTTATCCTCTCATTCCCAACTGGAGACCTAGCTAGCTAGTCTAAGGGAGCTGGGTGGGGGCAATCGTAAAAGCCTAGAGAGGAGTTAGGGGACCAGCATTGGTTTCTTCTTTCTTCCGCCCTTGGCACATGTTGGGAGTTGACTTTCACTTGGCTTAGTGAGCAATCACAGCTGCCTCCTTTTCTTGGGAGCCAGTGATGGGTTTTTTGGAGGCCCCACACACTGGGATAGTTTGTCAAGCTTTCTGTGAAATCGGTGATGCTCTTTCATCTTTTCTCCTCCATCATTCCACAGAATACACGGTTGACCCTGCTCTTTAATACCTTCTTACCCTTCCAGGCAGTGCTCCAGGCCAGGATTTAGAGAAGGCTAAAGGTCGGTTTTCCCCTTCTCCCCTGTGGTTCATGCCTGGCACCCAAGAGACCTTTTTAAATGCATACTTGCTGCTGCCCTTTGTGGATGGGAAACTGGGTCCCAATGCAGATGGACCTCTGTCTGCCCTGCTGCCTCTGGTTTATGGCCAAAGCCTCTCGATGCCTTAGTTATGAGTCTGACATTGGTCCATGGTTTCTCCAGATCTCTGGATGACTCATATCAATCTCTGTTGGGGCAGCTAGGTGATAAGGGGGAGCAGGGAATATAAAAAATGCCATAGAACTTGGACTTGTTCGTGGAAAATAATTTCTTCAGTCTTCTACCTTTCCACCTGAATTCTTAGCCATGGCATAAGTAACTTAGAGTCAAGGTGTGGATGAAGATGCCTCTCATCTAAAACCAGGTCTGATGGTGAGAGATGACAATGCAGAGCTAGGCTCATTGATGGCCATGGGAATGACAGGGCCCTGGAAACAATAGAAGCCACACGGTGTAGTGTAGTTATCAGAATCCAGGTGGATGCAATTATCATGAGTGGCAGGGACAATGGTAGCAAAGAGGACCTGACCCACAGAGAACTGTGGTATGCTTAGTGGAACATAGCGTCCCTGGAGATAGATGGGTGCCAGCCTGTACACTACTAAGTCAACAAAGGTACCATCAAAAAATTCTCAGGGGGCTGAGGACAGGTGCCCCAATAATTGTGGATCATTTGACCCGTTTGCAGACTTGGTCCACTTTTAACACCCAGAACCCATTGACTGAAGAGGAGGCTGGGTGTCCAGGAAGAAGGACCCTATAATGTACATAAGAGTGATTTCCTTAGTCTTTCCCCAGAGTGACCTCTGGCCATTTGTCTGGTAACCATGTACTGGGGAAAGGAGAATGCCAGACTGAGAACCACTGGGCACAGGGCATTGATACCTGGAGACTTGGTACTTAGATTGATACCAGGAGACTGTTAGAGGGAGGAATATGGAATTCAGGATTACCAAGTTTTGGCCAAATGAAGGGTCCATTCGGCCAACAAAACCATCTGGTGGTCAACTTCTCTCTCTCTTAATGCAAAATTGGGATTAATATACTAAATAATTGCCACAGCTTCCACATTGGTTCTTTAGCCAGTGAGGTAAGAGACATCATAGTAGGGAAGGCCACGAGAAAGCTCTAAAACCATAAACCCACCCCTGGCTCCAGACAAAAATAGAGTAAATCAAAGATAATATTTCACAGGGTAGTGAAGGGATGGCTGACATCAGGGTCACTTTTAAGCATCTAAATGATACTGGAGGGGTGGTACTTAGGATATCTCCAATTAATTCTCACCACTCTGATACCTTAAAAAACCTCAAGTGCCCTGAAGGATTAAAAAAAAATCTTCACAAAATCAACTGTGTAGAAGTCCTAATTGTGACTGCTGTTCTCAGCTAGAGTAGATTAACATACCTTCATGTCCTGTGGCCATTGATATGGCAAATGCACACTTTTCTATTCCAATCAGAAACAGTTTATATTCACATGCAGTGGTCAGCGACATCAATTTACAGATTTGCCTGAGAGCTATATTAGCTCTCTTGCTCTCTGAAGAGATCTGGATCACCTGGACATCAGGCAGACCATCACGTTAATCTGTTGCATCGATTTTATTATGTTAATCTGGCCCACCAAACAAGAAGTGGCTGACATATGCTAGATGATTTGGGTAAGACACAGGCTTTCCATGGGAGGGGTGATAAACCCAGTAAAGATTCAGGGACCTGTACATCAGTAAAATATTTAGGAGTCCAGTGATATGGGCAATCCAGGCCATTTCCTGCAGAGTGAGAGACAAATTATTGTGTCTCACACTTCGTATCACTAAGAAGGAAACTGAGCGTCTGGCAGGCCCCTTTGGGTTCTGAAGGCTACCTACCCGACGGCTGAGAATATTGCTCCAGCCCATGTATCAAATGATGCAGAAGGCCGCTAGCTTTGATTGCAGCCCAGGAAAGGAGACGGCTGTGTAGCAGGAGCGGGCTATAATGTGAGCAACTTGCTCTTGGGCCCATACAACCTGAAAGACCCTGGAGCATTAGTGGTGTCAGTGGTGGGAGCATATGCCAGTTGGAGCTCATGTCAGGCCCCAGTGGGAGAAACACAGCGCAGTCTCCTTGGGGGTCTGGAACAAGGATGATATATTTGACTTTTGAAAAACAACTCCTGCCATATTGCTGGACCCTGGTGGTGATGGAGCACCATGGGTTATGCCAGGATACCGTGTGTCTGGAACTGCCCATCATTAGCCGTCATGCTTCCCAAGTAATGAGGTTGAGAGGGCCCAGCAGTACACTGTAAGGTGGAAACGGTGTATCTGGGACTGTGCACCAGGAGGACTAGCAACTATCAGCAAAGCTCCTAAGCAGGTAGAAATCTGTGTCGTCTGCGTCTGTTGCGCCAGGGCCCCTTCCTCGGCTTGCCCCTCTGGCTACAGGGGGTATCCTTTGTGACCAGCTGACAGAGGAGGGGAAAAGCCACACTTGGCTTATGGGCGGGTTGACATGGTATGGGAGGGCAAGTTGAAAGTGATGACAGTTGCATTGCAGTCTAGAGGTTGGGCTGAAAGACAGTGACAAGGAATAATCCTCTGAAGGGGAAAGCTCTGGGCCGTGTGCTTGATTGGCCATTTCGTGTGTAAGAAGAAGTTGTCAGAAGTTAAAGTCTACGTGGACTTAACAGGCAGTAACAGATGGGCTGATCCCCCAAGGGTACGGGTCATGTTTTTCTTGACATCTTTTTTTATCCCTCCTTTATCTCTTTCTTGCTCTTTTTTCCTCCTCTTTAGTATAGTACTCAGAACATAAAAGCATTTATTATTCATCCAAACATTTAATCATGCCTACTCCTCAGGTATCATTCTAGGTACTGTGAGGAAGACTGAAGTGGAACATAAAGCATCATTTTCTTTTTCTCTCCTCCTCCTTATCCTTTCTCACCTTTGCGGCTTGTTTTCAGTGTACCTGGCACCGTACAAAGTGCCTTGTATGCACGTGATCTTCTTTAATCCTCAGGAAGACCCCATGAAGGTGGGCGGTGCTATGAGATGAGGTTGACACAGATCTTAAATTACTTGCATAAAGGCTTTTGGCTAATAAGTGGCTTGCTGGTATGTGAAGTTGGGCAGATGCTTTGTTTTAACAAATGAATCAATGCCTGTATCTCATGAGGCTTAACACATGAATTGAGATCAGCCATTCACACCATTAACATAAACAAGCTTTTTTCTTCCTTGCATTCTTTTTATTTTAACATTGATGTAGGTTAATTGTTTTAAATTGCCGTTGCATTCTCTGTTTTGCTGAGGGCTCATCAGATGATAATGTCCCCCACTGGTCATTCATATCATCCACCCTGCAAGGTGGGGCCACGTGGGTCTCCTCTGAGCAGTGTAACCCGACGCTTTCCAGTTCTTTAGAAGGATTTTTTAAAATTATGAAATCCTCTTTCCAATAGGTTCCTGGGAAGGAAGCAATGTAACAACATCATAGCTGGGTGACTGACTCGTGGAGAGGTCACATTGCTTGCCCAAGGTGGTTCTGCAGGCTAGTAGTGATGCTAGCACATGATCTGTAGACCTGGCTTGTGCCCTTAACTCTTAACTACTGGATCAAAAAGTCACCTGTAAGCAGCTTCAGTATGACAGGTGCACTGTATACCATTGGGATTTAAGCTACTAACAATATGATTTGCAGATTTGTCAGTGTCCTTCGGTGATTGCCTATCCATGGTGGTTACTTAGCATCTTTTGTTTACTTTTATTTTCTTACTTATATTCTTTTAATTTATTTTAATGTTTATGTCATTGTCATCATTGGTAATAACACAATATTGGACAACTTCAAAAGAATAACATTGATATTAATATATGAACAAAAGTTCTATTTTGATTGGTAATAGTGCCTTGAATCAACCCCACGGTGTGGTTGTGGTTGTGATCTGAGGGTGGAGGTTGATCATCTAAGCTGCCAGCAGTTATAAGAATTAACTTAAAATGAAATGATTCTCCACAATTAATTGAGGCCTGCAAAAATTATCCAATAAATAGGCTCATTTTAAGAAATGAGTTTATAAGCTGGGAAATATATGTAGTCTTAGCGATTAGACAATGAATTCACAAGTCCACGCTCCAACGTATAAAATCTCCCACCATTCAGAAATAGACAGGCAACACGAAGGTTCTCTGAAAATGCCTGTCGTTGAAGCTTGGTCATTTGCTTTCTTCCTCTTTTAGACTCTTTTTTTCCTTAAAAGGCCAAGACTAGCATGGAATGAGGGAGGTATTTACCTCAGAAACAAAATATCAGTAGCTGCCAAAAAACTCAGGAATCAAGATGAGTGATGTTTTAATGCAATATTTGAAAAAATAGGGACCAAAAATTCTTGATGAACAAAATGTCAACATTTTAAATAAACTCAGGATTTGACCTTGACGTTCATGAGTCCTCTCCATTGTCTCCCCATGATCCTAGCCTGTCGACTTATCTAAATACTTAGCTGTATTCCCCCTAGCCTGTGAGCCATGAGGAAGAAGCTCTCTCTTCCCTTTTCTCCATAGTATCTGTCGGGGCTGGTGCATCGGATAAACTCAGTACATTTTATTCCACGAATAAATGAAAAACATATCCTTCAGTGGAAGGAGGACTGGGCTGTGAGTCTAGACATAGGGAGACCATGCCAGCCTACTCACTGTGTGGCCTTAGTTAAGTCACTTCTCCATTGGCAGCCTTTTTGAAAAGAGGTTAAACAATATGAGTCTTGTGGTTCCTTCCAGCCTTTGTAGCCTAAGATTTTTAACTGGTATCAGGGCAGGCTACCAGCATGAGGATTCATCCATCCAATCATCCAGCAAAATTTATCATGTGCCATCCAAGTGTCTCTCAGTGGGCTAAAGGCTGAGGAAGGAAGACGGGAAGGAAGAGCCCCTGCCCCCTAGGGAGCTCAGCAGGAAGGCACACACGTGGCTTGCGTGGGGGACATGAGAACTGCTCTAGTGGAAGCCAGAAGGAGCATGAGGGAGGAGTGTCTGAGTCTCCCAGGAGTAGTCCACATTTTCACGGAGGGTTTGAGACCAGAGAGAGAAGGCTAAGGAGGAGCTTGTCACCCAGAGAGGCGTGAGTAGGAGCTCTCCAGCTGAGGGAAGATCGTGTGTGTGTGCCTGGATGTGTTTTTCTTCCCCTTTCCCAGAGATGAGTATATGGAAGGCAGTGAATACTAAGAATAGAAAGGGCCCCTTTAAAATTAAACTCAAGGGTGAAGGAGGAGAAAATGATTCTTTAGTATAGAAGACTTTCTTTAAGTAGAGGAGTTGCACCATCTGGTGTTAATGTTAGCAGTGTGGTTTTGATTGGCTTTAAAATAATGCCTCCTGAGGACAGACTCCTCTTCATCTTGAGGGTCTCTGGGCCCTTTCTTTGTCTGCTCTCATCATCTAAAAGTTTTCTGCATCCCAGTGGAGAGAATGGCGGCCCCATCTTGGCTCTGGGTGGGACGTAAGAAGCAGCAGGACCTGGACAAGGTAGAGAGGGGGGTGTGAGTGTGTGTGTGTGTGTGTGTGTACACATGTATACTCATATATAGCAAAATATAATGAGAGTGTAGCTTGCATGTTTAGAGATGTACATGCCACAATAAAGGACTTTGCTTATAATGGAAAGGAATATTGCCAGTGTTGGGGGTGGGGAGCAGGTTGTGAGAAGTGATCTGATTGGCTCAATGAGCCAGAAAGTATAGGCTGGTCTAATCGTATAAATGCTTAGGTTGGATGGAGGAGAATTACAAACATATTTCTTTGTATTGGGAACGTTCCCTTGGTGGTGGTTAAATTTTATCATATATAAGTCATTTTATTTACTGTGTTAATACCACACCAGCAGACAGCCCTTGTAACAGCACTGTGGGGTGAGATGCCAAAAGTAGGAACAAATGGGGGAGAGGGCGACTCTAATGCCATCAGATTGGTTTGTTAATGGCTGTGACCCACGTGGGCCACTTGTGTAGCAGTTAGCTATTTTACAAATCAGCCTCTTGGTCAAAAAACCTGAGTTTCAGACCAAAAAGAACCCCCTCCCCAGGGCTCCTGGATTGATACCCCTGTTTAAGGTTCCCCTCTGGGGAGCCCCTCTCCACGGAGAGTTGAGGCTGAGATGAAAGTAAAGTCTCGATGCTTTCCGAGTCTTCATTGTCTGGGAATCATTTGGGAACTTCCTTGGGGTTTTTTGTTGTTGTTGTTGTTTTTCCTGAGAGTATTTGAGGTTGATGAGTTCTGGTGACTGTGACCTGAAGCCTCACAGGCTGAAGAGGAAGACAACAGAAGTGGGTGTTCACTCCCCATCTCCCTCCTCTTGGCTTCACAAAGGAAAAAAACCTTTGCTAAAGGTCAGGTGGTGTTTGGAGATCATCTGGTTGCATTCTTCTTCCCACTGGGAGCCCACTCTCTAGCTGGGAAACTCAGGTACCATTGTTTCGAGTACCTCCTAGATTCCAGGTATTATTTCTTTCCTTTTGTCCTGCCCTGAGAGAGGAGAATTTTTCCAGCGATGACAATGAGGCTGGTTCTATGCTGGGTGAACAAATCCTGTCAAAGAATAGCATTTGTATCCAGCTGCAAATTGTATTGGTTCAAATACAAAGCAACATTAAATTTTTATGTAGCTCTTCCTCCTGTCATGACCTGAAAATTATGATCGACTAAATCAAGGAGGATACAGAAGCTTTATCCTACGTGCCAACTGTAATCAGTTGCTGCTTGGAGTTACTATATTACGAAGGGTACTGAAGTTGTTTCCAGCCAAGCTCAGTGAGGAGTTCTGTGATCAATTAGGCATGTGTGATGAGTGTGGGAAATGGGAATAAAGGCATGTGTGCCAGGAATTCACGTCACCTTGATTTTACTTTCTAAACTTTCTCTCTCTTGTGCAACCTCAGAGCTCTTATTACGTTCTTCAAACCTTGCCTCCAAGTCTCATGCGTTGTCTTCCTGTCCAATTAGGTATATACTCTTTGGTCACAGAGAATGCCTTCCCCTATTGGGAAAATGTTTGGGAAGTTGTATTAGCCAGTGTTAGTGACAGTATAGGCTATAATACATTACTAGTGGGAATGCAGCTTGGTAAATCTATTTTGGAGGGCAACTTGAAAGTATATGTTAAGAGTCCTAAAAATGTGAAATATCCCTAGACTTAGGAATGGTTTCTCTTGGCATTTAGCCTCAGGAGATAATCATAAAAAAAAAATGAACATAGATTTACATTCATGGATATACATTAAGGTGTTTATCTGTAATAGTAATGGTAAACAAATAGAGTCAGCAATAGGTTAAATAATTATGGCATAGTAATAACAAAAATAGTAGTTTCCTCTTACTGACTGTCCATGTGCCAGAAATTTTATATATTTTATCTTATTAATTCTTACAGCAGATGGGGAAACTCAGGCTGAGAAAGGCGAAAGGATTTCCAGTCCTAGTAATACATGTGCGTTAGTTACTCTGGAAACCTCTTGTTACAAAACACCTAGAACTGCGACAGAAAATTTAACAATGTTTAGATAGTGTCTTTAAATGCATAGCTGCCTTTGTAAGAATGCAAGAGAAATCTGTAGGGGCAAGAAGTGAAGAGGCTATTGAAACAGAGAATGTCAAGCAGAAGCATCGATTGCCCTAGGATGGGACTGGAGGTGGGAATTTCTGGCCTCTGTAACCATGGGGCTTAGGTTTTAATATCTGTGTATGGTAGAAGATAAGTTACATCCTAGGTAGGGTGTAGGATATCACACTTTTAATAAAAATGGATTCCACTGAATGGGTGAGATTAGGAAAAATGTCCTTATATTGTCAAAGGGTAGTTTGTCTCACTCTAAGTATTGGCTGAAAAATAAAATATTTCTAATGGGATACCATAATTACTTATGTGCTCCATTTGGAATAGGGGTTTGACTATAACCTACCTGAATGATACGGGAATTTATAAGCTTAAGGTCATTCTAAGCTGGTAACATTTTGGAGGCACCTGGCAGAAACAATTGCAAAACTTCTCTGAAGGGGCATACCTAAAATCTAGGTGATACAACTTTCCCATAGACAAAGTTCATCATAAAAAGTATTATATAAATATGCATTTATGTGTACTATGAAAGTATATACAAAGGTATATATTTGTGTGTACTAAATACTACAAAATATATGGGGAGAAAGAAAATCCATCATGAGAAAGAAAGAGCAGAAACAAATGGGAGATTCAGTATTAGAAATACTATAAGTAATAAGATTATCAAATGGAGGCTCTAAAATAAGCAAGTCAACACGAAATGAGATGATCCATGAAAGAAATAATGATAAACTGAATTTCATTAAAATTAAAACTTCTGCTCTGCAAAAAGCAGTATCAAGAGAATTGGAAGATGAGCCACAAAGTGAGAGAAAATATTTGCAAAAGACACATCTGATGAAGGACAGTAATCCAAAAATATACAAAGAACTCTTAAGAAAACAAGCAACCATATTAAAAAATGAGCCAAAGACCTTAATACCTCATCAAAGAGGATATGCAGATGGTGAATAAGCATATGAAAAGATGCCTCACATCTTATGTCATCAGGGAAGTGAAAATTAAAACAACAGTAAGACACCACTGCACACCTGTTAGAATGACCAATAACTGAAACCCTGACACTACCAAATGCTGGTGAGGTGTGGAGCAATGGGAACGCTCATACATTGCTGGTGGGAATGCAAAATGGTCCAGCCACTTTGGAAGACAGTTTGTCAGCTTCTTATAAAACGAAACATACACTTACCATATGATCAAGGAAATAAAAAAGCAACACGGTGAGAAAAGAATTATAAAATACTGTCATCCTGAACTGAAAAACACACATCAGTGCACAGTGAATAAAGCTAGCCTTCAAAGTTGGCTTTGACTTTTGAAGCGGACGAAGCAAAAGGGGAATTGCGATCAGGTACACAATGCATATCGTTCATAAGATGAAGAGCCCATCAGTCGTATGAAAGTAAGCACATTCGTAACAGAGGACACAGCAGTTGTGTTTCTTGGTATTTACCCAAAGGAGCTGAAAACTTATATCTACAGAAGCACCTGCACATGGGTGTTTCTAGCAGTTTTATTGGTAATTGCCAATGCCTGGAAGAAACTACAGTGTCTTTAGTAGGTGAATGGATAAACTGTGGTACATCTTGACACTGGAATAGTATTCAGTACTAAAAAGAAATGAATCATCAAGGTCATGAGAAGACGTGGAATAATCTTAAATGCATATTGTTAAGTGAAATAAGCCAATCTGAGAAGACTACCTACTGTATGATTCCAACTCTGTGACATCCTGGAAAGGGTGAAACCATGGAGATAATAGAAGATCATCGGTTGCCAGGTGTGAAGGGCGGGGATGCGAGGGAAAGATGAACAGGCAAAGCACAGAGGACTTTTATGGCAGGGAAGCTACTCTCTATGATACTACAATAATGGATATATGTCATTATACATTTGTCCAAACCTGTTCAATGTACAGCACCACGAGTGAACCCTTAGGTAAATTATGGACTTCAGGTGATCACGAAGTATCAATGTAGGCTCATGCTTGGTTAAAAAAAAAAAAGTACCCATTCTGCTGAATGATGTTGATATTGATGGAGGCTATGCTGGTATGAGGCAGGGAGTGTATGAGAAATCTCTGTACTTTCCTCTCAATTTTATTGTAAACCAAAAACTCTAAAAAATAAAGTCTTTAATAATAAAAATAATATTATTAAGTGTGTTCTCCCTAGTCACCCTGCTTAGGATCTGAGATTCTCTAAAGCTTGCCTGCCTCATCCACTGTGGATGCCGACCTTGCTCTGTCTCGTTCTTAATGACTTTAAGATGAAATTGTTTGGGAAGGGAAGAGGAAGTAGGAGGAGAAGTGGGCACAGCAGGGTTTTCTCTTTTGGGAGGGGGCTTGTCAAGCTAATTCTAGAAGACATGGAAACACAACAGAATAAGCATAGTGAAAACAATTTTGAGGATGAGCCAAGTTGTAGGCTTTACTGTATACCAAGACTTCCAGTTAAGACACTGGGCCACCTTAAAATGAGAAATTATTGCTCACCAGAAGACCCCACTGGAAGAGTAAAAAGAGAGAACGGCAAAAGTATTTCCAATAAATTTAACTGAAAAGGGCTGGAGTTCAGACTATATATTAAAAAAACAACTTAGAAATCACTAAGAAAAAGGCAACCTAATTTAGGAAAATGGGCAAGTTAATTACCACCTGTCACAAATGGGAATATACAAAAGGCTGAAAAGCATTTGAAAAGGTGCTTAACCTTCTTACTAAATAGGGAAATATGAAATCAAACCATGATGAGGTACAACAGAAAGGCTTAGAAAAAAGATGGACATTACCAAGTGTTGACAAAAATGTGCAGCCCAGGAATGCTTATGCATTGCTGGGAAGAGTGTAAATGGGTACAAGCTCTTTGGACAGGATTTTGTCATTGTCCAAGTTGAACACATGCTTAATGTGTAAATCAGCAATTCCACTTTTAGGTAAATGTCAAACATAAATAAAGACATACATGCATCAGAAGACATATGCACAAATGTCCGTAGCTACATGTGACAGTTGCAAACTACAAACAGCCTAAACGTTCATCCGCGGTAGAGTGGATAAATACATTGTGCTATAGCCATGCAATGTCGAACTCTACAGCAGTAGATATTTACAGATAGATACTGATACTTTTCAACAACATGAATGAGTCATAAATACCATTATGAGTGAAAAAAAAAAAACAAAAACGCCAGAACTGAAAGAATATATACTATGCTATTCCGTTTACATAAAATTTAAAAACAGACAGAACTATTCTGTAGTTTTAGAAGTCAGGATGGTCATTGTCAAAGGGGGAATCGAGGAAATTGTCATAGAAGAGGAGCAGAAGGGAGGCAGCTTCTGGCATGTTGGTAGTGTAATTGACCCAGGTGGTAGTTACATAAGTGGTCATTCTGAACAAGTAACATCTGTGCACTTTTCTGAATGTACATTATAGCTCAAGAAAATCTTTATGAAAGAACTGAACAAAAGGATTAAATGACACATTAGACACAACCAAACAGAGAAATAGTGTGTATGTTCTGTGGGCATTTGAAAAAAACGTGCATACTGCTCTTTCTGGGTGGAGTGATTTATAGACATTGATTAGATCCTGTTGAATGACGATGTTTCTGAGTTTTCCTGTATCTTTGCTGATGTTTTGCCTAATTGTTCTGTAAACTGAGTGAGGATTATTGGGATCTCCAACTGCAGTTATGGATTTATCTGTCTTTCCTTTCAATTCTCTCAGTTTTTGCTTCCTGTGCATTGCAGTTCTGCTCTTTGGTGCAGACATAGTGAGGACCACCACGTTATTTTAGTGCAATGACATTTTTATCACTATATCCTGTTTTCCCCTGTTTCTGGTAATTTTCTTTGTTTTGAAGTAAATTTACATGATATTAATATAGCTTCTCCACTTAGTATTAATTGTATGATATACCTTTTTTTTTCATTCTTTTACTCTTAATCTGCCTATACTGTATTATTTGAAGTGAATTTCTTACAGGTAACATATAGTTGAGTAATTTTTTTTCTAAATCTCTCCATATTAGGGCAGGTCTTCTGGTAACAAATTCTATTGATTTCCCTTTTATTTCCAAAGAATGTTTTTAGTGGATATAGGATTCTAGGTTGACAAATATTTTCCTTTAACACTTTAAGAATTTGCTACTTCCTTGTGGCTTCTGTGATTCTGATTAGATATCTGCTATCATTTGAATTATTTTTCTCCTCTAGGTGTAGTGTTTTTGCTCTCTTGATGCTTTAGAGATTTTTTCCTTTGTCTTCAGTTTTCAGAAGTTTGACTGTGACGTGTCATGGTGTGGATCTCTCTCTCTCTATTTCTATTATATAGTGGATTTCTTTGCGTTTATCTTGGTTGAGGTTTGTTTAGATTATTGAATTTTAGGTCTGTGTCTTTTGCCATACTTACAACTTTTAGTCATTATTTCTTAGAATAATTTTTCAGCTCTGCTCTCTTTCTCTTTTCCTTCCCAAACTCCTACTAGATGAATGTTACATTTATTTGTCTTCTAGTCCCACAGGTTCCTGAGGTGCTTCTCTTTTTTGTGGAGGGTAAAGGGGGAATAGGGAGAGCTTTTCTTTGTTACTTAGATTACATCATTGCTATTACTGCATCTTTCAATGATTCTGTCCTCTCTCGTCTGCATTCTGCTGTTGAGCTCATCCATTGAATTTTTATTTCATCTGAACTGTTCAGTTCTAGAACTTCCATTTGGTTCTTGATATCTTCTATTTCTTTGCTAAGACTTGCTATTTATTTTCTGAAGTGTTCTAATTTTTTGTTTGTTTCAAGTTTGTCCATAATGGCTTATTAAAGCATTTGAATGTCTAATTTAATAAATTGCTGTCTATTTTTTTTCCATCCATTTTGAGATCTTCCTGATTCTTGATATGATGAATACTTTTTGATGGAAACCTGGAAATTTTGGGTACTAAGTTATGAGACTCTGAGTCTTATTTAAACCTTCTGTTTTAACTAGCTTTTCTCTGACACGACTCTGCTGGAAAAGGTGGAGCAATGTCTTGTACTGTCAGATGGAGATAGAAGTTTGGGCTCCCCAACAAATTGACATGTAAAAGGGGTGTTCCTCATTACTTCTGGGCAGAGGGACAGTACCTGGCTCCCCACTAGATCTCTACTAATATCTTCATGCCTGGGGAAGGGTAAGAGTGCTTGTCACTGTGCCTCACAGGGCCTCCACCAACACTGTGGGAGAGTAGTCTTGTTACCACTGGGCAGTGGCGAAGGTCCTGACCCTCCTTTAGGCTGCCTTTGACACTACCCCAGTGGTGAGGCACGGACTCTTGTTAATGCTGGGTGGGGGTGGGAGTCTAGTCTCCCCATATGGTCTCCACTGACGCAGGAAGGGGGCAGTTGTCACTGGCTATTGAGGAAGTTCCAGCTTCCTACGTCATTTTCCTTGACAGCCCCCCAGTAAGGGGTGTTGATTTGGGATCCTTGTAATGGTGGAGGTGTAGGCTACTTGCTCACATGGGTGGAGGTGAGGCCTCATTTCTTTCCGTGGTGTTTGGCTGCAGTGGAGTGGTTATTTTCCAAAAGTTTTCTTTCTTGCTAGGTTGCCCCTTTCCTGGTCTCTGGCTAGAGAGAGCAGGGTTTTCAGGGTTTGTTTGTTTGTGCCTGTTGGCATTTCCAAGTCGGTGGCTTTTTCAGTTCCAAGTCTGGAATATATGGGGCAAACGAACAGACAACATGGGGCACTTACCACTGCGTTGTTCCCTGGGTCTCGATGTCTTAGCTGGTCTGTCTTCTCTCCACCTTTTAGAGTCTTTTTACCTGTGTTACTGGCATTTTAGTCGTTCTTAAGGAGAGGAATAGAGATATGTTTGCTTACTTTATCCTCCTAGGGGTCTGTTCAAATTTTAATATGGAGAAAAGCAAGAAAGAAGACCTCAATAGAGAGTAAGACCTCAATTTGGTTTAAAAAAAAAAAAATTGCAAACCCTCATGTTCCTGCAGCAGCAGGATCACACACACAGTCAGAGCAAAGGGAAATACACCAAAAAGTTACTTTCTTTTCTTGACAGGGAGTTCACTTCTGAACTCCTCAAAGTAGCCAAGTATTATGTTTATAATTAGAAAACATAGTATCAGAATGGTTTCCCATTTGTTTAACAAATTGTTTTGCATGGCTTCTAAACTAGGCATCCTATTACCTACTCTGCCAACTTTATAAATTATTATGCGGGTAAATATGTCCTAGGTGTTAAATGCTTCCAAAGTATAAATCTCAAGAGAAATACCAAGGATTATTTTTGTACAAAATGAAGAGCTACCATAGGTATGGGGTTGTTATTAATAAATTATTATGCGGGTAAATATGTCCTAGGTGTTAAATGCTTCCAAAGTATAAACCTCAAGAGAAATACCAAGGATTATTTTTGTACAAAATGAAGAGCTACCATAGGTATGGGGTTGTTATTAAGAGCTCCCTGTTTCCTGCCATGCTTCCATGGTTTTCCTTCAAGCCGCTTCTGAATACAAAACGGAAGATAGTGTGCCCACTTTTCTAAGTTAGCAAATTGAGTGGCCAAGAAGAAATCTTAATGTTAAAGAGAATCACAAAATTAATTTCTGCCATTCCCTCCAGCATATCCAATTTTGGGGGGTTATTGAATCCAAGAATTCATGCAGCACAAACAGTAGAATGCACATTAAAACTTTTCAGAAGTATTTTTTCTTTTTGCTCTGGAAATAAGAATATAGGATTTAGCAAATCCTTCTTTGGAATGCTGGCCCTTTACAGCTAACAAGCTTGGATAGACAGTTTGTCTGCCTTCTTGGATGAAAAACCAGAAATAATCAAGATGTATTTTTTTAGACACCTATATTTCAAGCATTACAAGGCAGTTGGAGAGGTCATCTTGCTTACCCTCCTCCTCTTCTTCCATGGAAATCACCTTCGTCATCATCTAACAGCAAAGATAATTTATTTGTGGATGGAAAAAAATGCAAAGAGAAATTATTTTCCACCTGCCAGGTGTGAGTTGAGAAGATCCTTCTGTTTGTTTTGGTTATTTAATTTTCCAAATATGCACAGTTCTCTGCAGTGTTTGGGCATTGAATAAAGGCCCGTTTTTCCGGCTGAGTTGACACACCCCAGGAGGTCAGTTTGTTACTCTGAGCAGTGACAGAGATGGTCCCCCTGGATCGCTCTGTTTGTGAATGTTAACCTGGTAGATGGAAGATCTTGGCTACCTGTTGCTTATGTGCAGATCTGGCACATGCTCTCTGGTTTCCTAGTGAGAAAAAGATGAAGCTACAAACTCCAGACTACACTCCTTGCTACTGTGGGATTTGAGTTGCCATATGTAAAGAGAGACAGAGGCTGGGGAAACCTGAGAGGAAATTTCTTCAGTGTTACCTCTATCAGGTGAAGGACCAACTTACATATACCCTAAACTAGTGAAGGGATGGGGCTCCGAACATCAGAAGCTCGGTTTCCTACACCGTGACCCTCTGCTAGAAGGTGTTCCATAAAAACAGTGATTGATCCATCTTCAAGCAGGCATCACAAAAAGGGCACAGGTGGAATTTTGATCACGTTAAGATGATGTTATGCTTAAGGGACTCAAGGATGCATGAATCTTATTTTGTTGAGCACCACGTTCACTGTGGGGTTACAGAATGGACCTCGCATACCAGAGGCAGAGAAAATGGGAAGCAAAACGACTCCCACTTGGGCTAGCGCATGGTACTCCCCCGGGAGCCGTCTTACACAGCTGGGCTGGAGCAGTCAGCACAGGCTCCAAGCCAAGCCTGCACAGGCCCTCTCTCCCTCCTCCCGGTCTTACCGTCAGCTGGCTGCTGGAGGCAGAAATACCTTGCATATCAGGTGAGGGAGAGATGAGAATACAGGGGGCAGGAGGGTTGAGATTGTTGACAACACCTTATTCTTCAACGTAGGGTCCACAGACCAGCAACATCGGTTTGAAGTTTGTTAGAAATGCAGCCCCAGAGAAGACCTACAGAATCAAAATCTGCATTTTAAACAAGATCTCTGTGTGATTTGTATGTATACCTAGGAGGCAGGTCTCGTGTCCAGCTCACCCATTTGTGGGTATATCTGTGAGTACACAGTGACCCTGCCCTCTGCTAACCAGGGACCAGTCTCTGCCCCAAATCTGAATACTCAGATTATCACTCTCTGCTATTGGGGAGAACTGTATGTGGAAAATGCTGGTTCTAATGAAGGTGAATAAATTTCTTTACTGCAGGTTTTTTTTTTTTTTTTCCAGCATGTTTGTCTCAGTCTGCTCAGGCTCCCATAACAAAATACTATAGACTTGAGTGGCTTAAACCACAGACATTTATTTTATCACAGTTCTGGGGGCTAAGACCAGGGTGCCGGCAGCATTGGCTTCTGGTGAGAGCTCTCTCCCTGGCTTGCAGACGGCCACCTTCTTGCCGTGTTGTCCCGTGGTGGACAGAGCTATAGGGGGCAGGCTCCCTGGTGTCTCTTCCTGTAAGGGAACTAATCCCATCATGAAGGCTCCGCCCCATGACTTCACCTAAGCCTGATTACCTCCCTAAGGCCTTATCTCCAAATACCACCACGTTTAGGGTTAGAGCTTTGACACATGAATTTGGGGGGACACAGTTCTGTCCATAGCAATGCTAATGTGCATTGTGACATGTAAGAGAATATAATATGCAACATTGCCCACACATTTAAAGTTGTAGGCCCCTGTTTTGAAAGAGCACTTATTAATAATGAATGTTTCACGGAACGTAGGATGGGAAGTACCATTCCAAAGGGTATCATGGTTCTTTTTGAAACAGATAAAATCAAGTCCGCCATCGCCTTCCCTACCTCCTCCCCACCCCATGCCCCGTGCCCATCTCCATCCCTAGCCACATTGCACCCCCACCCCCACTGGCATATGAGGCAAGAGTTTATTTAATTGCCTGCACTGTGAATTTGTAGATTTTTCCAAGGGTTAAGACACAGTGAAGTTACATTTTATATGAGGGTGAGAAACCAGAATTAGCCCCCAAAACAAAAAAAAATTGCATTTTAGTCAAAATTTTCATTGCAAACAACTTTGAGATATTACCAGATATTACAAACACACCTGCCACCACTCAAGAAGTCCAGTGTAGCTTGTGTTCCCTCCAGTACTGGCACTTGTCACTGTTTCTTCAGGTGAGTACTAGATCCAGCATCCAGATGCCTTTGAGACTGAAGGGTGTGTTCCTTTAAACACTAGAATGACACTCAACAGGATGAGATGCTCACATTTTAAAATGAGGGTGGGGATGAAGACTGACTGAGGGAACAGCTCATTCATGTTTCCTATTCTGAGAAGTGGAGGGTGAGTGTGTTTAGGGGAATGCCTGTGGGATTATCCATACCATGAAAATAGTCATCTCTTTCTTGCTCTCAGCTCGTATTATTGAATTTACATACATTAAATTTGCATATGTTGCAATGTCTTTGTGTTGTGTGCATGATTGCAGAGAAGTTTTTTGCCAAGGATAGACCAGATACCTGGATTCAAAGGAGTCACAAGGTGGCCTTCAGTGAAATTAATACAGCCAGAGTCTGTACCTTAAAGTCTTAATGATTTCAGAATTTCAACAACAGCAGTTGTTTGTCTAGTTAATAGAGACTGATGAACATATAATCCAAAATACCGATTCATGTTGAGAAATATTGCTGGTGTACGGGCTGGAATCCTTGGATCCCCATAATTTTCCTTTGGCTTCATGGGAAGCCAAATTATATTTATAAAGGCAATTCTAAAATATTCAATGTGAAATGAATCAGGTCCAAGCTCATTTACTAAAAGATCCTGGTAGTTGGAAGGGTTAACTGATTTTCTAAGCAAGTGACTCACTGTGTTGACTTGTATTTAGGGGAAAATCTGTGGGTTTAATGGTTGGGGGATTGCGTGGACCAGTGGTGGACAAATCATTTTCACATGCAGCTGAATTCACCTTTCTCCCACACGTTCACAGGAAACTGAATTTATGTGGTTTGCAGGGACAGCGTAATAGGGTTCAATGTCCAGCATTATTACTGTTTTTCCTTTGTGTTTGCTTGGCATAAAGAGAGGAGGGCCTTTGCTGTCTCACCTAACTCACTTTGTTGGCCAAGTCTGTGATCTAAGGTGGAGAAAAATCAGAGCCTAGGAGCCATTACCTGATAGCTACTGCTAAGAATTTGGACGGTATTTTCTTTCAGAGGGTCTCCTTTGACAGGGTGGGGATCAGGCAGTTCAGTAAGCACACCAACAAGGCTCTCCCCTTTTTGAGGGACGCACACCACCCCCTGAAGACAAAATGATACTCAGCTATTGAGATGCAGCATGTCATTTTCCTCCATCTCCTCCTTGTGCCGCATAACCATCTCTTCCTCCCCCCTGTCCTCAGAAGTGTGGAACGTTGATCGTATAAATATTTCTTCATGTTCTTATTTCTAAATGTGGTTTAAATTTCGGAGTTTGAGATATGCAAATGTTAATCACACATATAAAAATAGAAAAAAGACAAATTTCTTCTGTATAGCACAGGAAACAATATTCGATACCTTGTAATAACCTTTAATGAAAAAGAATATGAAAATGAATATATGTACGTATATGCATGACTGGGACATTGTGCTGCACACCAGAAATTGACACACTGTAACTGACTGTACTTTAATTTAAAAAAAAAAAAAAGATATATCCTAGATGTGGTGTAAGGTATGGTTTAAGGCAGGGATTGGCAAAGGTTTTCTGTAAAGGACCAGATAGTAAACATTTTTGACTTTGTGGGCCGTGCTGTCTTGGTCAGCTCCTCAGCTCTGCCTTTGAAATGCAGAATCAACCCTAGACGATACATAAATGAGCGATTGTGGCTGGGCTTCAAAAAATTTTATTTATGGGCCGTAAATTTGAGTTTTGTGTGATTTTTATGCGTCACAAAAATATTTTAATCTTTTCCAACCATTAAAAAATATAAAACTATTCCTAGCTCATGACCTGTGCAAGAAACAGATGCTGGGTTTTGGGTGGCTGATCCTCGCTCTAAGGAATTGACTGGTTTTCCCACCTATGCCACTGTATTTTCAGTTTCTGATTTGGTGGCAGGGATAACAGGACTCACTGCCTAATGTTTTTCCCTTGGTATAGGAAGAGGGGATCATTTAGCAGTTACACACATGGGCTTGCTAATCAGACACAACCAGATTCAAATCTTAGTTTTACCTCACAGTAGAGCAAATTGTATAACTTCTCTGAGCACCAGTCTCATTATCCATAAAAGGCATAGTTCTTGTACGTCATGGGGTCAAAATGATACAGTGTATGTGAAACTTTTGACATAGTGTCCACCACACGGTATTAATGCAATATGCAGTAGCTGTGATTATCATTATGTTGTTATTAGAAAACCTGCGTTTTCCACTTCTGATTCTTCTATCTGCTTTTTACCTGGGGCATGTCAGTCTCCTCTCTGAGCCTCAACTTTTAAATAACAGGGCTTTGGTCAATCCCAGATCTAAAAATGTCTGAGATTCTTTCTCCTTGTAATATAATCTTTTGCATTGTGAGTGTATTAAGGATGATTACCATTTAAAAACTAGATATATGTTCCAAGAGTAGGCCTTGGGAAGATACCGCTGTATTAATGAGAAATGGGGCAAGAGAGACACAGGAGTTTTTATTCTGGTGATTTGAGTTTAACAGAAGCATTGACCACTTGCCTCTCTCCTTCCTGGGCCAGTTGACACTTAACATGAAATAAGATTCCTTTGGATTCCCAGGGCACAGGTGCCATTATCCGAAATAGAGCCTGGCACTCACTGAGACCCTTACTACATCAACTATGATACTGTGATGTTTATGGAACTCATTTAAAGAGCCCAGGTGAAAAAAGACCCACAAAATAGAAAAGAAAAAATAAGAAGCCTGCAAATGCAGATAGCATACCGTCCCCAGCTAAACGAACTGTGTGATCCCATTATTTCCAATTACAATTGTGTTTCTTTCTTTAATGTTTTCTATGCTGATATCGAAGTTGCTAATGAAGCAGGCCCCTACTTTGTGATCCCCATTGTTGTAACTTGCTGGGCTTAATTGCTTTGTCTCCATAACAGACAGACATTCTGAACAATTAGACAATAATAAGAAAGCAAGATGGGGAAATGGCTTAGATTCTTTCATTTTAATTATACTGATAGTGTACCTTGCAGTTCTGAATCAATGCTGAAGTGTTATTTTTGATAGCTCTGATTGGATATTATTGAATGCTAGTAAATTTGTATTTCTAATACAAAAGAACCCTTTCCTCTGTCTCAACTGGTTGTTGCTTTTTGCAGAACAGTAATCCTTTTCTGTGTATGTGGCACGTTTCACCTTTAGTTTCCTTCGCAATTGTCCTATTGTTCTATATTGCTCCTGTTCTATATATAGATAATGGAGCGTCTAATCTGGCTTAAGTCCTTATTGCATCTTGTGCACCTAGTTGCCCAAATATTTCCATGAATGACCCTTGAAATTAATGTTTGCCAAAAGACCTTTTGAAGATGACAAAAATATAAATATGAGACTCAGATTGCAGTCTGTTCTGATCGTTGAGAAGTATAAGGCCCTGCATGATCTGGTCCCTATCTCATCTCCAACTTCTTGTGTTGCACTCTCCTATTTGCGTGCTGTCTACAGCTACACTGATCTTTCAGTACCACGGACAGCACAAGATCAGTCTTACCTGATGGTCTTCTATCTTCGCATAGCTGGTTCATTTTTATCCTTTAATCTCAGCTCAAATGCCACCTTCCCAGAGAAGATTTCCCTGATTCCTTCATCTCTTTTGCAACTGCTCTAACACTGTTCTTCCTGTTACTCTCTTTCATTGGATTTAGCTTGTTTCCTCTGATGTACAAGTTGTATCACATATTTCCTTCTCTGTTTGTTTATTGCATAATCATTATCAAGGCAGGAATTACAACTTCTTTGTTAACTACTGTAAAACCAGGAACTTAAACAGTGTTTGAAACTAGTAGTTTCAATAAATATATCTTGAATGAATCAGTGAATAAGTAAAAGGATGCATTCTTTTTCTTTCTTCCTGTGTAATCTCAGAGCAGCTGTGGTCCACTAATAGCCTGCCCAAATTTCCAGCTGGAAGTCCACAGTCTAGCTCAAAAGACTGTGGATTCCTTGAGGGAAGGGATTTTGGCTTGTAGATTCTAGATTCCTGATGTCTAACATTGTGTCTTTATATAGCTGTGAATCAGCAAATTTTAGTGAAAGATGTAAAAAAATGTTTTGAAAGAGCATGGACCCTGCAATCTGTTCTGTATGTAATGACAGTGGTTTGTGAAAAATTAATATACATTAAAAAGAGTGCTACTTATTCCTATGGGGGGTGATGGGAACATGTTCTCACTTATTCCCTTAAAATAACAAACTCAGACTAATTTTCTACTTCTTACTTGAGATTAACAATACTTGAAAGTTTATATATATATATATATCTTATTTTTCTTTCATAAGAAATGCAATTTCAGTGTGGAAGGTGTAAAGACTCCGAAAAGGATATAAGAAGGAAAAAAAAAGGACCGACAATTCTACGACCTGGAAATAACACTGTTAATCTTGTGGTGTATTTCCTTACAGCCTTTCAAATGTGCGCACACACACACACAATGTTTATTTTATTACAAATGATAAAAATGAAATCAAATACCGTTGTATCCTATTTGTTATTCTTTTAATATATCAAGACCATTTTCATATCACTGCAGTTCTTTGAAAATATAATTTTTGATGATCATGAAAATACCATGAAAGAGACGAATTATAAGGTATTAATGTAATCATACTTCCTAACATGAAATACCAAATGTTTTTCATGCTACTTTTGGCTCTAACAATTAATTGTGCCGAGAACATCCATTTTTCCAAGTATATGTTTATGCCTCTGAAAATTTCCTTCAGAGAGTCCTGTATATGGGTGTACTAGGCCCCAAAGTAGAAATAATTTAAGACTTCTCCAGATACCCAAATTGCTTTCTAGGAAGTTGTGCCAAGTCATATTTCCACCAGTAGGGTTTGATGATATTTGGTTCCTTTCTCCCTTAATAGCAGTGAGTATTTTGCATCCTTCCTCTCCTGTGAGCTTTCTGTTTACTTATCTAGCCCCTTTTCTATGGAATGTTAGTGCTTTTCTGATAGATTGATGTGATCCCTTATATCCTAAAATTTTTTTTATTGTTATCACATTTATGGAAAAATCTCCATTTTCTCTGCCATCATTTTTATTGGCCTTTAAAACATCTTTAAAAATCAGCTTTGTTGAAGTATAATTTACCTAAAATAATAATCAATAATTTTAAGTGTATAATGTAATGAGTTTTAACAAATGCATTGAGTCATGTGACCACCCCACAATCACAATACAGAACATGTTCCTCATCCTAAGGGTTGTCTTGTATCCCTTTGTGGTCAGTCAATTTCCTCTGCCCCTGATACCTGACAACCACAGCTCTTCTTTGTCATTTTATTTTTCCTTTTCTAGAATTTGTATAAATGGAATCCTACATTAAGTAGTTTTGGGTCTTGTTAGCATGGTGCTTTCATGTGTATTTTTGTATATAGCAGAAGCTTGTTCTTTTTACTGCTGATTGCATTGCCATACCACAGTTTATCTGTTCATTGTTAATAGGCATTGTTGTTTTTTCCAGCTTTTGTATAACAACAGTTTTTGTATACTAAGTGGTTGCCAGGGACTTCCACTTCTGGGGCAACACAGAGTGACAGGGACTAGACTCATCCTTCCACTTGAAATAAACAAAAAATAAGCAAATATATAAAACAATGGTTTTTCAGGATATCAGACATGAAAATGGGGCAATGAAAAATGGTGATCCCAAAGTGATGGACAAACACAACAAAGAACAGATGGTACAAACAGAAAAAAATACACTGTCTAAAAATATCACATCAAATGTAAGTAGTCTAAAAATCCCCATTAAAAGGCAAAAATAGATTGAATTAAAAAACAAGACTTAATTATATGCTGCTTATAAGAAACCTACTTGAAATATAAAATCAAGAGTAGGTTAAAAGTGAAAAACATTTTTTTTTTAAAAAAAGGATATGCTCTTCTACACCATTCAAAAGAAAGCTGGAGTGTCTATGTTAATACCAGATAAAGTAGACTTCAGAGCAAAGAATATTACCAGGGATAAAGAATATACTTTCATAATGATAAGGGGGTCAATTAATCAAGAAGACATAACATTCTAAATATTTATACACCTAATAACAGGAGTAAAAAATACATGAAACAACTATTAGGACTGCAAAGAGCAACAGACAACTACACAATTATAATTTGAGATTTTTTAAACATTTTTTATTGATTTATAATCATTTTGCAATGTTGTGTCAAATTCCAGTGTAGAGCACAATTTTTCAGTTATACATGAACATATATATATTCATTGTCACATTTTTTTCTCTGTGAGCTACCATAAGATCTTGTGTATATTTCCTTGTGCTTTACAGTATAATCTTGTTTACCTATTCTACAATTTTAAAATCCCATCTATCCCTTCCCACCCTCCACCCCCTTGGCAACCACAAGTTTATATTCTATGTCTATGAGTCTATTTCTGTTTTGTATTTATGCTTTGTTTTTTTGTTTTTGTTTTTTTTGATTCCACATATGAGCGATCTCATATGGTATTTTTCTTTCTTTTTCTGGCTTACTTCACTTAGAATGATATTCTCTAGGAGCATCCATGTTGCTGCAAATGGTGTTATGTTGTCAGTTTTTATGGCTGAATAGTATTCCATTGTATAAATATACCACCTCTTCTTTATCCAGTCATCTGTTGATGGACATTTAGGCTGCTTCCATGTCTTGGCTATTGTAAATAGTGCTGCTATGAACATTGGGGTGCAGGTGTCATCTTGAAGTAGGGTTCCTTCTGGATATAAGCCCAGGAGCAGGATTCCTGGGTCATATGGTAAGTCTATTCCTAGTCTTTTGAGGAATCTCCACACTGTTTTCCACAGTGGCTGCACCAAACTGCATTCCCACCAGCAGTGTAGGAGGGTTCCCTTTTCTCCACAGCCTCTCCAGCATTTGTCATTTGTGGATTTTTGAATGATGGCCATTCTGACTGGTGTGAGGTGATACTTCGTTGTAGTTTTGATTTGCATTTCCCTGATAATTAGTGATATTGAGCATTCTTTCATGTGTTTATTGATCATTTGTATGTCTTCCTAGGAGAATTGCTTGTTCAGGTCTTTTGCCCATCTTTGGATTGGGTTGTTTGGTTGTTTCTTATTGAGTCGTATGAGCTGCTTATATATTCTGGAGATCAAGCCTTTGTCAGTTTCATGTGCAAAGATTTTCTCCCATTCCGTAACTTGTCTTTTTGTTTTACTTATGGTTTCCTTTGCTGTGCAGAAGCTTATAAGTTCCATTTGTTTATTCTTGCTTTTATTTCTTCTAGGAGAAAATTTTTGAGATGTATGTCAGATAATGTTTTGCCTATATTTTCCTCTAGGAGGTTTATTGTATCTTGTCTTATGTTTAAGTCTTTGATCCATTTTGAGTTGATTTTTGTGTATGGTGTAAGGGAGATAATTTGAGATTGAAATACTTTCTTAATACTTCATAGAACAAATAAATAGAAATCAATAAGACTGTACTTAACTCTCTCAACCATCTTGATCCAATTGATAACGATAGAGTACTTCACCCAGAAACAAGATACACATTTTTTCCCTAGAGCATAGAGAGAACACTTAGCAAATTAGACCCTATTCTGGAATACTTAACAAATCTTAATCCATTTAAAATGATGAACATTGTACAAAGTATGTTCTTTGATGACAGGATAATTAAATTAGAAACCAATGATAGAAAGATATCTGGAAAATTCCCAAATATTTGGAAACGATATAACATACCTCTAAATAACTCATGGGTCACAAAAGAAATCTACAGGGAAATGAGAAAGTCTTTTGTACTGAAAAAGTGTGTAAGATGCTACTTGAAGCATACTTAGAAATTTATTGCCTGAAACAATTTTATTGGAAATGAAAAGAGGTCTTGAATTAATTACTCAGTTCCTACCTAACTAGATAAAGAAGACCAACTAAAATCCCAAGTAAGCAGAGGAAAGAAAATAATGAAGAGCAGAGAAGAAATGAATGAAATAAAAAATAGAAACAGAGAAAACCAATGAAATCAATTACTGTCTGTCAGATATATTTCTGGTTGTTGAGAAAGGTTGGGGGAATCCCTAGTTTTATGAGAGCTTTTTAGAAATATTATTTATGGGCATTAAACTTTGCCTTTTCTGCATCCATTTTTCTTTTTAAGATTGTTAATATGGTGGACAGTATTGATTGAATTTCTAATGTCAGAAAAATCTTATTTCTTGTAATGCGGGTTTCCTGGTTATGAATTCTCTCAGCTGTCTTGTATCTAAGTCTTTATTTAATCTTTATTTTAAAAAGAAATCTTCATTTGGTAAAGAATTCAAAGTTGACATTTTGTTTCCCCCAGTACTTTACTAACGTAAATTCATGTTGCATTTTGGGTAGCTTTTTTATGGCTACATCTTAAAGTTCAACTGGTTTTCTACTGTGTCTAATTTGCTGTTAATCCTGGTTTCTTTGTTTGGTTTGGTTTGGTTTGGTTTTGTCTGTTTGTTTTTTATATCTTTCTTTTCTCTCTTCAGTATGCTCAAGTGTTTAGCTTCCTTCTGGAATATGGACAACATTTAGTATAGCTGTTTTATTCTCCTTATTAGCTAGATCCATTGTCTCTGTCATTTCTGAATCTGTTTCTTTGATTTTTCCCCTGGATAGGGGTTATGTTTCTTTGCATGCTTTTAATTGGATAACACTATGAGTTTTATGTTACTGATCACTGAATTTTAAGTCTGATCTCCATCTCCTAACTAAATGAAACCACCACACTCTGTTAAGTTTTCTTCCTCTACCCTCTACTGTAGCTTGGAAGTTGCTTCCAGGCAGTAAGCTTCTAGTTGTAGTGCTCACCTTGTTGGTTATCTCAGACATCACAGCCCTCCACTGCCTGTCGTTCAGTGTCTGAAAACTGTTGTTTCATATGTTGGGTTCGATTTTCTAGTTGTGTAGGATGGAAGAGGGAAATCTGGTCCTTGTTACCTCATTTTGACTAGAAGTGGAATTTTCAGCCTTTTAATTTTGATGTACGTAATACAGAAATTTAATATTTATGGTTGTGAAAGCCTACTGATATTTTCTTTCATGATTTCATAAATTGAATTTGTTTAGAAAGTCACATTTCTTTTCATATAGTTGATAAATACCTGCATTTTTTCTAGATGAGAAATGTTTTGTTTCATTTTAATATGTCTCGAATTTAATTTGGCATTTGCCATGAACTGATGTCTTCCTAGATTTCAAAGCTGCTTACTATTGAATGATCCATCTCTTCTTTCAATACTTCATGGTATTTTCTTTACTACCTATTTTCAGTATGCCCTATTTTTTCTCATTATGATTATTCATAAGTAGTTAATAGTTTATTTTATTACTCTTATAAATGGAAGGCTAGTAAAAAAAAGCCTATTAACTTTTATTAAAATTTCTATTAACACTGTTAATTTTAAATATTTATCTAGTATCCATAAAATTTGCTAAACTTCATTCTTAAATCTTATAGTTGGTTCTTTCAGGTGTTATTAGTGGACAATTAAATCATTAACAAATTATTACTTTCTATTCCTTTATCCTGCTTTATGGTACTTATATACTTTTTACCCTCTAAAATTATGTTTGATCATGTTTTATTGTTTATTTCACACTTTATGGTATATGCTTGCTTGCTTGCTTATTGATTGATTGATTGATTGATTTTTTAAGCTTTTGGCCAGAACAGTTTTAAACAGAGGATTTGTTTTTTTTTTCCTTCTTCTCTAATTCTGAAGGGAATGACTCTTACTGATGAGTATGACTCCTCCATTTTACCCTGTTAATGGTCATGGCCTTGCCCAGAATCATTCTTAACAATTGGATCTCTCAGCCAGCTGTTACTTGGCCCAGTGGGCATTTGAACTTCAGACCAAGAAAACTAAAAGTTACTCAGACAATTTAATCCAACCCCTTTAATTTATAGATGAAGAAACTGAGATTCAGCATGAAAGGAATGGTGCTGGTGTGAGAAGCGACCTGCCCCAATCACTCAGGCAAATAATAAGGAGCTGGGATAAGGGTTCTCAGCTCCTAAACTCCCCGTCTGGTGCTGTCAGTGAATTAATCAGAATATATGTGTTGTGAACACACGATTGACTTGGTTGGTAACTACCTCATGAACACGAAATACTAACAATAAACTGAAATCTTGTCCAGAGAGACTTTATTATAAATCATACGAGAATAATCATGATGTTGAACCTTCAGAGTAATATTAGCAAGCCAGGTCAACCACACTGATTCCAGTAGCTTAAAAATGTAATTTGAATGGGATTACCAAAATTTCCCTGTCTAAAAATTCTTGAAAAATAACCATTGAGAAGATCTAAACAATAGGATGAAGATCTCAGTGTGGTAAGAGTATAGGTGATTTTTATTTTCTTCTTTTTTCTCGGGGAGTCTTTTCTAAAATGTCAACAATAGTATGACACATTTAATATGATAAGAAAAATGTTATTAGTTTTAGAAGTTATACTGATGACATTAAAGAGCCTAGATACCAGAGGACAGAACTTGAGACATATAATGGATGGCCTAAATATATCAAGGAAGTGCATAGTATCCACCTAAAATGCCCCATGAGAGACACGTATGATTCCTTGTGTATCTCTTAGAAATGAAAACTGATTTTTCCTCATGATCTTGTTTGAGGTTAAAATGTGCATATTGATTTATGTTTTAAGAGGCATGGTATGAACAAAACTCTTCTTGAAGGTGAAGGCTTCTTCATGCCACAGAAACTCAGTTTAGACTGGGGAGGCTGTCAGAAGTAATCATTGTAAAACAAACCCATAACGTATTATGGTAATGCCATGCAAATTTTTAAGTTGGTGGAGGCAGTGAGGTTGGCTTGCTTATTTTTCTCTAACCTAGAGAGATGTCAGCTCAGAGTGTTCCTGAAACTGTGGATTGGAAAGGACATTTAAGCCTTCAGGGATATATTTGGGATTTTAGGGCTAGGTGCTAGTAATTGTTCTCCGGGATCAGTAGTTGAATGCCCTTCAGAGGTGTTCTGATGAAGGATGAAGAAAGATACACGTGTATTATTAGCCATACACAGTGTTCTTACAGAGTCTGAAAGTATGGTGACTGAGAAGGTGACTTAGGTCAGGGATTGAGTTTTAGATAAAGGGGAAAGTCTCATTTTCAACAGCATATTGGATATGGACCCTCCTTGTCCTCTTTCCCACTGAGAGGGTTGCAGCCAGCATAAAAAACCAATTTGTGTGAACTTTCCCTTGAAACTTCCCTGAGGGTTGCCACTGCTGCATGGAAGAAAACTGGAAAGAGAAATGTGAGTGAGTAAGCAGTGCAGAACTGACAGTAACACGGGGCAGACTGCGGTCCTAGGGACACGCAGTGGGAACAGTGGTGGGATCGACCTGACTGGTGGGATCTGGAAGGACTTTGAGAGTGGGTGGAAGCTTCGGTGGATAGATAGAACTTTCACAGGTTGAAAATATGGGATGGATTGTCCAGGTGGACAAATGAGTACAGTTCTCAGAGTCCACCTTCTGGTTTTTGGTCCAGAATGATTTGCCATTAAAGCTACCTCCTTCACCATGAGAAGGCATAATTCTATGCCTCTGGTATCTCCGCTTTCTTTCAAATGTATTAAGACTGTCCAGTTCTTCATCTTGCGTTCTGTCCTGTAGAGCAGTGCTACTTGGCTTTGAACTCTGCTTCTACTTTCCTGGGTAATATTCTCTGACTTGCTTATCTTTGAACCACTATTTCTGATACTCTCTGCTGCTGTCCCTACGTCTTTTCCATGGCTGCCCTCTTTATCTCTATAAATGTACACTCCCTTTGTCTTACTCCTAGTTACTCTGTTACCATTATCTTCTTGGAGTCCCCTCCCCCTCCCAAGTTCAGGATTATCTTCCTGTGAACCTGACTGTCTAGAACTGTAACTGTTATTTTTCTGAGGATGCTGCAGAACACTGTCTTCCTGGTGCATGGACATATACACCAGCTTTGCAGAATGTTCTTCATGATCCCAGAGTCCTCTGTGCCTTTATATAAAACTATAACTCTCATAGTTTTTATTTCTTCCTTTTAAAACACATGATTCTCTGTGGGAGGAGGAAGAAGAGGTTTTTTGTTGTTGTTGTTCTATTATTTTTTAACAAGGTAAGACCGAGTTATCACTATTTTTATAATCATGATGACATAAGATCAGTCATGTGGTTGATGGCTTTAAGAATATCACTTTTAGACCATGGAATATTTCTTAAAATTATAGCAGTTTAAGTGTTTTTTTTTTTTTAACTTTGCTTGCTATAGCTTTATTTTAAATTTTGGAATGATTAGCAATTTCTTCTTTAAAAACTAAAATTTGTAGTCCTGATCCTATTAGAATTGGGGTTGGTGCAGTTATTGGGGGAAATTTATATAACATAAGATTCCACTTTAAAGCTCCCAGTGGTAGGATAATTGCTTCCTAAATGAAGGCTATGAGAAATAAATACTAAAGATCAAATCATTTTGCTAAGAAGCCGAATCAAAAGCTAAAGAACCCCAAAAACTGGTCTTGGAATGTGGCTTTCCACACAATGGTAACAACATGAAGAATTATCAAGGATAATGATGCAAAGAAGACACACACGGCCTTGGTCCAGCCTGGAAACATGTGAAATGGTGTCTCTGCAAGTTTGAAGGAACAGTGTGCTCTTTCAAAAAAAGTAATGTAAGAGCATGTAATGGCTTTGCCTAACCTTTTAAATGAAAAGGAGAACTTTTTAGCAACTGCACAGAACAAGATGTTCTATTTTTCTTTTCTAAAATTCATTTCTAATTAATTCAAGAGCAGCAGGAGTTTACATTATTTTCTTTCTCTGCGACTTTAACTTTTATCAGCATGAAAAGTTTGTTGTGGTCTTTTTCCCCCACACTCTGAAGTGTAGTCACCCAGACTGAGAGCAGCAGCTTCCCCCAGCAGGAAGTACAGGGTAGCGTGTGCACAGGACAGCACGTCAGTGTGCCTCCTGGGCAGCTCACCACCTGAGGTTCTGGTTGTAGAACAAATCTTGAAATCGCAAGCTATATTAGCATTCTGGAAATGCTCCAGAAGCACATTATGACTTGTCTGCAAATTCGTGGCACTCTAACCAACTGAGATCTGAACAAAAACCCATTCACTTCTTGCCTGGCTGGGTTGTGTCAGGTGATACCCCATTTCTTAAGGCACTGGAGCTGCGTCATCGTCACGTAGGCACTGCTGAGATGCCTTGTGGATCTTCTGATCATGAGTTCCTCCTTTGTTCCAACCACAAAGCTTCTTCAGGGTTACAGACTCACTGGCCCATGTTCCTGTGGCCTTTGAGTGTTGACTGGGATGGAAGGGAACTTCTACACCCCTGGGGGCTGTGGAACACTTTGCTTCCATGTTCCTCAACCCCCACTCCTCTCCTGTGTCCTGTGGTCCTTCCTGCTGAGGCTCTACTTGGGCTGAGGCAGAGGGTGGGAGAAGAAGAGGTAGAGTTGGGGGGGGGCGCTGGGAGACCTCAGATCTAAATTCCCTTGGCTTCTCTTTATCATTCCCCTCTTCACTTGACTCAGGTAATCATTGTCTAGTCTCTGGATGTAGGAAAGCTTTTGCTCTTATGTATCTCATTCTTCTAAATATTTTGTATGTGACCAGCCTAGGCTTTTAAGATCTAAGAACCAAAGGAGGAGAGGATTTTTCTGTGCCGTCTTCCCTCCTCTGTAGCAACAAATGCCTCTGATGTTTGCGGGGCGCTGCCCACCCAGCAGCCATTTCCCATCCTCCTTTGCTGGAAGAGTCCCAGTGTTTTTGGAGGGCATCTGCCTGAGCCCTACAGTGACTCAGAGCCTAACCCACATCCAAGCCAGTCATGGCCCCAATCCCTTTGCAAGTGACTGGTTTAAGTGTAAACAGGGGAAGCAATCCCAGCCAATGAGACACAAAAGGACATCTGCTGGCAGGTTCTGGATAATGTTTCCTTACTGAGGATGGAAAGAGTTTGGGTCCTTAGTGATGCTGATAAGCCACTCGGATAATTGACTCTGGAGCATCCTAACTGCAGACTTCTTATTACAACAAATATTAATATGAGATGAGAAAACAAAATATTGTTTAATCTGGGCTACTTAGCGTTTTCTGTTATTTTGGAGTCAAAGCATCCTCACTGATAAAGTGAGAAGGCAAAGTTTACAAGGAAATGCCAGAGAAAGAAATCTGCTAATATCACCTCTGCTAATATCATTCACAGGAAGTGAGGAGAAAAGCATCTGGGAAACGAGGGGCAGGACCCAGTAACTGGACAGAAGTGCCATGGGCTAATCAAGCGAGCCTGTTCTAAAATACTAGAGTACTATCTTTTCTCCTTGTTCATGACTGATGACCCACATATGGTTCATACACATTTTCTTTCTTTCTCTTATTCATTCATTCATTCAAGTGTGTATTAAGAATTTACTGGGGGGAGAGTATAGCTCAGTGGTAGAGCACATGCTTAGCATGCATGAGGTCCTTGGTTCAATGCCCATTACCTCCTCTGAGAATAGATAAATAAACCTTATTACCTCCCCCACCAAAAAAAAAAAAAAAAAAGAATTTACTGAACGACAACTAGTGGATATGTTCAGTCATATTATTCATATTTACACCTATGTACTGTGCCCCTATTGTACTGAAAACAGTTGTTCTAGAAGCTTGTTGTTACAGTGGCCTTGCTCTGAGAGTAAGCGTAAAAGACAAGAGAAGGTGTGCATCACAGGCTGGAGGATGTATATCATGTGAAAGGTGGCGGAATAAGTCATTTTGGCATAAGGATTATTTTGAGATGAAGGCAGTTAGGAATAAACAGATATAAGAAAAGCTTTTTGCCCTCCCCTTGCATTTGCCTAAAAGCAGAACATAAATTTGTAAAGGTGTCCTCCCTCCCCTCTCTACCAGGAAGGACAGAAGTTAATCACTGGAGACAGCTCTAGCCCTTTATCAGCCCAGAGACAGCACCAGAGGTATGTGTAGGACAAACTTTGCTAAAACTAGCCCCCGAGCTATCATTAGTTTTCCCCATTTATTTGCCTTCCCACAATTTGCCACCCTTAGAAGCTCAGATTTCTTTTCCTTTGTCTTGTCACATCTTTATTATTGTTTTTAAGAAGCTATCTAAGCTCTACCTACCACTTTGAGTTATTCATCACTGGGTGCTCACCAGTGCAAGCATGATGCGCATGTTAATAACTTTCTGTTGGCTTTCCTTTTGTTTATCCGTCTCTCGTTTGTCAGTTTAACCTGTGGGACCCCAGCCAGAAAACATAAGGTGGGTAAGGGGAGAAAGGTTTTTTCCCCTTCCCTACGCATGCATATCTTCATCCCTGTACCCTCCACCACAGTGGGAACCATCACTAATCGATCACAATGCTCTTTCCTGTTGAAACTGGATATTTCAGGGTGTCTGCATACTCAAGGAAGTTATTACCCACTGATGGGAATTTTCACGAGGAAGGGAATATAATTGACTTCCCTGACTTAATCCTTTAGGACCAAGGTCAGAAATAAGGTCTAGATCCAAGGTAATAGTAGTGGAGGGCCGGCAAAGTGGGACGCCTAACACTGTGCAACCAGAGAAATGACACTGATGTCAGGAATGCCATTTTGGACCCTCTGAACTTAGTTGACAAAACTTTCAACCATCTAGAGATGAGCTACCAAACACTGAGGTGTCTAACTGTATCTTCATCTTGAGTTTTTGTTTGTTTTTTTTTGTGTGGGTTTTTTGGTTTTTTTTTTTTTTTTGCATTTTCATTGAGAAATGAATAAAGAGAAATTTTCGGTCACCACTAGGCACAGATTTGCTGCAGTGGCCAGAAGCCCTGGAAAATGATTACATTCTTTTATTTCTCTCCTTGCGTGACATATTTGGATACAGCAGTATCGCAATTTGGGACAAGCACGGTCACAGCGTGACTGTCACTCTTGGCTATATCTGGAGGGAACATATTTACAAGCAGCAGACACCTGGTATGATGAAGGCCCAGCAGAAGCCAGGCTTCTGACTGGTCAATAGCCCTTTACCCATTTGGCCAGATCACCCTGGAGAGGTGAGTGCATTCTCTGTAGACTCTGTCCTGCCTGCCAATGTCCTGGGCAGAGGAACAGGGGGCGTTCTATGGGCAAGGATTCACTGTCTGGCTGGATGGTATCCTAGAGCCATTTATTTCCCCATTTCTAACCTGTTCAAAGGTTGGAAGGACAACATGGAGACTTGAAGTGTTGGGGCTCGAAGCATATCCCATCTCTGCCTCTCTGCACTCTCAGGCCTGCCTTGCAGTAGCCTCAGCATCACCTTGAGAAGCACGTTCTGAACCTCTGGTGGTACCTCCAGGTACCTGTAGCCCCTCTGCCCTTGTTTTGACCACACTTCTCCAGTTTCTTTTTCCAAGTGTGGCCTCACGTCCAGATTCAGAGAGTTCAGAGAATTGTCCTGAAAGCCTCTTTTTTCAGTGAGTTGCTTTTTAAGTCTTGGAGGTGGGTGGGTGAGGGCGGAATGCTGTTTGGAGCAGCTGCAAATTGTACATGGCTGTCATGTGTTCTTTGTCAGGATGCCCTGGAGACATTTTGTGCCTCCACAGACTCCCAAGGGATACAGTTTGTCTGAGAGAGAGAGTTTCAGCAGGTAGGGCGTTTCAAGTTTGAATTCTTATTCTTATTCCTACCTAGTTTAACTCTTTAGGTAGGGCTGGCTTCTGGCATAGAAGGAGAAGATGCTTACTAAGTAAGCCAGCCGCCTTTTCTTTATCCAGAAATGTATCCACCACAGATCTGTCAGCCTGGCTGAAAGTCCCCACATTGGGACCTCATTGCTGTGGGTAAACATATCTCCCTTGAAAAAGAGAAACATAGAGTTGGTGAAGAGAAAGTGTGTGATCAGATGGTCCCGCCTGACCTTCACCGGCACGCTCTGAGATCGTGGGCAAGTCATTTCCTCTGCCTGGACTTCCCTTTCTCTACCTGCAAAAGGTGGCAGCTGATTTCTGAGTTCTCTGCCAGCATTCAGTTAGGATAGGATTCTATCCAAGCTCAGAGCTTGCTCTCTCTTGAAGCTCTTCCTCATCATTCCAGCTTTTGGTGATTTTTTTTTTCCATTTGAGTCTGTACAATGCCATTCAATCCTTGGTCATTTGCACAAACGACCTCGTATTACTGTCGAGTATGTTTTCAGTGTATGTAAGTAGTATTGTTTGGACAAGGCAATTAGCTCCTTGAGGGCAGGGAATATATTTTTTATGCCTCTTAAAACATCACTTCATGAATCTGAGCTGATAAAGGCAATTGGTTGGAACTGTTAATTTAAATAGTCCAGTTTACTAGTTCACAAGAAGACTGTCATAATGTAGTATGCTGAATCGTCTCTGGGATAAATGTAGTCAAATCTAGGTTTTCCAAATTAGTAACAATGGTGATATCTACAGGACAAAATCTTTTGAGAGTTTCCAAAGAATTTTCCCATTTATAATCTCACTTCAACCTGTTAAAAACTCTGTGAAGTAGGTAGATGGTACCAACATGGCTATCTCTGTGTCATACATGATAACGCTTATTTAATATCATGCAGTTATTTAGTAATAGATAGAGGCCTGGTGTCCAAGTGTGCTGATCCCAAGTTCAGTGTTCTTTCTGTTGGTCTAGACTTCAGTTGCTTTGGTGTTTGTTTTGAAAGATAAAGGGTAATTAGACAGACGGCAATGAAAGGAACTACAATAACGCATATGCATGGGAGAGGGGCAGTACAGTTTTAGGGTTAAGGACTCAGGGACTGGACTCTTATTAAAGATTTGGGATTAAATCTCCAATCTAGATGTCACCAATTGCTAGATGTGTGACCTTGGGCAATTTAATTGAGCTATCTAGTCCGAGTTTCTTATCCTTAAAATGATTACAATAATGCGTACTCCAGGGAATTCTGAGGATTAAATAATGCACATGAATCACTTCAAGGGCCTGGCACACAGTGGTGCTTCATTGCTATTAACTATCCTGACCATCACTACATGACATTAGATCATCAGGTAGAGCAGCCTTGGATAATGACAACTGTCTGTGAAAGAGACTGCTTATTCTTTTGCCATCGATATTTTTATTCTTTGAATTATCCCAAATTTGCTCAGTATGGTTGTTATTGGCTGCTGTTGTTGATGGGCACAACTAATGTGGAACACAGAGTCATGAAGAGGATGGGAGGAGAACTGATGGGAGACATTCCTGGTGAATTCATTCTTAGACTTGTCTAGACTAGTGCTTCCCAAACTACCTGTAGTGAAGGACCAGTTTTTTTGTTTGTTTGTTTGTTTTGTTTTAAATTTCTAATTGTTACAGGCTAATGCTTTGGTAAAATACAATAAAAAAAATTTCAGCAATGTTAACTTGCTATAAATGTTTCTAAGGGCTTACTCTCAGTTTCGGTTTTCATGTCACTGTGGATGGTCCATGGATCGCACCTGGAGAGGTTCTCATCTATCCATAGTCCTTCCAAGCCAGCCTTTCCGTGGCCACTGTGTAGCTGGTGTGACATCATAGTGCTCCCCAAATCCAGAAGCCAAGCTCAGTTGGCAGTATAGTTTCTTGTTTTTTTTTTTTTTTTTTTCAGGAGAATATGCTTTGCTATTCTGTCTGGCTGAAGAAAAGTTCTCCTGAGATGCTGCTTTTCTGATAAAGCTTTTGTGCTCAGGCTTGGGAGTTTAATCACCTGAGAGTAAAAGAAAAGATTTCAATCCAGTAATGTGGTATAATTCATCCAGTAAAGTCCCTACCAGGTAGGGACTAGAGGATGAAGATGAGGGCTCAATGTTGGATTTGACTGTGGTAATTTTCTGAAGGATGAGCTGCCCCAGGAAGCTTTGAGCTTGATTAGTTAGTCTCTAAATTGGAAAGTGGAGGTGATAAAAAATTAGTGAAATGATGGGAGAGCCATTAATGAGAGGCCAGATGAGGCCAACTGCACAGGGAACAAAAAGGGAATGTCAGCTTCAGTCTCATGAAGGATTTAGTAGGATGGTGGGTAGATGGTCTTTCTCCTATACCCTGTGGCATCCAACAGTTTTTATTTGTTTATTCATTCAAATACAGTGATAAACAGAGCACTCAGTTTATAGCCCGTTGGGGAAACAGTTAAATGTGCACTTGGAGTCAAGAGGGATGCTGTGGGAGTACGTGTTAAGGAAGTCTTAACCTGGTTTCTGAGGTCAGAGAAAGGTTTCCTTCAGAGGTATTCTTGCCTATCCAAGTATGCAGAAAAAGTTTCCAGGCAGAGGAAACTGCATATGCAAAGACCCTGAGGTGTGAGAGAGCTCAGTGTGTTTAAGAATCTGAAAAATGCCCAGGGTGGCTGAAAACTTAAGGGGATGGGAGACTTTGAAATGAGGCAGAGATGCAGGAAGGATTCATGAATTCCTTGTGAACCATGGTTTTGGCCCATTATCTTGAGCACAGTGGGAGCCCAGCAGGAACAAAGAGTGGTACAATGAGATTGGTGTTGTAGGAATATTATTTTGGCTTTTCTGTGGAAAATTTATGGGACCCTCGGAGTCTTATCAGGTGCCCACCACTGACAAGATCTGAGCCGAAGTGTCTGGAGCTAAGGTGGTAGTGATGGAGGTGGAGAGAAAGGGATAAAAGACGAATAGGCAGGACTTTAAATTTATGGGAGGTGAGGCATGAGAGAGAGGGAGCAGTGGAAGACAGCTTCTAGGTTTCTGGGTTGGGTGACTGAATGAATGGTGATGAGTTTCACTGAAGGGGACCCAGAGTTGATGGAGAGGATGAAGGCAGAGATTGGGTTGGAAGAAAAGTTCTACTTGGGACATGTTGAGTCTGAGGTCCTCATGGGACGTGTAAGGGGAAATGTCCAGAAAGCACTTAAATGTATGGGCTCTGGAGCTCAAGAAATATCTGATCCAGTATTTGGGATATAATTTGAGATATAGTATTAAATCATCACCTCCAAGCTCTGAAGCAGGGCTAGGGCAACCTTCCTGTCAACTCTTTCTTGTTAGGCTGCTCTGTGTTTCCCTAAGGGCTTATTGTGTTTACATTGCCACTAGGGGAGTCCCCATCTGCCCTTCCTCTGTTGACAGCATCACGTTACATTATTCTCTTCTAAACGTACCTGTCCTGTGTCCTGTGCATGGCAGGTGATTGTTGGGTTCAATTTCATTCTTTCTGTGGTGTACACTCTGTTGAACAAGATGTCCCCAGTTTATTAAAGACATTATGCTTCAAAGCGTTGGATGTGTTACTTCTCCTGCCCCTCTACCCCCACATGCCCACCCTGAGTGTATTCGCATTGTAGCACAGTACTTCTCTAAGGGACCTGGTCCTCAAACTGCGCTTTATAACTGCCTTTAAAATAGCATGTGTCACTTCTTCTTACCTCTTTTTAATGATTTTCATATTCTACCCTTGGTAATAGGTTTTCCATTTCTGTATTTTTTAGTTGCATTTTTTTTATAATTTTACTTTATTGAGTTATAGTCAGTTGCATTTTAAAAGAAACTTCATTGAGGTATGATTGACATAAAAACTGCAATATTTAATGTATACAACCTGATGAGTTTGGAGATAAGTATACATCTGTGAAACCTTCACCAAAATATGCCGTAAACCTATTATCCATCACCTCCAAAAGTATAGCTTTTGGAGGTTTAAATGATATGGTTGTGCTCACACTAAAACTGATTTTTGGGGTCTGCCTATTTTTCTTTAGTATTTTAAGTAATATTCTCCATGTTATTACAGGCTCTTGAAGAATATAATATTTAGTATACTTGTAGTACCATGTAGTAAGTTCTGTTGGACTTAATTTAGTTTCAAATTCCTCAATTGACCAATTGGACAATTCTTGGACAGTTATTTGTTATGAGTATTTCCAGTTTTCTTTGAGAAATGACACTGCAGTGAAAATCTTTAAACAATAGACTTTACCTATAAATTCTACTAATAGCTTTTTACTTATAACAAAAGTAATATTATCTGAACCCCTGTTCTGAGATTTTCTCCCAGTCTTTACAAAGGCCTACACTACAAAAATTCTTTTCCTTTTTCTTCCCCAGGGAATGCTCCTTCCAATGTCATCGTTTATGAAGCTGTCCCCGGTCATAGGAGACTGATAACTGCCTTCTGTGGTCTCACATGGGCCTTTGGCCACAAATCAGTCACATTGAGATAATTCAGCCCCAATCTCCCTTCCTTGGAGGTCCCTGTGATCTCCCTAAGTCTAGATCAGTCTCTTTGTTGAATGTTCTAGTGACAGCTCTAGACTTAACCCACATGGCACATGTGATAATGACCATTAAATAACTAGTTGAGTGACCATTTCTTCATGCTTGCCTTCTTCACTGGGATGGATGTGGACTGTTCCACTCCTGTTCATGCTCTGTCCTCAGAGTTTCATCTCAGTCAGTGCTCAGAATGGAAGGATGAACGAAGGGTCTTCCCCAAACACTTTAAAGTCTCTAGAGAAGAAGAAAATATAAAGAAATAGTTATCTGTACTCAGAGCAATATTTACGTTCATTCAAATTCCAGGCCAGTTTACAGCCGACATGCACTGAGGGCTTAGATAAGCCAGGCGCTATGCTAATGTTTTACGTGCTTTATCTCATTCAAATCTTGCCTTGGTCTTACAAGGTGGATACTGCTACACCCTCTTCAGTAATAAAGAGCTGGAGGCTTAATTAAAGGGGTTCTATAATTTGTCCAGCAGTAAGAGGTGGGGCTGTGTTGGGCTAATTGAATTTAGGTTCTCGGCTGGAATATCTGGTGGTGTATCTCCCGGAATGCTTTCTTACACTGGGCTGGAATCTCTCTCATCATAGCTTCTTACTCAGGGGATTAGGTCTCTGTCTTGATCCATGGGAAATGTGCTGGTCTTCCTGCTTCATTCCAGCTCTCCTCAGCACACACAGATTTGTCCCCTGCTGAAACATTCCCCTGTCCAGGATGAATCATTTCCATTCCTCTCACCGTCCCACTTGGGACTACAACTCAAGTGTCCTACCCCTTGTTTGGTGCTTCTGTTTTCACCTGAGAAATGCCTTTCCCATGGAGAATCAGTCTGTTCCTATACCTGGAAGAGAGCAAGGTGACTAGCCGGGAAATAAAAAATTAAAAAAAAAAAATGTATGTGATCTCTTAAGAGAGGAATAAAGATTAAGGCCGTGGACTCTGGAACCAGACCACTTTGGCTGAAATCCCAGCTCTGCCTCTTCCTGGCTGTGTGAATTTGGACAGTTACACATATCCTAAATCAGCTGACTGAATTCCTGGGCAGCTGAGTGCACCACGGCCAACAGACTGGGTACCACCCCTGAGCCATCTTCTTGCACCCAAGGGAGGCTACTGTCTTCTGACCCCAGTACGATACTTATTGAGCACTTCCTATGCTCCCACTACTGTTAAAAAATGCTTTGCCGGTATTGACTCATTTAATCCTCACAGCAGCCCTAAAGAGTGGATCTTATACACCCTCCCCACTTCCCAGGTGGAGCTGGAATCGCTGTGCCCAAGCTCCCACAGCTGGTCAGCCAAGGAGCTGGTGGTCCAGCTACAGAGGCCGTTGCTAACCATTCTTCCTTCCTGCCTTAACTTTGTAAACGCATCTTCAGAGCCCTTCACAGCCTACACGCATGAACAACTCACCTTATATTCCTCTGCTTTGAGCGATTTGATGCCTCTGACAAACTCTTATCTCCCGGCCAGTCTTTGCCGTCCTTGCCTGCCCTCCCGTACAAGGGTTGTTAAAACAGGAGCAAGGCTCACAGTGATTGATGGCCCGAATGCTGATCATTCCCTACCTTTCCTGGCTCGCGGTAAATATTTACTTTTGGTTACACAGGAACAATGAGTTTTCTTTCAGGAGATGGATGTCGAGTGTATATATAATATTATGCTTGCCTGACTCCTTTGAACACCTGACTCTCATTTCCCGGGCTCACTCGGGGAAAGGGAGGAGACACTGCAAGGTGAGCTGTTTGACTTTTCAGAGGATGCTTGGAGGTTTGCAAGCTGGATGGATTTTGTTGTCATTTTTATTTTATTTTTTCTTACTGAAGGACCAAAAGCATGGTCTCTGGCAACAATCTGAGATCTGGTCAGGAGCTATTGGTTACCCATATCAAGGGTTCCATTATACCCAGTGTTGTGCCTTAAATTGATTCATATTTTAAACATAGATAGGTAATTTAGCTTCACTCTAAGCTGTGATGTCCCCCACATCATGGATGCCACATGCGGATTTTACTAATACCTATTGCAGTGTGTACGTAATTGTTAAAATCCAAAACATTCCCTCGTGTCCTTGTGCCCGTCTCACTAGGACTAGTTGACAGGGGACTTGTACACGGTTCTCAGCCCTGCCACCTCCCCGCTCGGCGACCCTGTCCCAGTTGCCACTCTTTTGGGACCCCTTTCTCTCCACCCACAAAATGAAGTGGGCTCTTAACACTTCATCGTTCTACCCTTTGTTTTCTCTTTCTGGCTCGAGGTGATGTTTATAACAGAAAAGAGTTCACGTAGGCAGACAGGTCAATCTAAACATTGTTCTCACTCACATAAAAGCAGTTTCCAATCTCTACCTTGGGAGTAGGTTGGTAGTTCTTGTCATTCATCTATTATTGCTACTCAGGAAATACACGAGGAGAGAGGAAGGCACTGAAAGGCCCTTTAATGTAGTTAGAATGGAGTCTAAGCTGAGCAGGTGGAGAGATGGGGAGAGAAAGCGCAGCGGTGAGTGAGCTTTGGAATTGGAAACTCCGTGTTCTGATGGCAACCCTCCAACTTTCAGTTGATTCACCTCCTTGTATTTTCTTCCTCCTCTCTTATCCCCACCCCATCTTTGGACCTCCTTCTCACTTCCCCTCCCTTTTCCCTCCCTTTGTTTCTCACCTGATTTGCCATTACGTATGGTGACGTGAGAACCGGCACTTCTCTGTGTCCACAGACCGGAACAGTAAGCCAGGTGTCATTTCCCCCATGTATCACGTGGCTGTATTTTTTACCGTCACTCTTTCTTAGAAGCACAATTTCTGAGAAGAATGCCTTCGACCAAAGCCTTTTATCTGCAGGGCCAAGATGAACTTTGGCAAGAGGAAAATTGGTTTTGACCCCTGGTGCCCTGCTTTCTTTTCTCCTCCCTTCCTGGCTGGAGCCCCTGGCTTTCACAGCCCGGCTCTTGTGCACTCGTCTCTGCAAAGCTTCCCCCTGGTGTGTCCCACTGTTCTGCCTCTGCTGGCAGGGCCTGTGGAATCATCTCAGCCACGCCCCCTCTTTTCGAGGTGGGGCAACTGGAATTCAGGAAGGGGAAGAACCTGCCTTGGAATCTTGAACTTAAGACTCCCGGAATCTGGGAGTCTTCTTGTTACCCCATTTTTTTTTTTCGGTTGGTTGGTTTTTAATTGAAGTATAGTTGATTTACAATCTTGTATTAGTTGCTGGTGTACAACATAGTGATTCAGTTATACATTTATATATATTCTTTTTCATTATAGGTTATTACAAGCTGTTGAGTATAGTTCCCTGTGCTATATGGTAAGATCTTGTTCTTTATCTGTTCTGTATGTAGTAGTTTGTATCTGCTAATTCCAAACTCTCAATTTATCCTTTCCCACCCCTCTCCCTTTTGGTAACCGTAAGTTTGTTTTCTATGTTTGTGAATCTCTTTCTGTTTTGGAAATAAGTTCATTTGTCTTGCTTTTTCAGATTCCACATATAAGTGATATCATATGGTATTTGTCTTTGTCTGACTGACTTCACTTATTATGATAATCTCTAGGTCGATCCATGTTGCTGTAAATGGCATTATTATTTTTTATGACTGAGTAGAATTCCATTGTATAATTTTACTACATCTTCTTTATCCTGTCATCTGTCCATGGACATTTAGGTTGCTTCCATGTCTTGGCTTTGGAAATAGTGCTGCTATGAACATTGGGGTACATGTAACTTTTTGAATTGTTCTCTGGATATATGCCCAGGAGTGGGATTGCTGGATCATATGGTAACTCTATTTATAATTTTTTAAGGAATCTCCATACTGTTTTCCATTCTGGCTGAACCAATTTGCATTCCCATCAACAGTGTAGAAGGGTTCCTTTTTCTCCACACCCTCTCCGGCGTTTATTGTTTGTGGACTTTTTAATGATGGCCATTCTGACCAGTGTGAGGTGATATCTCACTGTAATTTTGATTTGCGTTTCTCTGATTGTTAGCAGTGTTGAGCATCTTTTCATGTGCCTATTGGGCTTCTGTATGTCTTCTTTGAGGGAATGTCTGTTTAGGTCTGCCGATTTTTTTTTTTTCTGAGAAAAGCTAACACCAAGATTACGTTTTAATTAAACTACAGAAACAATGGTTAGAGTACAGAATATTCATGAGGAAAAAAATACACCATGTTATCAGTACTTACAAAGTTACAAAACCATTTGTTTGCTTCCTTAACATTTTCCATATTTTAAGTTCATACATGAAGATGTTCAAATTTACCATTTGGGGGAGGGGGAAGAGGAAGAAAAAAAAAGGTGTATTTATCATTGCTAGATGTGCTCACTGTATGCTCCGTTATTCATATGCCAGTCCTGGGTGACTGGAAGTGCAGTTGTCAGGCATTTTAATAAACTGGACAGCCATTTGTTTCTGCACGACAAGGCATCTTTACACAGGAGCAATCAGGAGAAAACAGGAAACAGTCAAGCACTCTGCACTGCGACACGCCACCTTAACAGCTAACCAGCATTACTCAACTGCTACACAACTGCGTCTAGTGCACAAAGATACATAAGAGAAGAGATTAGAATTGTGTTTGGTAAACAATCCTTTCAGAAAAAAAAAAAAAAAAAAAACAACTCTTTTCACCTGCAGTCTTTATACAAATTTGGGTTCAGTTTGCCATTTAGACCTGAAGGTAAATAACATATACAAACAAATTTACACCAACTTTTGTAGGTTTTTAATTTTAAGGTATGAAGGCAATGTTGAGTCCACCTCTTGACAGCTTTAGGCTGTGTGTAATGGCTGCACACGTTTCCTTAAAAGTCAGGAGGCCACTAATTAGATTACCAATCTGTTTAATTTCAAACAAAAAAAAAGTCAGCACTATATAAACAAAAAGGAAATTTTACCTCAAATATCCAAGCCAATAATGAAATCTGAAGTCGTTCACCTCACTAAATTACAAGAAATTTGAATAACAGCAACAAAATGGCACATAAAATGAGCTTGCCACCTGAGGCAAAGCTTAAAACAAGTAAAAAGTTAGACAAAATGTTACAAAATAACCTTTTCAAAAGCCAGTTGCTTGTTCCAAGGACTCTTCGACGGACTGAGTACTTGGTCCTTTCCCCCCAAGCCTTCCTTTATGTTGCTTGGGGACAACACATCATTTGCTTAAGAGGACACCAATCCTTCCTCTTCAGGAGACTTGGGGCGACTCTTGGATGGCGACCTGGACTTGGATTCCCTCCTGGACACGGGTGGAGGACTCCTGGACCCAGACCTGGACCTGGACCGCGAGCGAGATCTGGAGACTGAGGAGGACTTGGACTTGGACTTGCACCATCGCGCGGATCTGAACTTGGAGGGTGATCGCCATCTTGAGCCAGTGCCAGAGCGGGACTTGGAGCGGCTGTAGCGGGATCGACTCCAGGACCAGGACCGGGACCGGCTGCGGCTCCGACGTGCGTGGCCACCGCCCGCGTGCCGGCGGGGCGGGCGTCCGCGGCGGCTGAGGCGCTTGTCGGGGGGGGGGGGGGGGGCGTAGCGCGCCATCTGCGCTCGGAGATCGCGGCCGTCCAGCACGGCCCCGTCCATGGCGTCCATGGCGTCCTCGGCGTCGTGTCTGTCGTGGAGGCGGACGAAGGCGAAGCCCCGGGACTCCTTGGTGTGGCGTTCCCGCGGGACGTACACGTCACTGACGCACCCGTGCCTCTGGAACACGCGCCTCAGGGTGTCGGGCGAGGTGCGGTAGGCCAGGTTGTCCACCTTGAGGGAGGTCATGCCCTCCGCGTCGGGAGGCGGGCGACCGTAACTCATGGCTCTGGGGGGTCGGCGCGGGGCCGCGAGCGCGCGCGGGTGAGCTAACGCCTGGCGGCGGCGGCCATCTCCTCAGACCAGTTCGGCTCGACGCCGCGCCTCGGCTCTGGCGGTTGGTTCCGCGTGGAGACGCTGGGAAAGGCGGACAGGGGACACCGCCGAGACAGCGCCCGCCGACTCCCCCTGAGAAACAACTTCTGCCGGTTTTTCGACTGGGTTGTTTGCTTTTTTATGTGTGTCATTTAGTTGAAGGGGCCGTTGGTGTATTCTCGAAGTCAAGCCCCTGTCAGTTGGCATCGGCTGCAGACACACCCCCTGATGTTTGCCCAACACTTCCTGCCTTGGGTAACGCGGTTCTGACGGATCCTTGCGGGGACCATGGTCTCGAGCATGCTGATGACCCCCGGCAGTTCTCGCTGTGAGCCCCCTCACACTTGAATTTAGTGAATACGTTGTTGAGAGATTGTGCTTACTGCCTGCTTTCCCTGCTATTTTTAAGCGCCAAGAAGGCAAGGCGGTGTCTCTTTTTCCAAGATTACCCTCAATCCCTTTGATACAGGAATAGTAACAGTAATTCTTAGCGGGCACTTACCTTGGGCCTGGCCCTGTTCTAAACACTCCCATGACAAAGATGCTGTAACTGTCACCCCCATTTGACACGTGGTGCAAATGTGAAGCTGCTCCACACCTTTTACCTTTTCTGCTTCCCTTGGTTAGGGAAAGGGAAGCTGGTCCCTTGTATGTGTGCCCAGGGGTGCGATGGTGCTTTAGTCTACAGAGCTCTGCTCTCCATGGAGACCATTCGCAGAAAGCTCACAGCTGCTCTCCTGCTTCTCCTACTCATAGAAGGTACCTCCTCAGCTGTTTACCCACCCGTCCATGCGTTCATGCATGCGTCCGTCCATTCAGCCATCAAACCCCTGTCAGGTACTTGCTTTATCCCAGGCACTGTTTCAGGCGCTGTGACTTAGTGGTGAACACCAGAGAGAGGCTGCTTTCTTGGAGTTTTCATTGTAGCATCGACTCATGGTCCTTTTTGTTTTCTTGTCATCCTGTTTCTCAATCACTTCTCTGTAACTAGTAAACTAGTAAATACTAGTAAATACTTTATTGTTCCATTTGTTTTTTTTTTTTACAAGATACTTTTTTACAAGTATCCCACTCTTGCTCAGACATTTTATATATGTATGTGTGTACATATATGCAGATGTATTCATATACATCTGTATATATATGTATGACACATATATATAGTGAATATGTATATATATGTTTAGCAAGCAAAAGTTGACTCTCAAAGGTCATGGCTATCATTTATTCTTTCAACAAATATTTTTTAGGTACCTACTATGTGCTAGTCACAGAGTAAAGCCAGTTGTAGGCTCAAGGAACCTCTTTCCAGTTCCTCGGTATGGGCTCTGTTCCTACTTTTCAGGGCAGGGATATGAGATAGAACTGCCAGGTGGACACCTGCCTGTTTCTCTTTATCTATGTCATTTATTAGAAACAGTCATAGAAAGAGAAAAGGTCCCATTGTGTTCTCAACTGAACAAACAGATAATTAAGCTCACTGGAAAACTGCGTTCTGTGTAAATGTCAATAAATTGTTTTACGTTAGGAGGTCTTAAAAACCAACAAAGTAAGCCCCAGATGCCATCTTGATGTAGACACGGAACTTCTTACCATACTCTCCAATGTCCCCAGCTACAAAACACAGCATTCTGGGAGATTTATTGGCAGCAAATTAGCTTAGATTTATTGCAGATTATTGATTCTTACATTCAAAGGTTAATGAGGTTTGTGCCTTCATTCAGCACTCCTGCTCCAGGGAGAATAATGAGATTGCCTGAAGACACAACCCATTCAATTAAAGTAAACAGACAGCTGTAATGTGCATCCTGGCTGTGTTCTGCTACTTTTCCCCCTCATCCTTTCTCTTTTTCTTTTTCAACATATCTGATTTCTCAGGTGATTTTTATTTTTGCATGTAAGAGGTGGTAAGATGATCCCAGGCAACACTGGTACACATGACAGATGATTCCCTTGTGGACCCTAACATGAAGAAGTGCAGCTCATCTGCACAATCTATCAAGGTTTCTTTCTTCTGATACACCTGCAGATGTCTCAGTGTCTCAGTAGTTGAAATGCAAACTGATGCTCAGTTAGAAACCTCAGGGGCAGGAAGAGCCAACTACATCATTAGAAGCAGTAGGTAATGAGTTTCTAGACGTTGGCTAGTAGCATTTGGCCAATATGGTGCTAGGCTTAAGTGACTTAAAAGTATTGTGTCTCTTTAACCATTGCAGATTTTCTGACTTCATTTATCTGTAAATAGTTTTGATTCCATCTTTATCTGCATGCTAATGTAGACTTTTTCCAGACCACAGACTTTACTCAGTTGATTTATTTAACACTAGATAAGATGAAAAACTTTCCGTAGAGCTTGGGGTCTGTATTCTTTTCAAGGTCTTTTGTGAAGAATGCCACAGCTTGTGTTAACGAGGAATAGCTTCTCTCCTGTCTGTGTCTGACCCAAAGTCTTAATGAAATGAAATTCTGACTCTCTTGGAGAGCCACTTGCGGAAAACATTGTCCTCTCAGTAGTAGCTTGCTGTCTATCCAAAGACAAATTACATGTTTGCTTGGATATTTCTTTGATAGTTTCTCTTTGGTTTAATTCTGTGGGGGGCACAGATGGCAGGCAAATTATTGGACCTAGTTTACATTTTAGTTATGGAATGTTGGAACTCAGAGGAAGCCTAAAGTTCATTTGGATCCTTTCCTTCATTTTGTCACTGGGGAAGTAAAGCCCACAAGGAAAGTCTCAGGCCCCCGGCTGTGCAAATCCAGCTCTCTCTTCTTTCCACCAGAAAATCCAGGCATTCTAGTCCCATCCTGCTAAGAACCACCCTCAAAACCCTGAGGCTGTCTTCACCCCTGGATTGATTTCTTGGGGGGCATAGGGTATATCCTGTAGCTGGCTCTGCCAATCAGCCCCAGCTGTTGCTATGAAACCACTCAATGCATTTTGACTGTGGGCTGTGCACTGGCTTATTGACAAAGGTCAGCTTTAATGTAGTTCTTTAAAGTGTGTGCAGTTAGTGAAACTGAAGTTTGTAAAAAGCTGAAGACCCGATTGGGTCTCTTGAAATCTTACACTCTCAGTTGGAAAACTTCCTAGAAATAACCTAGCCTGGCTCTCAACTTCATGTATCTCAGTTCTTTTTATAATGGAAAACTGGATATGACTGAATACACTAAATCCACTAAAGCACATTTCTTGTTTTAATATTGGAGGACATCCTGCAGTGCCTTTCCTTTCCTGGGATTTTTCCCTTCCCTCCATCTATGAAGCAGCATTTGAGAGCTAGACTTGTTACCAGTAGAGCTCACAGTAATATAACTTGGTCACCAAAAACTTGCCCTCTTTGGGGTAGACTTTAAGTAATGGCTTAAATAAACTTTGAGCATTACTCCTTTGTGACCCCTACCCATATTTCCACTGTTGTCCACCAGAGATTGGAGTTTGGGAAGGAACATAAGAAAAGCAGTGAACCAGAATGATCTGACTTTTCCCCATGTTCTTTTAGAGAGAAATTTGGGGAATATGCTGAGATGCTAGGATTTTCTAAATCTGGCTGCGGTGATGTTAGAAACTCTTAAGATAAGTATTTCATGTAGATGAAACATTGACCTGAAACAAACTGTTGCTTTATGAAAAGAGAGCAAAATCCCGAGGGAGATGGATGATAGGGTGCTTTCTGAAGAGCATCCATTCCAGCTATTGGGATCTCTGCAAGCTGCCAGTTCCTACAGAAGTTGCCCCAGTTGAAGAGCTCCTCCTTGCCCAAGATCATGTCCCTTTCTCGGGATGGACTCTCTCCAGTGACCAGTTGGTAGGGGTATAAACCCTACTCATCGTCTGGTACAACTCTGAAGAGTCATTGACTGAGACTTTTAATGGGACTGCATCACAGCTCAGCTTCCTGCCTTGCCCAGTCTTGCTACCTGCCCTTCCAACGGTGTTGACCCCAAGAACTTATCTTCCTAAACCTCTTATGTGCTAATTTCTATCTCAGAGTCTGCTTTCCAGGAAATCCACCTGTAAGAGAGTTTGCTCTTTAGGGTCTCTCTAGAACAGGGTTCAGCAAGTTTTGGCTCACAGAAGTCGTGTGGTTCACTGCCTGTTTTTGTAAATAAGGTTTTGTATGAGCACAGCCAAAGTTGTGTGTTTACGTTTTCATCTATGCTGCCTTCCCTCTGCAGCAGCCGAGTTGAGTGGTTGTGACAGAGATTGCGTGGCCCTCAAAATCTAAAGCATGTATTATCTGACCTTCTACTGGAAGAAGTCTGCCAGTCACGGCTGCTGAGCCCTGGAAGCAGCATGGGTATCAGAGGAGAGAGAGATCCAGGACAGGAACCTCTCAGAACATGATGCGTTCTGGGTGGAAATTTAAGCACCCGTTTTATGAAATAGTCTTTGATCTGTTCCTTTTGAGTCGTGTTCACGTCCAGACTTTTCCGTAACTCTCTACTGGGCTGATACAGAGGAAATGGAAGAACACGAATTTGTGAACTTGAGTTTGAGTTTTGGCATAATGAAATGGCTTACCTTCTGTTGGGCTTTAGGTCTTACAGAAGCTTTTCTACATACACTCACTTATCTTGAGGTGTGCAGAGCAGGGTCTGACACCTTCCTTTGGTGAAGAAACTGAGGTTCAAGCAAACTAAGTTGTTGCCTATTACGAAGTTGTTTTTAAAATCCAGAACCTTCGTCTCATATTTCAGTTATTTTTCCATTTCTTATCAAAATAAATGGAAAGGCAGGGAAGAGTCATTGTTGGGCAGTGAAGTCATAAGCAGTGAGGAGGCTGCAGGTAGTTTTTGGATGAGAAAAATATCATTCTCTGATGCTTGTTTATGTACTAACTCATCAGATGTTTGTTGAAGGGCACTGAGTCAGTATGTGGAAAGACTGGTACCTCAAAAACCTTCTACAGATGGTTCTCATGTGAATTCATAGTTGGGAACCAGAAGCCATGCCCTGATGATTAATGCCTAATAATAGCCCTTTGAGTGGGCCTTGTGTTCATAGAGGAGGCAACTTTAACACCAGAAAATAGGACCTCTTTGCTTTTCTTCTTTTGATTATGAATTTGTTTATTCAGCAAGTAATTACTGAGTGCCTATAATGTACGAGGCACCATAGGAGAGGAGGATGAATGATGGACAAGCTAAACGTGTTCCTGTCTACATGGAGTTCCCGGTCTAGCAGGGAGAGATGCTATTAAGCAAGCACGACCACAAAGTGGGTAAGGGCTACAGCAGGGTCAGTGCACATGCTACACATTTCTCCAAGTGGCGTAGGTGGGATCCAGGAAAGAAGTGACATTTAAGGCAGATCCAGAATATGAGTAAGAGTTAGCCAAGTGTAGAGGCTGAAGTAGGTGCTATGTAGAGACAGCAGAGTATTCAAAGGCTCAGGGTGAGGGAGAACTTGATGTAGCAGAGGACCTGACAGAGGCTCATCCTGAGTATAGAACAGAGGGGAAGTTTGGGGAGAGAGGATGCGGAGGGTGCACACTAGATGGGGCAATTCATGAGGGATTGCCCACAAGCCACAGTAAGGAATTTCAACTTTATTCCGAGGATGTTAGTCATTGAAGGGGTTTAAACAGCAGAAAAGCACTATTTTTCCATCAAAACATAACCATTAGCTCGAACCAGGTAGCTGTTTTCCACCCAAGCCTGATGAAAGAAGCCAAGGTTAGAGGCACCATCTGTGTTTGAAAGCAGAATGGAAGCTCTCCACTTTCCGAGTGCAATGTATTTTCTTTGCCTCTAGACCTTTTCAGCTCAGGCAGGAAGGAACAATTCACCCCCCTACCACCCAACCCCGCTCTGCAGTTGTCAGTGTCACCTCTGTAAACACCACAGTCTTGTTTTCTGTGGCTTCTCTGCTTCAGCTCTGAGGCCCAAGTGAAAAGGGCATGGCTGTCTGGGCTCTTTTTCTGTCCATCAGCATTTCGATTAAAGTCACTCAGAGGCCTTTTTCTTTGAATAGAACAGATTGAAGCCTTGACTAACCAGGCCCAGTCATTCAAGGGGCAAGAGTGAACAGTTTCTGCTGGATTCATGCATTACTCCTCAACTCTGAAAAAGGGCAGAATGCAATTTTCTGCTGGAATTACACCTGATTGCAGATCATCACACAACTGCCCAGTGGACCCATTCCTCCCTTGCTTATGTGCCTTCAGGTTGTATGTCATCAGGAAGAAGCAGGCAGCTAAGGAGAAGGGCAGGCTTACATTTGATGCCTAAAATCTCAGCTGAATAAGCTGAAAATCCTACACTACTTACGAGTCTGCAGGCAGAGCTCAGGCAGAGGCTAGAGTTCTGGGGGTCCATTAGTGGCCTCTACTTTCCATATGATGAGAGGGTAAGAAGAAATTTTTCTGGTTGGAGATGTAATTTCACTTTTCTGTACTTTTATTTATCTCATTTCTTTTCCTCACATCTTGGAAGACAAATACATGGATAAATGATAGACAGGACAATTTTTTTTTTATTATCAACAGTATACTGAGGTGATATGAGAGAAGAGAGCCTTAGGGGAGGTTTTCAAAGATCCGTAATTTTCTTGTGTTTGAAGATTTTTCTGTTGTCTTTCTGTTGTTGATTTCTAGTTTGATTCCATTTTGACTAAAAAACATAACTCAGTGTGATTTTAATTATTTTAAATTTAAGATTTGTTTTATGGCCTGGGATATGGTCTATCTTGGAGAATGTTCCATGAGCACTCAAAAGGGCATATATATTCTGTTGTTGGGAGGAATATTCTGTATTTGTTGATTAGATTCTGTTGGTAATGGTGTTATTGAATTTTACTTTCTTGCTGGTTCTCTGACTAATAGTTCCTTTAGTTGCTGAGAGTAGGTTAGAGAAGTCTCCAACAACAACGACAAATTTGCCTGTTTCTCCTTTAAGCTCTATCAGTTTTTGCTTCACATTTTTACAGCTCTGCTGTTTGATAGGTCCACCTTTAGTATTGCTATGTCTCCTTATTGGATCGACCTTGTAGTCATTATGTATTGTCCTCTGTATACCTTGTAATTTTCTGAGCTGTGAGGTCTACTTTGTCTTATAGTAATATAGCCATTCCTGCTTTTGTAAAAAAAAAAAATCAATATTTGCATAATATATCTTTTCCTAATCCTGTTGCTTTCAACCTACATTTGTTGTTATGTGTGAAGTGAGTTTCCTGTAGACAGCATAATTGGGTCATGATTTTTTATCCATTCTGTCAATCTCTGTCTTTTAATTACTGTATCTAAACCATTTACAGTTAAAGTAATTATTGGTATGTTAGGGCTTAGGTGTGTCACTTTATTTGTTTTTTATTTGTTTTCTCTTTCTTGTTCCTCTGTTTCTTTTTCCTTACTTTCCTGTGGATTGCTTGAATGCAGTACTGGAAGTTCTACCCGGTGAAATAAGGCAAAAAAAAAAAAAAAAAAAAAGGCATATAGATTGGAAAGGAAGAAATAAAACTGTCTCTTTTTGCAGATGACACGATTGTGATAACACTGAATAGTGTGAATACTGGCAGGGAGGCAGAGAAGCTGGATTACTCATACATTGCTGATGGGAATGTAAAATGGTACCATCCATCTAGAAAATAGTTTGGCAGTTTCCTTTATAACTAAAAATGGACTTACCATATGATTCAGCAATTACACTTGTGAACATTTATCCTAGAGAAATTAAAACTATGTTTACAAGAAAATTTGTACATGAATGCTCACAGCAGCTTTATTCAGCCAACTAAAAATTACCCAAATGTCTTTCAGTGAATAGTTGAACAAACTGTTTTATCCATACTAGGAAATACTACTAAGAAATAAAAAGAAATCAACTATTGATATATATATACATCAACAACTCAACATGCCTTGGATGAACCTCAAAGGAATTACACTGAGTGAAAAAAGCCGTGATTCCATTTATATAATATTGTTAAAATAGCAATTATAGAGAAAAGATTAATGCTTGCCAGGAGTGAGGGATGGGAGGGGGTATGGTTACAAAGGGGTAGCACAAAGGAGCTGTGGGGTGATTATATCTTGATTTTAGTGGTAGTTATAGGCAGCTACATGTGTGACAAAATTGCACAGACCAACACACACACGCACACACGCGCGTGCACACACACGAGTTCATGTATCTGAATAAGGTCAATTTCCTGATATTGATATAAGCAATGATAGCACTGGGGGATACTGTGTTAAAGGTGCACTGATTCTTCCTTTACAGTTTTTTAGCAACTTCCTGTGAATCTATAATTATTGTCAAAGTAAGGAGCTAATAAAGAAGATATTTAGCTAAAAATAAATAAACATTCACACACATGTATGTGAACAACCCTCCATTTGTTTTATTCTTCTCAGTTCCTTTTCCTTATCAGACCAACCCAAGATACAGCTGGGTTCTAGGAGCTAAAATGAGGGGAGGTCATCCCTTTCAGAGTGGTCTAGGATCCACTTTACAGACATGGTAAGCAGAGAGAGCTGAGCAAACTGAGCAGTGGATTTGAGACAGTTTGTGGAAAGACTGCACTTTAGTGTGACGCCTTCCAAACTTTAAGGTGCGTTAAGGGGGAGTTTAATGGACCCCCAGCCTGAAAGGTTCAAATTCCAGTCTCTGGGGAGTATACATCAGAAACCCATGTTTTAAATAAACACAGGTACTTCTGATGTCTGTGATTCTCTGGCCACATGTAGAACCACATTGACGCACTGGGTTAAATTCCCACCTCTGCTCTTATTTTCTGAGTGAACTTGGGCATGGTCTGAGTCTCATTTTCCCTCTCTGTAACATCAGAGCAGTATCCTCCTAGGGCTAATGAGCTGGCGCTCAAGAAATAATTGTGATGCCATTCTTATCATCTTTACCATCATCATCATTATGATTCATGATGTGGGCACATAGTAAGGTCCATCCTCAATAAAAATTTCCTCCCGAGGTTGCCATGCTGGTAGTATTGCCCTGAGATGTATCTCACATGCTATTAAGCAGGACAGGTGCTTTTGACAAGTTGAGTTTTATGACCTTGTAGACATATGAGGAGCCTTCTTAAAGACTGTTCCTGGGGAGCATAGTGTTGGAGGCTTGAGTCCAAGTCCTTGGTGAGGGAAGGTGTTACTGCCTGAGGCACAGTGGGAAGTGCATTCAGTTTGCTCACTTGATGATTAACAATTGGTATCACAGGCAAAGAAACTTCCTCTTGGGGGAAGCCTACAAAAGGTCCCCCAAATTTTGAGGTACAAACTGGGAAGATGTCAAAAATTCTGTTGTATCCTGTGTCATGAGGGGAGTGTTTTCTTACATTCATTCATCGAACATTACTAAGGATATACATGTGCGAAACAGTGGGTGACGTACTAGGGGGTACACGGATGGAAAAAACAAATGTCATTCTGCCCTTGTAGAACTTGTAATCAGGTGGGGAAGCAGACATTGAACAGGAAATTGTATGCGTGATAAGTATTACAAAACAGGAAATGAGAGTCCCTCAGAAGCGGATAAGAAGGGGAAGTTATTTTGAAGGGGGTAATAGAGATGCTTCTCTGTGGACACGCTGTCTAAGCTGATCTGAGGAGGAGAGGAATTGGCCAAGACCACAGTTGGGAAAGAATGTTTGCCAAAGAAACAACACATTGAAAGGCCAGGAGAGGAGGGGAGACAGGCATTTTGAGAATTGGGGAAGTTCAGCATGGATTCCAGGAGGAGTACGAGGTAACAGAGAAAGGCAAGAGAAGGTAAAGACTTTAGGCCAGTGCCTGGCACATAGCAAACAATGCCAGCCTTACGGTTACTATTTTTATTGTTCATCGTAAGGGCAGTTAGAAATCATTGGGGAGTTAAGGCAGGGGAATGACTTGATAAGATTTTCATTTTAGGTTGTTTAAAGTCACTTCTTGAGAACTGTATCCTGGTGATACACTGAGAGGTGGAAAGGCACAGAAACTCAGTTGCCTCTCTGCATTCCAAGAATATTCTAGGTGAGTCTGGAGGTGAAATAGACCCCCTTTCTCCTTAGTGCAAACATTCTGAGTCCAAGGAGATTAATATGGATCCTGCCATTAACCTTGCAGTAAAATACTCCCTGCATCCCCTCCCACCCCCACACCCTCTACCTCCTAATGTAGTCCCCTTACCACTTCCACATTTTTTACCCCTAGGATAGCTCCTCATCTTGAGTTTCTACTTGATCCTTCTCATTGGGAGAAGATATTCACAAGTGGACTCCACTTTGAATCTGTGAAAGGAAGGACTTCGGCCACCTTGTAAAGAAGTAGACTTACTGTCCACTTGGTATTACTTGATCTTGACCATGACCTGTCTACCATGCACTCAGGGTATCCTCCAGGGAGCTTAGCAGCCCCCCTGGTTCCTGACAGAGGCCAGGCCTGCAGCGCCTATGAGATACGACTGAACAGTATCCAAGGACCTAGAAGACAGAATCATACATAACACTGTGCCCTTCTGTGTTCTGTATCAGTGGGTCTGAAACCCCATCACTTCTCTTAGAACAGCAGATGGACATGATAGTTCAGGAGGGACCATTGTCCCAGTAAGTCAGGGTGCCTTCAACACAGAGAATTTATGGATGTGGTAACCTGTGGGTTTCCCAGGGTGTGTCTGTTTGGAAAATAGAATAACTGTTAGGGTAAATATGGAGAAAAACAATGTAGAAAGAAAAATAGAAAAAGCTTAAAGGAGAATATAAAAATAAGGAAGAATATGGTGGATTTTTATTTTAAAAGCATGAAGACAGATCCACTTGCATTTAACCAAGGTAACAAGCTAAAGTGTGACCCAGAGAAACCCAAATATTTCTTTGAAATATGTGACATCCAAACCACAAATCAAACAATGACTTTAAAAAAAGAAGTCAAATCAGGAGGAGATAGGAGTTTCTGATAAGGTACTCTGTGTAAGTCCATTTCTTTTGTTTTTAGGGTATTTACATTCCTTTAGGACAGAAAACTAGGGCCCAAATCTCACCTGGCCATCCATGTCCTCTCAGGCTGCCCTTCATGTTTCTGATGACCAGTGGCCTTTTTAGTAAATGTATGGGTGAGAACCTTGATGCCACCACCTGGGAAACCCCAGAGCAGGAGCAGCTGTGGCCCTACTGGCCTCTGATGAGTTTCTAGGCCAACCTGTGGGGCATATAAAATTCCTTGGTGTCCTCTTTATTCTTTTCTTTTCTTTTTTTTTTCCTGTTTTTAGATTCCACATATGAGTGACATACGGTGTTTTTCTTTCTCTTTCTGGCTTACTTCACTTAGAATGACAATCTCCAGGTCCATCCATGTTGCTGCAAATGGCATTAGTTTATTCTTTTTTATCACTGAGTAGTATTCCATTGTGTAAATATACCTTTAATGAAAAAGAATATGAAAATGAAAGTATGTATGTTACATATATACATATATTTGCATGACTGGGACATTATGCTATACACTAGAAACTGACACATTGCAACTGACTATACTTCAATTAAAAAAAAGGATAAAAAATTCCTTGGAGCATGGCCTTACACCAGGACAAGAGAGGTAGCTGCTAATCTTTAGGATGAACCTATTCCTGCACTTTCCTTAGATGACTGAATCTGCTAGGTTTCACATAAGGAGGCAAAAATATTGCCTCCATCAATCCATAAAATGGAGTGATAATTAATTTTATGTGTCAGTTTGGCTGGGCCACAGTGTCCAGATATCTGGTCAAACAATATTTTATTTGTTTCTTTGGAGGAGTTTTTTTTTTAATTATTATTATTTGTTTGTTTATTTGTTTTTGGATGAGCTTAACATTTAAATTGGTGGACTTTGAGTAACACAGATTACTCTTCATAATGTGGGTGGGCTTTATCTAATCAGTTGAAGGCCTCTTTCTTGGAGCAAAATGGAATTCTGTCAGCAGACCACCTTTGGACTTGAACTGCAACTCTTCCTTGGATCACCAGCTTGCTGACCTCCACCATGAGATTCACTGGAGTAACAGAGTCACTCAGAGTCAATCGAAGTGGAGCAGAGTTCTGGTGGTACAGGCCGGTAGTTAAGGACAGGTGCTATGGAGACAGGCAGGCTGAGTTTTGAGCCCAGTTCCACCATTTACTATCTGCATCATCTTGAACAACTGAACTTCTCTATGTCTTAGTATCCTATTTCATCAAAACGGATTAAAACTGAAACTACCTCTAAAATATTTCAATGCAGGTAAAAGAAATGCAGCTTTTCAAAATGGCTAAAGCTAGCGCTTCTAATACTTTAAAGGGCATACAAATCATTGAAGGATCTTGTTGAAATGTAGATTCTGATTCAGTAGATCTGAGGTCTAAGGGGAAAAAATGGGGAGAGGCTTTTTTTGGGAGGGGTGTCTGTGTACCTGGAAAATGCAGTAGTAGGGCTTGCTTCAAGCACAACTGGATCAAGTGTTTAAATCACATTTCCAATAATTTGTTGCTTGATTTTTAGGCTCTGCCTACCTCTTTGTTGGCTTCCTAGCCTACTAGAAGTTCCAAAATTACATCTTACCAGCTTGAAAAGCGCAGAGGAGATAGTGCATCTTCCCCAATAAGTCGTCCTTTCAGTTGTTTGGGTTTGTTTGTTCTCATTTAGATCATGGTTCACTCCTGAATCAGTCACAGTCATCAGACGAACACAATACTCTCCTGTATTGTGTACCTCAAGCCAGAGATGGTGATCTTAGACTTCGGACTCTGTAGCTCTGGGGCATTTAATCATCCCTGGCCAACATGAGCCAGACTTTGGGGAGGAAAAAATGTTGGATCTTTGAAGCCCTAGCTTTGGATCTAGTCTGTGCAGTGAGATTGTTTGCTTATTAAGTAGTTTCTATTAATGAAGTGTTTCTTGGGAGGTCTCCAAACTATCCTTTTTTTTTCCTAATTGAAAGTTTTAATTAAGTTTAAATTAGACAATGTGACTATAAATGGGAGAAATAAAATAGGACAAATAAAAGAAAATCTACAGAGGAAATTAAATGAGGAAAATGCACATTGGGCAGGACCATGTGGGTGAGCTGGGACTAAATGGCTCATCTCTGAGAGGGACCTTGGCTCTTTGTTGTAAGTAAATGACCTTCTCCAGAGAACTAAATGAGACCCTAATGGTCTAAAAGGCTTAATGCACCTCCCCAATTTATTCCTCATTGGTTCGTAGGTCCACTGAGTACAATGCACTTCCCTGTACACACACAGTAAACGACTAGATGATGAGAATGTAGAGTTATTAAGCTTTAAACCAACATTAAGATTTATGTCATGGACTTTTGCTTTTCCACAATGTGTTTTCTGACAGACCTGATTTTTAAAGACTGTGAAACACTCTGAGCTTATTGCTCAAAGGCCTTTCCAAAAATATAAATGATTGGATAATGACCTAAGTCACCTGAGCATGTTAGAAAGATCTTTGCTTAGATACAGTTTCAGGGGGCTTAGCTAAGGGGAACTCATTATAGGTACGAGTGATTAGATTTTGTGGTTTTATCATTATGACCCATAGCGCCACACATCAGTCACTGTGAGTCAGAGTGAACTGCAGAAGCAAACACATTCACATTCATCAGGCAAGCGTACTTGTTTCCTGGGCTTTTGGAGAGCAGTTCCTGGGTGCTAAGTCAACCATGATGCGTGCTGATTTGGAGAGTGACTAGTCCACTTGGCAAGGCCGGTTTATCCTCTCTCTTGCCAATCACCCAGCAGAGTGTTTGGAAGTCATTGGCAGCATGTATTTCCTTTGATGGATTCATTTATCTCAGGCAAGAGAGAATGTTTCTGCGTTGCCTGTGGTCGTGGTGGAGAACTCTGAGGGTGTGCAAATAATTCCAAATGATCTTTTGGAAGTAGCTGACTTAGTTGGGTTGGTTTTGGATATTAAAATGATGGCAAGGGTAATCTTGCCTTGGAGTTCAATGAAAGAGGTAAAAGTTTAATTATTCCTCTAAAATACATTTATTTATTCAACAAATATTTCTTAAGTGCCTATTATATGGTAGTTGTGGTGCTTGGTACAGAGAATACTGCACTAGGAGAAAATTGGACATAATTTCCTTCCTCATGGAGCTTACTGTTTAGTGAGAGAGTCAGATTTAAAAAATACACAAATAAATCTATAATTTCTAATTGTGATAGCACGAAGCAAGTGATTAGAGCACTGTGGAGGAGGTAAGAGAACTGTAATATTGACAAAAGTGGGGTGGGGAATATGTATATATTTTGGTAAGAAGAAATTTCTTATGTCCTAAAGAAATGTTAATTATTCCCTCTTCAATCCCAAGTTCAAGTGAATAAAGACCTCAAGCAATCAAGGTGCTTTGGACATAGAATTACTTAACATTTGTTGGATTGTATGAACATTTTGAATTGTTATTTAGTAATCATAGAAATTACCACAATGGATTAGGAAGGTCAAGTAGGTTTTAAAAATTGAAATTAATACTTCCATTTACTTTAAAAAAAGAAAATAACCCAATCAAGAATGAAATATGTTTTTCTGCATCTATTCTTGTGAGATGTAATTTCAATGTCTTTAATCTGTGGGTAAGAATTACTTTCGTGTTATTTAGCAAGAACTCAATCTGAGTTATTTTAAATTGTTTCAATAGCTTACACCTTTGCACACTTAGCATTTATGTCCTATCAGCCTGCAATGTATTACAATAATCACTATCAACACAACACCATTGATTTCGCAGGAATTTATTGAGAAATGTATTAGCTCAGACTACCACAGGTTGTCTTAAACAACAGAAATTTATTTTCTCATGATTTTGGAGACTAGAAGCCTGAGATCAAGGTGCCATCAGGGTTGTTTTCTGGTAGGTCCCTCTTCCTGACGTACAGACAGCTGCCTTCTTGCTCTGTGCTTACATGGCCTCTATCCTGTGTACCCGCGGAGAGAGTGTGGACTCTGGTATCTATTCCTTATCTTTGGAGGACACCTGTTTTACTGGATCAGAGTCTACCCTTCTGACTTCTTTTAACCTTAATTACCTCCTTAAAGGCCCTATCTCCAAATATAGTCACATTGGAAGTTAGTTTCAACATACAAATTTGGGGGAACAGAATTCAGTCTATTATAAGCACTTACTTTGGGGCAACCTCTGTGATAGGCACTAATATACATAGTGCTTCTTGTCAAGCTAGATGGGATTACAGTAAACTGATAATTGCATAAATAAATATTTCTTTTCTAGTTTGGTGAGTATATCTTGGCAAATGAACAAATTTCATGTAAAACCTAAAGGTAGCACTTGTCTAGAAGCTTTGGGGTTAATATTAAGGTTAGCAAAAATAATGCTATGAATAAGTTCCTAATTTGAAGTCTTGGAGCAGATTATATGCAGCGGACAAAGAAAGATAATGAGCTGCAAGAAGGAAATACAGGGTGGTTTTTTTTTTCCCCCTTAAAATAGTACTGTGATTCCAACCCGCGTTTGGAAGCGCCTGGTCAAGTAAACTCATGAGTGAAGGGGTTGATTTTATAACAGTTTTTTTGGCCTAAAGAACAGATGTTATAGTGCTCTCTTCCTAATTATTTCAAGCCAATTATTTAGTTGTCAAAATCCAGTCTTTGTCATAAGAGACTACATGAAAGGCATTTTAGGCTGTTAGGCAGTCAAGATATTTCGCTTCCTCAAAACATCTCCGAACTGCTTGTCTTCCCATATACCAGGAGAATGGTTTTTTTTTTTTTTCAATTGAAATATAGTCAGTTTACAATGTTGTGTCAATTTCTGGTGTGCAGCATAGTGCTTCAGTCATACATAAACACATATATTCTTTTTCACGTTCTTTTTCACCATAAGTTACTGCAAAATATTGACTATATACTGTGCTATACAGTATGAACTTGTTGTTTATCTATATAGTAGTTAGTATCTGTAAATCTCGATCTCCCAATTTATCCCTTCCCACCCCCTTCCCCTCTGGTGACCATAGGTTTGTTCTCCACGTCTGTGAGTCTGTTTCTGTTTTGTAAATAATTTTGTTTGTCTTTTTTTTTTTTTTTTAGATCTCACATATAAGTGATATGCTATTTTTCTTTCTTTTTCTGGCTTCATTTAGAATGTGTCTTAGCCCTTTAAGCCATTTTGAGTTTATTTCTGTGTATGGGGTGAGGGAGTGTTCTAACTTCACTGATTTACGTGCAACTGTCCGGTTTTCCCAAGAAGCGTAGTTTTTTTTTAATTATTTTTTTTCTCCTCTCAGATACCATCCCTAACTCTTCTTTTGGTGTACTTTGACTAAGTTCATGATCACAAACTGGGGTTGGACTTTGCACATAGTCACAAGGCACAGAAAATTCATGTTTTTTGCTCGGCTGGTCTTGCCTTCCTAGAGGAATGCCAGAGCCAGGACCCAGAAGCACTGATGAGGCAGTTTTGTTATTATGCTCAGAGGTTCCTTGGAAAATATCATGGCTGCAGTTCCTTCAGATCTGAAAAGTTTGGTGAGCACAGTATAACTCACTGATGCAGATCTCCAGCTTGGCTGTTGATGATCAAAACAACAGAGATTGAAGTCTCTCCATCCTCATTTCCCCCTCTCGTTTACAACGATCACAAAGTCAATTTTGAGCCGGAGTTAAAAAGGAAAAACTAGGGAGGATGTTCTCAACTGAAATCAAATAACAAAAGAACTAGAAGAGAGACAGGTGGAGAGAGAAGGAGGGAGAATCCCTGAAGAAAGCATTAAAATGGGGAGCATGTGTGCTGTGATCACCCAGCTCGTTAGGGCTTCTGCTTGGAGGTGAATCAATTGCCCCACCTGTATCCTGCTTCCTTATCATTTCACTCTCCCTTCATTACTCCCCCGACACCTATGAACATCACTCTGGTTTATTTTACATGAAATACGTTTCCATGTCTTAAAAACATTGACTAATTAACTTTATCATAAATGATTTAAAATAGACAAGAATGAATACTATTACAAAATGCCAAAACCTAGCTTTATCAAATCTTAATATCATGCCAAAACTTTATCAGATCTCTTTAAGTAAAGACGTTAAATATTTCAGATGCAAATAGGAGTTCCCTGTATGCCCCATCTCTCTTTTTTTCCTCCTTATTTGTAACAGGAGTAATTACTACTGTGAGATCAATGTTTATCACCCACAGTATTATACTTTTGCCACAGATTTAGGTAGCCATAAATATTAAAGAATATTGCTTTGTAGATTTAAAAACTTCATATAAATATTATCATACCGTGTACATCTTTCTGAGCTGGCTTTTATTTTCTCAGTATTATATTTGGAAATTAATACATGGTGATACATGCAGCTCTAATTTGTTGGTTTTTTTTACCACTATAGAGCACTAAGTGAATATACGTCAATACATTTTTCAATTTTCCTTGGTAAAAATTTAGGTGGTTTCAAATTTTTTTTTTTTTGCTCTAAGGAACTTCAGTTACAACCTTGTACCTTTCTCTCCCATCCATGTGCAAATATTTCTCCTAAGTGCATGTCTAATCTTCAGGCTACCACAACAGATTGCTACAAACTGGGCGGCTTAAAACAACAGATTTTTTTCCTTTTATATTTTTGCAGGGCAGAAACCCCAAATCAGTCACTTCCTCCAGAAGCTCCAGGGAAGATTCCCTTTCTTGTCTCTGCCAGGTTCTGTTGCCTGTTGGCACTCGGCCAGTGGCTGCTCACTCCATTCTCTGCTCTGTCTTCACATGGGCATCTCCTCGGTGTCTCTCCTCTTCCATCTTCTGTGTCTTCTCTTCCAATAAAGATGCTTGCCATTGGATTTGGGGCTCAACTCGATAATCCAAGCTCTCATTTTTAGATCCTTAAATTAATTTCATATGCAAAGACTCTTCCCGGGTCATATTCACATATTCCAGGTAGACAAATCTTTTGGGGACCACCATTCAAACCACTACAGTTTCCCAGCCTCAGCACTGCTGACACTGTGAGCCAGGTAATTCTCGGGGTATAGGGGTAAGCTGTGCTTTGTAGGATGTTTGGCGGTGTCTCTAGCCCGTGCTCACTAGATTGCGGTAGAATCCCGTTCCTGCTCCTGCCTTGCCTTTGCAGCCCCAGACGTGATAACCAAAAATGTCTCCAGACATTGCCAGTTGTCCCTTGGGTAGGTAAACTACTCTTCTTGTTGAGAAACACTGATTGAGGAGGAAGTTGCTGGCTCGTAGGATATGAGCATTTTCAGCTTTACCAGATATTGTCAGGGATTGTCCAGAGTCATTGCACCAGTTTAAACTCTTATCAGCAGGATATGACAGGCCCCACAGCTCTGCAGCATTGTAGTACTTGGTATTGTCAGGCTTTTCCTGTCGATTTAATGCCATCTCATTGTTGTTTTCATTTACATCTTCCCAGTTTCCACTGCGGTTGAGCATCTTTCTATCCATCAATTGTCCGTTTGGCTTTCTTGGTCTGTGAATTGCTTCTTCATACTTTGTCTGGTTTTTTTTTTTTTTTTTCTGTAGTCACTTTCTTTTTGAGTTATAGGAACTCTTTATACCTTCTGGAGACTAGCTCTTTTTCAGTTATGTCCAGTGCTAACATCTTCTCATCTGTACGTTGTCTTTTATTTTGTTTACGGTACCGTTTTTGGTGCCAGACTTCTAGATTATAGTGTTACCAATTTATCAGGTTTTTTTTTTTTTTTTTGTGGTTTGCATTCTTAGGGTCTCTTAATGTCCCTTTTAAGTATAAGGAGGTAGTCATGCTGTGTGAGCAAAAAACTATAAAGACTAATCGTGTCTGAAAGAATTTCGTTCTGTGGGAGGCGTCATGATGTGTTGGAAAAAAACAGAGAACTTTTAAGCGTGGAGATAGCAGTTCTGGCATGCCCAAGCAGCAACTGTGTGTTTTGGAGAATAGCTCAGCCGCTTTGTGTTTCCAGGTTCTTGTCTGAAGGGGAAGAGGATTTGAGTCCCTGCATGACTCCAGTCTATTTAAAAATTTTTATACACTTGTGAGTTCTCTATGGGACCCAATGTATATCTCAGTTGTGTAAATCGTCTTAACAGCCTTCCAGACTACTGGTAAAATTAGTTGGGCTGTAACAAAGGAAAATGCACAAAATGAGAAACACATACAGATGATACAAATTAATGATGAAACATTAGGCTGAAGTGCACACTTTCTCTTTTCTTTTAAATATCTTGGGACAGAGGCTCAGAGTGAATGTGGCTGATACCCCTTGTGGTATCAGAAGTACGTCAGATACAGTGCATGGGCATACTTCTTAGCACAGATATTTGAACTGCATTATTTTCCCTTATAATTAATTCTCATAGTTGGCGTTGCTGGCTAGCCTAGTGATGACTGTGTGCGGGTACTCCCGAAGAGTCTGCATACTCCATCTTCAGGGACACTTCGCTCAGCTTAATTTCAGCTTAATTGATGCTATGATTTTTCTTTGAAGCTCAATCCTGCCATGCACAGTGTTGTCTTCAACCAACCTAGGAATCACCCCAGAACCCCACAAATATGACCTCGGCATAACTGAAAATGAGTTACTGGACTTTTTCTCGGTTGGAATCTTTCTTATTTGGTTAAATTCAGTTTAATGTTTTCACTTACTCCTCCCCAAAGTTACCATTTTGTAGCCACCCTATCCCCACGAAAGAGGGTTTCACTCATCTTAGTCATAACAATATTCATTATAGGTGTTACTTTATATGCATTTAGGATTACTTTAGGCTTGTAATAATGTAGCTGTTAAAATTCAATGGCCATTAAGTCCTAGGCTCTTTAACTGTTAAATGTTTAGCTGGTGCACTGGTTGAAGTGGGGAACTTTCATTTGCACAATCGTGGGTGTGAACTGAGAGTCTGTTTCTGATCAGTCAGCAGTGACATATGCCAATTTCTCTCTACTTAGTTTGGGAGTTTGGCTTCATATCACATTAAACAGAAGTGACACTTCTGGCCTGCAGTGTGACAGATGACCTTTCTGGAGATCATGGCACCTAATAGATCATTTAACGTGAGCAGCTCTGACACATGACCAAACTCCTTAAGCATTAGAAAAATTTCATGCAAGTCAATGCCATGTTGAAGTCTGCTGTCATTTCCAATGAGTGTCCACAGCTGCCATTGGCAGCTTTGAGAATTGTTGCCAATGATGCTGAGGACAGAGAGTCAAGCCACATCCCTGCAGAGTGGTCCAAAGGTATCTCAGAGGAAGAAAATGGTAAGTAGAGGAGAAATCAAGGGATGACAGAAAAGCATTTTTCTTTCCTCTTGACTTTACAGTATAATTGTTAGGCTTGTGTTCATACCACTGGAGATTCTCACTAGCAAATAAAATAAAATAGGATAGCTTACTGATACTTGAAACAAAGGTATATTCAGTAAAACATTGTTGAATAAACAAACAGCAAGATGACTAGCTGATCATTGCTGTGACTGTGCATAGCAACAGGGATCTTATTCGTTGATTCAATTATTTATTTATCCATTTAACAAATAGTTACTGTGTGCCAACATTGTGCCGAGACCTGGGCTAGGCACTAGGGATTCAGTCATGAGCACAGACACTGTCCTGATCTCATAGGGCATGCAGTCAAATGTGGGAGAGAACTATTAATCAAGCAATCTCACTAAAAAATCTAAAATTGCAACCATGCTGAGTGCTACAAAAGAGAGAGGCGTGGTGCTTTAAGGATTGAGTGAGGTAAATCGGGGAAGCTTCCCTGAGGAGGTGTGACGGTTAAGTTGTGTTGAGGGCGATTAGAAGTTAAATACAGCAAGAAAGAAATGGAAGAAACATCCCAGGAAGAGAGTAGAGTGTGCCAAGGTCCTGGGCGGTGAGAGAGGTGGGTGCTTCCTTCGGCTGGGAGAAGAGCAACATGGGCTGTCACCACGTGAGGCTGGAGAGGGACACTGTGGCACAACCTTGTATGCCGTGTTCAGGTGTTTTGTTTTTGCCCCTAGAAAAATGGGAAGCTGTTACAGAATTTAAGCAGGAGGACGACTTGATCAGATTCGAGTTCCAAATAGACAATTCTGCCCTATGAAGAATGGGGACAGGAGGGGCCACAGGAGTTAAAGATCTACTGCTTATGAGGGTCTTCCAGGAGCTCTTATACATTAAAGATCTCTTGAATTAGAGTAGCTGGGGAGATGACTGGAGATGGTAAGAAGTAGATGAATTCATGAGATAATTAGGAAGTAACAGAACTTGGTAGTAGATTGAAAATGGAAGTAAAGAAAAAGGAGGTGTAAAAGATGGCCAGCACCCAAGTTTCTGGCCTGCACAATTCAGTGACTGCTGACGCCATTCACTGAACCTGGGGATACGAGCAAAGGACCATGTTTGGGGAGGGAGGTCGTGAGTGTGGTTTGGGACTGGAGTTTTCTCTCGAACACTTGAGTGTTTGGATCTAGAGTTTAGAAGGGAAGTCTAGGTTAGAGATACAAAATATAAAACTGGGGGTCATCTGTGTACAAATGAGTGGTAATGGAAAGTAAGTTACTGTGCTAGACAGAACAGTGGCCTCTCAAAGATGTCCAGGTCAAAATTCCCACAACCTGGGAATATGTTATCTTACATGGCAGAGGGGAATCAAGATTGCAGATGGAATTAAGGTTGTTATTCAGCTGACTGTGCAATGGTGAGTATCCTGGATTGTCTAGGTTGTCTCAGTGTAATCCCAAGGGTCCTTAAATGTGGAAGAGAGCAGTAGAAGAGTCAGTGTCAGAGGAACGTGATGGGGGAAAGCCTTGGCCTGTCATTGTTGGCTTGTAAAGTGGAAGGAGCCTCTTGTCAAGGAATAAGAGCCATTCTTGAAGCTGGAAAAGGCAAGGAAACAGATTTTCCCCTTGAGTCTTCAGAAAGGAATGTAGCTCTGCTAAGATGTTGATTTTAGTCCAGTGAGACCCACTTTGAAATTCTGATCTCCAGAACTACGGGATAATAAACTTGTGCTGTTTTAAACCACCAAGTTTGTGGCAATTACAGTAGCAACAGGAAACTAACCCTGTTAGTTTCCTTGAGAAAAGTTAGAGTAAAGAGAGGGTCTGACACTGAATCATGGAATTCTAACACATAATGGTGGTATAAAGATGATGAACTTACTAATGAGACAAGGAAGAAAGAAGGGGGGGGGAAACTAGGAGAATGTAGTGTTCTGGAAGCAAGAGGAGAGAATCTTTCATCAAGAGGTCAAACAGGATGAGACATATTCATTGGATTGGGTGATAGGAGTTCGCTGGTGACTTCAGTGACAATTGTTTTGTTGGAATGAGGGGAGCTGGATCCAGATTGTGGATGTGGTGTTAGTGGGAGGTGAAGAGGCAAAGGCTACCATGGACAGTGCTTTGAAGAAGTTTACTTGTGCAGTGGAAGGGAAAATTACAAAAATGTTAACTTAGAATAATGTTTCTGAACCTTGACACTGTTGACATTTTGGACGACGTAATTCTTTGTCATAGGGAACTGTATTGTGTGTTGTGGGATGTTTGGCAAAATCTCTGGTCTCTGTCCACTAGACGCCAGCAGCTTTTTCCTCCCTCAGTTGTAACAATTAAAAGTGTCTGTAGACATTGTTATATGTTCGCTGGGGATGAGGGACAAAACACCCCTGTGAACCACTACTTTGTACAGAAAATGAAGAATCCTCTGAAGTTTGATTTTGTCCAAGTACATCAAACTTATTTTTTCTAAAGGGTGAAAGGCCATCAAATGAGTGGGACATTATTTGACTGGATCCTTCAAAGCTCATGCCCTAGATGCACCTGACTCTTTGGGTACCTACTCTGAACTGATACAAAGTGAATTTGTATAGATGGTACTGTGCATGCTCTCATGTAAGCATCTGAAGAGGTGAGCCTAGGATGGACTCCGGTTATATTCAAAGCCTGTTCCAATTCTGTCTATGCCATTTAATCTAGGTTGGTGACCAGACAATAATTGGACAGCATGGTTCCAAGAAGTTGCCCTTACCCCTCTATCGTCTGCCTACAAAAATTCTAATAGCACTAGCTGAAGTCTCAAAGCAGGTGCCCATCAAATCGTGCTGAAATCTTTCACACTGTTTAAAAAAAACACACACAATAGAGTGTCTGTGTTCTAGCATGGTTGATGTGGTATTTCGGAAGTTTAATGGGAAATGCACTCCAAACCTTGTTTCTGAGCTTTGAAGAAAAGGATTGCTTTTTCTGGGTTGGATGCATAAATTGAGTCTCAGGGGTATGCAGACTCTATTTCTATTGCCACCATTCTCAAGATCTTTCTTGTTGGATCGGCTCTTTAGGTGTGCCTAAGATGCTGAATATGTGAAACCTGATTTATTTTATTGCTTTAATAATGCACTGTGTAGTTTGGGGAGAAGGATATGGAGAAGTTCTTGTAAAGTAAATTAAAAGCAAACTTTCATGCTTGACCACACATGTAAAAGTGGGAATAATTCAATAAATGAGACATATACTGTATTAGAGGTCAGTGCTCCCATAGTGGTTATTAAATGTTTTAGTGTTTTAATAAGAGTGCTTTCCTCCCAACCCAGTTTTTCCATCTTTCTGATGCTGCTTTAAAGTTATAGTTCATAGAGGACATTATGCTAAGTGCAATTAGCTAGACACAGAAATACAAATACTGCATAATATCACTTACGTGTGGAATCTAAAAAAGTTGGACTCATAGAAGCCGAGTGGAATAGTGGTTGCTGTGGGGTGGGGGAAATGAGGAGATGTTGGTCAAAGGGTACACAGTTTTAGTTGTGTAAGATGAGTAAGTTCTGGAGATCTAACATACAGCATGGCGACTCTAGTTAATAATATCCCAGCAGATGCTTGAAAACTGCTAAGAGAGTATGTCTGACATGTTCTCTTTGCACACATACACGCACACACACCATACACACAAAATGATAACTATCTGAGATGGTGAATATGTTAATTAGCTTTATTGTGGTAATCATTTCATAATGTTAAGTTTATCAAAACACTGTGTTGTGTACTTTATATATATGTGTGTGTGTGTGTGTGTATGTATATATGTAGTTTTTGTCAATTATACCTCAATAAAGCTAGGAAAAAATAAAGTTATAGTTCAGATCTGGTATCACCTCATTCAGAATCCTAGGGCTGCATTCAACATTAAAGATTTTAAACTATTCCTAGCAAAGCAAGTTGAACTATAAAATACAATGAATTTAAAATTTATTTTTAATGGTATTAGTAGTACTTGAATATCTTATTATAAAAAACACTAATAATGAGGATAAAATAAAAGTCTACACTGGCCTACCTTCCTTCTAAGTTTATTCCTCTTGTCAGAGGTTAAAAAAAACAAACAGCCTATGTCTGTGAGTCTGTAATGATCAGCCAAGGGGGAAAGGTGGTGGGAAGAGATAAATTGTGAATTTGAAATTTGCTAATATTATTGTGTATAAAATAGATAACCAACAAATTTATACTGTATAGCACAGGGAACTATATTCAATATCTTGTAGTAACCTGTAATGAAAAAGAATAGGAAAAGGAATGTATGTATATGTATGTATGACTGAAACATTATGCTGTACACCAGAAACTGACACAACATTGTAAACTGACTATACTTCAATTAAAAAAAAAGAAAGAAACCCTAATATCAGTTTGGGGTTTATCCGTCTAAAACTTTCTCAATTCATTTATAATTATGGGTAACTATCAAACTACATAGATTTGCTTAGTTCATGGGATTCCTCACCAATATGCGGCTATAGTACATGTATTATTTTGTAACTTTCTTGTGGCACACCGTATGCCTTGAATATATTGTCATGTCATTCCACATTCACATTATTTCATAGTATTGATGTAACATATGTACATCATCTATATGTTCTTTGATAGACATTGATGGACATTTTGCTTGTTTTCAATTTTTTACATTGTGAACAGTGTTGTGGGGATACCCTTGTGTACATTTCTTGTGCATGTGTGAAAACATTTCTTTGGGGTTATTTCCTTCATCTAGAATTACTGGGTCAAAGAATAGACACTTAAAAAAAAATCCATCTTTAAAGATTCTTCCAAAGGGGTGATAAATTTTGTAAAATGTTTTGGTGATTAAGAATAAGCATTTAACCCTAAAAGGTCCACACAAAAGCTACTAGAGCTGATTGAAGAATTCAGCAAGGTAGCAGGTTACAAAATTAATGTTCAAAAATCAGTTGCATTTCTTTACACTAACGATAAATCAACAGAAGAAGAAAGTAAAGAAACAATCCCCTTTAAAATAGCACCCAAAGTAATAAAATATCTGGGAATAAATCTAACCAAGGAGGTGAAAGAATTATACACAGAAAACTATAAACCATTGATGAAGGAAATTAAAGAAGACTTTAAAAAATGGAAAGATATTCCATGCTCTTGGATAGGAAGAATCAATATTGTTAAAATGGTCACACTGCCCAAGGCAATCTACAGATTTAATGCAATCCCTATCCAATTACCCAGGACATATTTCACAGAACTAGAAAAAATCATAATAAAATTCATATGGAACCATCAAAGACCTAGAATTGCCAAAGCATTACTGAAGAGAAAGAAAGAGGCTGGAGGAATAACTCTCCCAGACTTCAGACAATACTATAGAGCTACAGTCATCAAGACAGCATGGTATTGGTACCAAAACAGACATATAGACCAATGGAACAGAATAGAGAGCCCAGAAATGAACCCACAAACTTTTGGTCAACTCATCTTTGACAAAGGAGGCAAGAATATACATTGGAATAAAGACAGTCTGTTCAGCAAATGGTGTTGGGAAAACTGGACAGCAGCATGTAAAACAATGAAGCTAGAAAACTCCCTTACACCATATACAAAAATCAACTCAAAATGGATTAAAGACTTAAACATAAGACAAGATACAATAAACCTCCTAGAGGAAAACATAGGCAAAACATTATCTGACATACCTTTAAAAAATTTTCTCCTAGAAGAAATAAAAGCAAGAATAAACAAATGGGACCTAATGAAACTTACAAGCTTCTGCACAGCAAAGGAAACCAGAAATAAAACAAGAAGAAAACCTATGGAATGGGAGAAAATTTTTGCAAGTGAAACTGACAAAGGCTTGATCTCCAGAATATATAAGCAGCTCATATGACTCAATAAGAAAAAAATAAACAACCCAATCCAAAAATGGGCAGAAGACCTAAACAAGCAATTCTCCAAGGGAGACATACAAATGATCAAAAAGCACATGAAAAAATGCTCAGTATCACTAATTATCAGAGAAATGCAAATCAAAACTACAATGAGGTATCACCTCACACCAGTCAGAATGGCCATCATTCAAAAATCCACAAATGACAAATGCTGGAGGGGCTGTGGAGAAAGGGGAACCCTCCTACACTGCTGGTGGGAATGCAGTTTGGTGCAGCCACTATGGAAAACTGTGTGGAGATTCCTCAAAAGACTAGGAATAGACTTACCATATGACCCAGGAATCCCACTCCTGGGCTTGTATCCAGAAGGAAATCTACTTCAGGATGACACCTGCACCCCAATGTTCATAGCAGCACTATTTACAATAGCCAAAACATGGAAACAGCCTAAATGTCCATCAACAGGTGACTGGATAAAGAAGAGGTGGTATATTTATACAATGGAATACTACTCAGCCATAAAAACCGACAACATAATGCCATTTGCAGCAACATGGATGCTCCTGGAGAATGTCATTCTAAGTGAAGTAAGCCAGAAAGAGAAAGAAAAATACCATATGAGATCGCTCATATGTGGAATCTAAAAAACAAAAACAAAAACAAACAAACAAACAAAAACAAAGCGTAAATAAAGGACAGAAATAGACTCACAGACAGAGAATACAGACTTATGGTTACCAGGGGGGTGGAGGGTGGGAAGGGATAGACTGGGATTTCAAAATTGTAGAATAGACTACACTGTATAGCACAGGGAAATATACACAAAATGTTATGATAACTCACAGAGAAAAAAAATGTGACAATGAGTGTGTATATGTCCATGAATAACTGAAAAATTGTGCTGAACACTGGAATTTGACACAACATTGTAAAATGATTATAAATCAATAAAAAATGTTTAAAAAATAAATAAATAAAATAAAAAACAGAAAAAAAAAGAATAAGCAATTATATTTCAAAAAAAATAGAGGGACTTGGATACATTGTAAGAGTGGTTTCTATGGGTTAGTGAGTATGTCAGCTTTTCTTTTAAGTTAGATTTTACATTCTAGAACACTTTTAGGGTTGCAGCAAAGTTAAGAATGTGCAGAGTTCCCATATATACCCTGCCCCGCTGATCCACAGCCTCCTCCCCAGTAGCATCCCCCACCAGAGTGCTGCATTTGTTACAATGAATGAAACTCAATGATACATCATTATCACCCAAAGTCCCTAGTTTACCTTAGGGTTCACTCTTGGTGTTGTACCTTCTATGGGTCCTGACAAATGTATAAAAACATATATCCACCGTTATAGTAACATACAGAGTAGTTTCTCTGCCCTGACAATCCTCTGTTCTCCACCTCTTTATTCATCCCCCTCCCCCCAACTCCTGGCAATCCCTGATCTTTTCTACTACTCCCATAGATTTGCCTTTTCAGAATGTTATATAGTTAGAATCATTCAATGTGTAGTTTTTTTCAGATTATCTAATGTTACTGAGTAATATGCATTAACATTCCTCCATGTCTTTTTGTGGCTTGGTAGCTCATTTCTTTTTAGCACTGAATATTCCATTGTCTGAATGTACCACAGCTTATTTATCCAGACACCTACTAAAGAACATGTTGGTTGCTTCCAAGTCTCAGCAATTATAAGTAAATCTGCCATAAACATCATGTGCAGGTTTTTGTGTAGACATAAGTTTTCAGCTCATTTGGGTAGATACCAAGAAACACAATTGTTGAACCATATGGTAAGAATGTGTTTAGTTTTGCAAGAAACTGCCAAACTGTCTTTCAGAGTGGCTGTACCATTCTGCATTCCCATCAGCAATGAGTGAGAGTTCCTGTGGCTTCACATCCCAGCCAGCATTTGGTGTCGTCAGTGCTTTGGGTTTGGGCCATTTCTTTAACGATAGATGATGCTGTCTGCCTTTTCATACGCCTGTTTGCCATCTGTATATCTTCTTTGATGAAGTGTCTTTTCAGATCTTTTCAGATCCATTTTAAAATCAAGTTCATTTCCTTATTGTTGTTTTGATAGTTCTTTGTATATCTTGGTTAATAACCTTTTATCAGAAATATCTTTACAAGTATTTTCTCCCAGTCTGTGGCTTCTTTTCACATCCTTTTGAAAGTGTTTTAACTTTAAAAAATAAGCTGTTACTCATTTGAAAGCCTATTAAGAGACGTAAGGAGAAATATAATTCACAGCCTTTTAGAATATTTACATTGAGTTTAGCAGAAATGTAAGGAGGTATGGACTTACCTAAGCCTTTTGCCATCTTCCTGGGTCATTTAAATACTTTACTCATAGCAACATGAAATGATTTTCCCCAGTTGCAAAAGAATTACAAAATGAAACCATGAATTTAGTTTGAGAATACCAAACTTGGGAGACTGGAGGTGATTTAATCCTTGGTAAAATGTGCTTAGCTTCTCATTCAAGAAAAATAATTAGAACAAACCAGAGGTGTTCATGCTTGTATCTGCTGGATTTAAAACTTTCCCTATGGGAGAAAGTTACGCTTTAATGAAGAATTAGTTTAAGCAGGGTGGATTAAGTTGCTAAAATTCATCTCCATAGTGACTTAGCAAGAGAAAAATTAAGATGTTGGCCACAGTTGCTATAAATTTGGTTGCAGCTAGTGATCTGTGTGAATAACTTTGGAAAGGGGATCCTCATTCCCTTATCACTTAGCCATTAAATACCAAATTGCACATAGTGGGTCCTCTACTCAAAGGTGCTTTTGCTTATGAGTTACATTTCAGTGTGAATGAGTAGATCTCATAATTCCTTTCAAGTGTTCAAAGATGGCATATTTTCCTGCATCTGTTTTACAGTGCCCCCTGTGTTCTAAGAACCAGTCTAAGTCTTGAGGGGAATACAAATTGGTATAATGTGATATCTGGCCTTTAGGAGTTTTACAGGTGACTAGAAGAAAGATAAAAGTATGGAATTTTCTGTGATCCAAAAGATAATCAATTTTTCCTGAATGATACTAAAGAGAAAACATTCCAGTTTTTTTTTAAACCCCTTCCTAATGTATAATTTGACTTCTATATGGTGACATTTAACTTGGAGAAACAGTGAGACTCTGATGGTTAATTTTATATGTCAACTTAACTGGACCACAGGGTGCCCAGATAGTTGGTTAAACATTATTTCTGGGTGTATCTGTGAGGGTATTTCTGGGTGAGATTAGCATTTGAATCAGTAGACTGTGTAAAGCCAATTGCCCTCCCTGGTGCAGGTGGGCCATGTCTAATTCGTTGAGGATGGAAAAGAGCAAAAAGGTAGAGGAAGGAGAATTTGCTCACTCTTAATGACCACATAAGTTGGGACATTGGTCTTCTCTTACCCTTGAACTGGGACTTACACCATCCTCATTCCTGGTTCTCAGGCCTTTGGACTCAGACTGAAAAACATATATATATATGTATATATATAAACATACACACACACATGTATATATACACACAGACACACACTATTGGTTCCATTTTTATGGAAAACCTGACTAATACAGAAGCCAAAGCACTTAAATTTAGAGGGTAATTTATTTTTAAAAAGTAGTTCAAGGAAAAAAAGAGAGAGAGAACCTTTGTATTCATATAGTCTCAAGTTGTTGGCTAGAATGACAAATATTTCCCTGTTTCTTACCCCCTAACTGTATAATTTCATCTAAGGATATAAAATTGA